>NC_086319.1:12104361-12448111 GCF_036172605.1 Pelobates fuscus
TGGGGGGCAGTGAGTGAAGGTGGGGGGCAGTGAGTGAAGGTGGGGGGCAGTGAGTGAAGGTGGGGGGCAGTGAGTGAAGGTGGGGGGCAGTGAGTGAAGGTGGGGGGCAGTGAGTGAAGGTGGGGGGCTGTGTGTACATGGGGGGGCTGTGTGTACATGGGGGGGCAGTGAGTGAAGGTGGGGGGTCACACAGTCGGTAGGTCAGTCGGTCAGTACACCCAGTGGCCCCTCCCCCCGGTACTCGGTACCTGTGTCCGCCCGCTCAGCCTCCCTCCCGGCGGCTCCGAGCTCCTCTCCCGGCTCCTGTCTCCTGTCTAGAGATCCCGCGGCTCCCAGTCTCTGGTCCCGCCCCTTTCCACACTCCCCTAGCACACACCCAGGTACCACGCAAGGCGCCGTCTGATTGGCCGCCGGCAGGACCCGCCCTACCAGTCACAGCAAAGGGTGTCACCATCGAGAGCGAGGCTTGGAACGCACACGTGATACAGCTGTCATCCAACAGCTGCGAGAGCGAGGCTTGGACCACACACGTGATACAGCTGTCATCCAACAGCTGCGAGAGCGAGGCTTGGAACGCTCAGACTGCCTGGATGGCAGAGAGAACAAACTCTAACTTTATTAAACAAATCCCTTTAACAGCCTTTACAGTCATTAAACCTCACAGTGACATTAAAATGGTGCCACATGCTCCATGTCCCCCTGGGTATACAAGTCTCCCCATGTAGTATGTAGAATTCATATGCTGCAGCAGGGCAATAAGTCCACTAATCTGGATCTTAGTCTTCCATTTCTCCCCAGTGACTGGCCGCTCTCTCCAATATTTACAGAGAGTGTAGGCTGGATTATGATTCCTGTAAAACAAGGCGTCCAGTCTTACCCCGGACTAGGGGAAAACAGATATTACACCAAATACCCCGTTTTATCAGAGACCTATTAGGTGACATGCAGGCGGTGCATGTGCAATAAAACATACTGCATATCAGACTAGCACATACCTAGTCCAGGCTCGGGGGCCTCCAGGTAGATGACAAGCGCCAAACCTGACAGCGACGGGATTCTCCCAAAATGGGGACCATGTGTCCCACTACCTGGGTTTCCAAATAATGGCCGGCAATATTTATAAATGATTTATGTATTTATTCATTTATTTATAAAATATTTTACCAGGATGCATACATTGAGATTTCTCTTGTTTTGAACTATAATAAAATGTAGCGAGAAAATCAATCCACAGGAAAGAGAATCTATTAACTTCCTTTATGATATAAATGTTACGTAGTCACATGGCAATATTGGTTGAACAAAATACTCAAATCCATCATGTTTAACTTTTCACATATTTAGATTATGGCTGTTGATGAAAAAGAAGCCAATTTTCTTCTGAATTCCACAATAGTCAGGTTTCTCTTTGGATCAACAGGCTTTTATTCCACATATAACTATTATATCCTTCAATATTCCGGTATCCTAAAAATATTTGTGGTGGAATCTCGGTAAAAATAAATTTAGTAGGCCGAGATTACCACGTGGCATGTGTACGTGCATATGCTGACGTATCGATCAGTTGGTTGCACGAGGCAAGGTACGATCAGTAGTGTACGGAGCATGTGCAAGAATACAGGATGTAGTATTCCCCTCCTCCATTGTGCTGGACAAGCCATGCGGTCAAGCAGGAAGTTAATTCTTATTTGTATTGATTGGTCAAGAGAATGTGCGGGTGGAGCTTAATATGGGAGGAGTTATGTGCCTATATAAGGAGCCTGCACTATTGTCCGGGGCTCAGAACTTGCTGTATTTTGGTGACATTAGTCCCTCTGAGTCCCGATCGGTGATCCAATAAAGAATCTCTTCCTTCCTGAAGAAACCTGTGTCCATCTCTCTGTGCTTGGCTTCCGTCAGTTTCTCCGGTATCATTTGGTGCATTGGCCGGGAAGCTCATCGTTCAACGGTAGCTGAGAGGCAGAGGCGTGAGACGGTCTATCTTTGCCCACGTTCTCTACGGCTGCACCCCTGAACTTCTGCGTGGACCTCCCTTCGTCTCGGCGCCACTGGTCTGTTGTCCAGGAGATCATCGGCCTCTACTTAAGAAGTGCTGGGGTGTCCCCGTCGATGAGTGTGAACTCAGGTTCAGGAACGAGGAGGTAAGACAACTGCTGTTTTAGACGGCAGACCCACTAGGGGTATACCGATTGTGCGGTAGGCCCATAAGGGATTTGAATTGTGTATGGAATCTGCCCCCTCTGTCGGAGGGAAGGAGCGAAGGCGCACCGCTCAATCGAACGCTCTTTAGTAAGACCGTTTGATTTGGTTAGTCAGGCGGGGTCCTGTGTAAATAGCCCTAGCCGGACACCGGTGTCTTGTCTAGACTAGCGTTCTAGGGTGTATATTACGTTCGCTAGGTCGGAGGGACCGGGAGACTAAGCGGCGCCTGTGTAAATTCGGTTCGCTAGCTCTCAACCTATCTTGGCTAAGTGGTAAGGCGTGTAAATTTGGAACCCACTAGATTTTTGATAGAGTAATCGACTAAGAGGCGTCTGTGTAAATTCGGTCCTCTAGTTCGCTATATGTGGTGCTTGGGCAGTGTGGCTAACCAAAACGGGTGTACATAGTTTTAGGTAGTCCATTCAAGGTACTGGCCAATAGTTTAGTTGGGATTGTAAATGTGTTAAAGATTGTTAGTAAAGTGTATATCTTGTTAGATAGCGCGAGCTCAGCCGTCTAGCGAGAGTGTTAATAGTGTGTTGCTGTATCATAGTGCACGGTACCATAACCCTGTATATTTACTGACACTGTATATAAGTACTAATCATTGTAGTCTATTGCATGTTTAACACCATAACCACTAATAATTGTATTGTGACCTTAAATTGTGCTTTGACCTATGCTAACCGTACTGTAACCGCTATTTGTAAAAGACGATGTTACTGGGGTGTGTTATAGACGGGTAATTCATATATAGAGAATTATAGCGTGGGTGACTGTATAGTTTCGCCAAAGGGCATAATATTGATTATCTAGTGACTGGTGTAACAGCTGTGTGTGTACGGGAATTCCCTGAGTGTTTATTGTGTTATTGTGTACGTTTCACTTGGTAACCGTACCACGTGGTGCTGTTGCCAGAGGAAACGGGTGTGACTGTTGAATAGTACGCGTGCATAGTATTCGTTGTCAACGACGTTCCATTGATAAGTATGGGCGCGTCGGAGTCAACGATTCCGGATCCCTTAGGTTGTATGGTAAAGAATTTTAAAAAGGGATTCAAAACATGTGATTTCGGGGTTAAAATGTCTCCTGTACGTTTGGTCACTTTGTGCACTAGGGAGTGGCCTACTTTGGTTGCGGCATGGCCGCCACGTGGTAGTTTGGATCCAACCCTGATACAGCGTGTACACGTGGCTGTATCAGGTAGGCCTGAACTTTACGGACAGTTTCCATATATTGATTGCTGGAGACAGGCTGTAAACGACCAAAATGGATTCAGATATGCCACGAGGAGCAATGTCGCCTCATGGTGGCCAGGACTTGTTTGTCCACTAGGACTGTGGTTAGGCCCATTTTGGACACGCCCCCTGAGTCCGAGATTCCTTTGCCGCCCCCTTACTTCCCTTTAAGAGGAAATGACGCGAATGCAGGAAGTTCTATACCCCTCCCCTCATTGCCCTCATCCACTTCCGCTTCCTCCTCTAGTACAGAATCCACCCCCCCTCGTATTAAACCTCCCCTTCCGGAACCAGAACCAACCCCCGTTAGATCTAAATATCCTGATTTGGCGCCACTTCAAACTTCCGGTCAAGCTTCTTCTAGCTCGGCTGGGAGTATTCTATTTACTAACTTTTCCCAAAATCAAGCTCCCACATCCTCATGCCCTATTTCCCCCCGACTGGAACCCATAACTGACGCCCCTTCACGTAGCCCTATACTAACCAGACAACTGACCGGTACCCAACAACTTAAGCATTATCAGATGCCTCTTCGTCTGAATCCTGGGTCAGCCTATCTCGATGCCGCAGGTCAAATGGCACATGCTGACCCAGTCTTCGTATATGTCCCGTTCACGACTACCGATCTCTTGAATTGGAAGACCCACAATTCCTCGTACACTGAGAAACCACAAGCTATGACCGATCTGTTCACCTCGATAGTTCAGACACATAATCCGACATGGGCTGATTGCCAGCAGTTATTAATGACTTTGTTTAATAATGAGGAAAGGACAAGGATTAACCAAGCGGCCATTAAAGCGCTAGAGGATAGAGCCCGTGCTTTAAATCAAGCCAATCCAGCAGCATGGGCCGCAACACATTACCCTAATACCGATCCCGATTGGAATGTTAATGGCGCAGATATGGTCCAACTTAAAGCCTATAGAGACGCTATAATTGCTGGCATGAAAGCCGGAGGGAAGAAAGCCATTAACATGTCGAAGACAGTTGAGGTGATTCAGAAAAGTGATGAAGCGCCCAGTGTCTTTTATGACCGATTATTGGACGCATACCGCTTGTATACCCCCTTTAATCCGGAAGACGCAGATAATTCCCGAATGGTAAACTCCGCCTTTGTCAGCCAAGCTTACGGAGATATTAAGCGCAAGCTACAGAAGTTAGAAGGGTTTGCAGGTATGTCTATCACCCAACTAATGGAGGTAGCGAATAAAGTGTACATGAACAGGGAAACAGAGACGAAGAAAGAGGAAGAGCGCAAGATGCGTAAAAAGGCAGATATGTTAGCGGTAGCGATCGCAGGCGTAGATAGACGGGGCCCAGATAGAGGCGATAGTAGATGGAATAGGGAGCCTTTGAGTAGGAATCAGTGCGCGTATTGCAAGGAAGAAGGGCATTGGAGAAACGAGTGTCCGCAAAGAGAGCAGTACGAGAGAGACCTACCCAGGGCAGGTTACGGAAACTTTAGAGGCAGAGCGAGAGGTAGAGGAAGCCCCGGAGGGAGCAATGGTAATAGAGGGAGTAATGGGAACAGAGGAAGTGTAAGGGAAGATAGGTACTATCCAGCAGCGCAAAGGTCTCGCGATAGAGAAGGTAGGGACTTTGTAGGATTGGCTGACACGGTCATGGAGGACTATTGATACCGACCGGGCTCCATCCCCCTTGGTCGAGCGGAGCCTATGGTCGATGTATCAATAGGGGGAAAAAGGAGTGCGTTCATGATCGACACTGGTGCTGAACATTCGGTGGTGACTGACCTAGTTGCTCCTCCATCTGGAAGAACTATTACTGTAATAGGAGCAACTGGAAGAAGTGCTGCAAAACCGGTTCTTAAAAGTCGACTCTGTACATTGGGAGGCCACGTAGTAAAACATCAATTCCTTTATATGCCTGAATGTCCAGTCCAATTGCTGGGACGTGATATGCTATCTAAGTTACAAGCGCAGATTACGTTCCTACCAAATGGAACAACATCCTTAAAGTTTAATGGACCTTCAGGTATTATGACATTATCCGTACCAAAGGAAGAAGAGTGGCGACTTTATACAGCGTTGACTAGCCGAAACCCTAGGAGTGATGAATCCTTATTCAACATACCAGGAGTTTGGGCAGAGAACAACCCACCAGGATTGGCCCGCAATATTCCACCTATTAAAATCGAACTAAAACTTGGGGTTTATCCAGTGAGCCTAAGACAATATCACATCCCGCAGAAGGCTAAGAAGAACATCCAATCTTATCTGGATAAGTTCATACGGTATGGTATCCCAAAATTCTGTACTTCCCCCTGGAACACCCCATTGCTGCCTGTTCAAAAGCCCGGTACAGATGAGTATCGACCTGTGCAGGACTTGAGAGCAGTCAATGATGCGGTTGTTAGTATACATCCAGTTGTGCCCAATCCATATAACCTGCTTGCTTTAATTCCGGGCTACTTATTTTACAGTCTTAGATCTCAAAGATGCCTTCTTTTGCCTCCGAATTGCCGCAGAAAGCCAATGTATCTTTGCTTTCCAATGGGAAAACGCTGTAACGGGCTCAAAACGCCAAATGACCTGGACAAGACTGCCCCAAGGGTTTAAAAATTCACCTACCCTATTTGGTTCAGCTCTAAGTCAAGATTTATTGGATTTCGAGTCCATCCCAGGAGAGTGTGTATTGTTACAATATGTAGATGACTTGTTGATAGCAGCAGTTACAAAGGAAATATGTCAGCAAGCGACGCACGATCTACTACACATTCTCTGGAAGGCAGGATACAAGGTGTCTAGAAAGAAGGCTCAGTTGTGTTTGCCAACTGTCAAATATCTGGGATTCCATATCTCTGAAGGTCAAAGAATTATGGGGCCAGAGAGAAAAGAAGCTGTGTGCCAAATACCGATACCCAAGAATAGAAGACAAGTGCGAGAATTCTTGGGGGCAGCAGGCTTCTGTAGGATATGGATTCCCAGCTACGCGATACTGGCAAAACCTCTGTATGCAGCTATCAAAGGTACAGAGCACGACCCCTTCTTATGGACTCAAGAACAGCAAACGGCATTTGAAGATGTGAAGAAGGCTTTGATGAGTGCCCCAGCATTAGGTCTACCTGATCACACACGACCATTCTACCTGTATGTACATGAGCAAAGAAGAATGGCTGTGGGAGTATTGACACAGTACTTGGGATCATGGCAAAGACCTGTTGCCTACATGTCTAAGCAATTGGATGCAGTGGCCAGCGGACTTCCACCTTGTCTAAGAGCCGTAGCTGCAGCCGTCCTGCTAGTAGCTGAAGCCGATAAACTCACTCTGGGTCAAGAACATTATGTACGAGTCCCACATGCAGTACAGACGTTGTTGGATTACAAAGGAAATCATTGGTTTAGTAACAGCCGTATGACCAAGTATCAAGCAATGTTGTGTGAAAACCCAAGAGTGCATTTAGAGACTGTAAATACCTTAAATCCAGCTACCCTTTTGCCACAACCTACTGAAAGTCAACATGATTGTTTGGAAGTAATGGATGAAGTATTTTCAAGTAGACCAGATCTTCGTGATTTTCCCATCCAGAACCCCGATGTTCAATATTACACCGACGGCAGTAGTTATGTGAAAGAAGGGATCCGCTATGCAGGATATGCAGTAAC
Organism: Pelobates fuscus; assembly: GCF_036172605.1. Taxonomy (NCBI): domain Eukaryota; kingdom Metazoa; phylum Chordata; class Amphibia; order Anura; family Pelobatidae; genus Pelobates; species Pelobates fuscus. Next base: position 12,111,431 of record NC_086319.1, read on the forward strand.
AACGATAGACAAGGTGATAGAAGCTCGGCCACTGGCAAAAGGAACATCAGCACAAAAGGCAGAATTGATAGCACTGACACGAGCGTTACAATTGGCTGAAGGTTTAAGAGTGAACATCTACACGGACTCCAAGTATGCGTTTTTAACCACTCATGCCCACGGAGCTTTGTATAAAGAAAGAGGACTATTGAATTCAGAAGGCAAAGAAATCAAGTACGCAGACGAAATCCTACAACTATTGGAAGCAGTGTGGGAGCCGAGAGAAGTCGGTATTATACATTGTCGAGCGCATCTGAGAGGAGATGGTGATGTAACCAAAGGAAATCGGATGGCAGATAGTGCAGCTAAGCGTGCCGCTGAATCGGGAAGACAGGAGTATGTGGGGCATATAGCTGCTCTTATACCAACTCCACTGTCTCAATGGACTCCAGTTTATACAGCTCAAGAAGAGGAGTGGTTAAAGACTGAACCTGGAAAGTATTTGGAGAACAAATGGTATCAGTTAGAAGATGGAAGAATAGTCATTCCAGCGTCACTAGCGGTAGAAATTGTCCAAAACTATCACAACGGGACACATTCTGGGAGAGACAGCACAGAAGAATCTCTCAGAAAACATTTCTACATACCAAGATTGTCCAACTTGACTCAGGCCATTGTACGAAGATGTGTAACGTGTGCTAAAAATAATGCAAGACAAGGACCAGTAAAGCCACCAGGAGTCCAGTTTATGGGGGGACTCCCCATGTCCAATTTACAAATTGACTATACAGTGATGCCTAAATCGGGTGGACATCGCTACCTGCTGGTAGTTGTGTGTACCTATTCAGTATTCAGGCTGGGTAGAAGCATGTCCTACTCGTACAGAGAAAGCAGGAGAAGTTGTGAGATTCCTGCTACGAGAAATAATACCCCGATATGGACTACCCTGCTCTATAGGATCGGACAATGGTCCAGCTTTTGTTCATCAGTGCCTACAACAACTGACTCATATGCTTGGTATAAAGTGGAGGCTTCATACGGCATATAGACCCCAGAGTTCTGGTAAGGTAGAGAGAATGAATAGAACTATTAAGAATCAGTTGGCTAAAATGTGTCAGGAAACCCAACTTAAGTGGAACGTTCTCTTGCCCATAGCTCTATTGCGAATCCGCAGTACACCTACCAGAAGGATGGGCCTCTCTCCTTTTGAAATCATGTATGGGCGACCACCTCCCGTACTTGGTAACTTAAGGGGGGATTTGAGTCAGTTGGGAGAAGGAATTACCCGGCAGCAGGTTGTAGAGTTGGGTAAGACTATGGAGGAGGTACAGAAATGGGTACAAGATAGATTACCTGTGAATATTTATCCCCCAGTTCATAGTTACCACCCAGGAGACCAAGTGTGGATTAAAGAGTGGAATAATGTACCGTTAGGGCCCAAGTGGAGAGGTCCTTATGTTGTTCTTTTGTCTACCCCTACAGCGATAAAAGTAGCCGAAGTGACTCCGTGGATACATCACTCCAGGGTTAAACCAGCAGCAGTCGATTCTTGGCAAGTTACAGCAGATCCAGAGAATCCCTGCAAGATCCGGTTAAAGCGCACGACTCAGTCGGAGTGACGAGGAACCTTGTGGATTACAAAATTTTATTGTTTCAGAGATTTGGTAAGTGAGTGAGAAGGCCATAATAAAGCCTGTCCGCTCACCGACGTATAGTGTATAAGCCAGGAAAAGTCCCGAAGGGACCCCTGTGAAGACGAGCAGAACTCCATTCCCTGCAGCCCTTACATCCTGGAAGCTGAGGTGCCTTCGCACGGACGAAGACTGAGGATGACGACGAAAGATGTGTTTCTGATAATGTTTTTATATGTGTATTTTTATATTCAGGAAGGTAGAGGTACCGACACTCCTAGCTGTGAGGTATGCATTAAGACTACAAGAACAGGTAACCATATTTCCCAAACCCTAATTTGGCATTCACAATACGAGTGTAAAGTAGATGTATCAAGATGTAGATACCTATATATAGAATATAGTGTGTGCCATTTAGGAGTAGGAGAACCTAAGTGCTTCAGTCCAGAGTATCAACCTCGTACAATTTGGTTGACTCTCAGGAATGGAGATCCTCAGGGGACCCTAATTAATAAGACGGTATTAGAATCCGTACATTCTTCGGGTGTTCTGCTATTTGATGCGTGTAAGGCGATATCAAGTGGTAGAAAGCCGTGGAATGTATGTGGGGATCTTAGATGGGAGAGGACGTATGGGTCTAACGATAAATATATTTGTCCCAGTAGTAAAAATAAATATGTGAGTCCTAGATGCCCAAATAGAGATTATAACTTTTGCCCATATTGGTCTTGTGTGGGGTGGGCAACTTGGGGACAGACAGTAGACAAGGACATGATTGTGACTAAGTTGCCTACCAGCCCATATTGTAAGTCTATGGAATGCAATCCAGTCCATATACTTATAAATAACCCCGACAAGTTCTTAGATAAATATGGTAATTTATTTGGGTTTCAAATATATGGGACGGGTTTAGACCCTGGGACAGTATTGTTTATAGGGATAGAGACTGATACGGTATCCTCCCAGACTCATCAAGTATACCATTCCTTTTATGAAGAGATGAGCATAGATAATAAGATCCCCCATAATGCTAAAAACCTGTTTATTGATTTAGCCGAAAGTATTGCCGGTAGTCTTAATGTTACCAACTGCTATGTGTGTGGAGGTACTAACATGGGAGACCAATGGCCTTGGGAAGCAAAGGAGGTAATGTCCGGTTCTGAGGCAGTTGGCCAATTAATATCTTCACAAGCCGATTATCATATGAGTGTTAGAGGTAAATCTGAGTGGAGATTAAAGACCTCCATCATAGGTTATGTTTGCATAGCAAGGAAAGGAATGATGTATAATACTTCTGTAGGAGAATTAACTTGTCTAGGGCAAAAAGCTTATGATGATGATACGAAGAATACAACTTGGTGGTCGGCTTCAAATGTCTCAGAACCATCTAACCCGTTTGCTAGATACGCCAATTTAAAGGATGTGTGGTTTGATCTATCCATCACATCTACCTGGAGAGCCCCAGCAAATTTGTACTGGATCTGTGGTAAGAAAGCCTATTCGGAGTTGCCACAGGACTGGGAAGGGGCATGTGTGTTGGGTATGCTCAAACCATCCTTCTTCTTGTTACCTATTGAAACAGGTGAGACTTTAGGTGTTAAGGTGTATGATGTGAATCATAGGAAGAAAAGGGGACCCATAGAGATAGGCATCTGGGAAGATAATGAATGGCCTCCCCAGCGTATTATAGATTATTATGGGCCAGCCACGTGGGCAGAGGATGGTACTTTTGGTTATAGAACCCCAATTTATATGCTCAACCGTATTATAAGATTACAGGCGGTGGTTGAGATCATTACTAACGAGACATCACAAGCGCTCAATCTTCTAGCGAAGCATAATACCAGGATGAGGACAGCAGTATACCAAAATAGATTAGCCTTGGATTACCTTTTGGCAGTAGAGGGAGGTGTATGTGGGAAGTTTAACCTGAGCAATTGCTCAAATAGATGACGAAGGGCAAGCAATAGCTGAGCTTACTAGCCATATGGTTAAACTAGCGCATGTGCCTACTCAGGTATGGAAAGGGTACAATCCAAGTAGTTGGTTTGGTAGCTGGTATGAGTGGTTTGGAGGGCTTAAGGCAGTGGTAGGTGGAGTCCTACTGATTTTAATGTTGTGTCTACTCCTGCCGTGTCTTATACCCTTAGTAGTTAGGTCTGTGCAAAGCCTGATAGAAAATATAGCAGACAGGAAGGCTGCTGCACAGATAATGGCAATTTATAAATATAAGGCTCTAGATCAGGGAGAACCAATGCAGGAAGACGAGTGTTGAAGATTCACATCATAGGATAAGTCTGGTCTGGTTCAAGGTAACTTGCGGTGTATGCAAACCAAGGTTAAGTGATGCCTCAAGTAATTGTGAAATATCAAGAGGCATCAAAGGGGGGAATGTGGTGGAATCTCTGTAAAAATAAATTTAGTAGGCCGAGATTACCACGTGGCATGTGTACGTGCATATGCTGACGTATCGATCAGTTGGTTGCACGAGGCAAGATACGATCAGTAGTGTACGGAGCATGTGCAAGAATACAGGATGTAGTATTCCCCTCCTCCATTGTGCTGGACAAGCCATGCGGTCAAGCAGGAAGTTAATTCTTATTTGTATTGATTGGTCAAGAGAATGTGCGGGTGGAGCTTAATATGGGAGGAGTTATGTGCCTATATAAGGAGCCTGCACTATTGTCCGGGGCTCAGAACTTGCTGTATTTTGGTGACATTAGTCCCTCTGAGTCCCGATCGGTGATCCAATAAAGAATCTCTTCCTTCCTGAAGAAACCTGTGTCCATCTCTCTGTGCTTGGCTTCCGTCAGTTTCTCCGGTATCATATTCAATGTGTTTTGAAATATCTATAGGATCTAAATAAGACATCTTCTTTAGGCAGAGAATTCTTTATTTAATAACCCCTTCCTTTTCCACTGGTGAAATCTCCTTTCTTCAAGTCTAAACGAGTGACATTGTGTCCTTTGTACAGTCCTGTTAATGAACAGATTACCAGAAAGCTGGATCCATTACATGTTTCTTTAAAACAGTTGCCCAACAGGCCACCATATATTAAATACGAGGTCTTACCACAGATATGTGAACTTAACAAACTGCAGGACTGCACTTTTAATCTGCTACCCATCACAATGAACGAATTAAACATATCTGGGGAAACACTTGGATCTGACATCACTAGGAGGTGGGTAGCTGATAGTGATGTTTGTAAACCCAGAGCTATTAAGATAATAAGATGGTCTAACCTTCCAGTCTAATCTCCCATGGCCTTGCAAGCAGTAAATGTCCATTTTACTATTGTGTGACTGAAATAAAGTTAGGATTAACAGGGTTTCGGGTTCTTTAAAGTAGAATGAAGACAATAATTAACCGCTGAGAGACGAGAGCAGTGTATTAACAAATAACTAAAATGGACGGACATAGCACCAATAAATCTAAACAGGCAGAAAGTAAAAACAGAAACTATAATAACTACATAACTAGCCCATCATCGGGGAGCCAGAAGGCAATGTACATACAAACAGTAATCAGACACAATGGTCTGGAAAACCAATGCCAGGTTATTGGAAGTCGTAACTAAGTAAGGAATTGGCACATCACCCAACATTTCAATCGAACAAAGAGGGACACTTTAATTTTAGGGTGTGAACAGGGGAGGGGCTCTGCTGAAAAATATTAGGTGATTTACTAAATAACAGTTTATAGAACTAAAATTACATTTATAGCAAGAATAATGTACCTTATTTACACAGACTGATTTCTAAACACATTTATTGTAGTTTAAAGAATGGGAGTATTATTGCTGGGGAGCTCTGTTATACACCCAGACACATTACTGGGAGTATTATTGCTGTGGAGCTCTGTTATACACTCAGACACATTACTGGGAGTATTATTGCTGTGGAGCTCTGTTATACACTCAGACACATTACTGGGAGTATTATTGCTGTGGAGCTCTGTTATACACTCAGACACATTACTGGGAGTATTATTGCTGTGGGGCTCTGTTATACACTCAGACACATTACTGGGAGTATTATTGCTGTGGGGCTCTGTTATACACTCAGACACATTACTGGGAGTATTATTGCTGGGGAGCTCTGTTATACACTCAGACACATTACTGGGAGTATTATTGCTGTGGGGCTCTGTTATACACTCAGACACATTACTGGGAGTATTATTGCTGGGGAGCTCTGTTATACACTCAGACACATTACTGGGAGTATTATTGCTGTGGGGCTCTGTTATACACTCAGACACATTACTGGGAGTATTATTGCTGTGGAGCTCTGTTATACACTCAGACACATTACTGGGAGTATTATTACTGTGGAGCTCTGTTATACACTCAGACACATTACTGGGAGTATTATTACTGTGGAGCTCTGTTATACACTCAGACACATTACTGGGAGTATTATTACTGTGGAGCTCTGTTATACACTCAGACACATTACTGGGAGTATTATTACTGTGGAGCTCTGTTATACACTCAGACACATTACTGGGAGTATTATTACTGTGGAGCTCTGTTATACACTCAGTCACATTACTGGGAGTATTATTACTGTGGAGCTCTGTTATACACTGAGACACATTACTGGGAGTATTATTACTGTGGAGCTCTGTTATACACTCAGACACATTACTGGGAGTATTATTGCTGTGGAGCTCTGTTATACACTTAGACACATTACTGGGAGTATTATTACTGTGGAGCTCTGTTATACACTCAGACACATTACTGGGAGTATTATTGCGGTGGAGCTTTGTTACACACTCAGACACATTACTGGGAGTATTATTGCTGTGGAGCTCTGTTATACACTCAGACACATTACTGGGAGTATTATTGCTGTGAAGCTCTGTTATACACTCAGACACATTACTGGGAGTATTATTGCTGTGGAGCTCTGCTATACACTCAGACACATTACTGGGAGTATTATTGCTGTGGGGCTCTGTTATACACTCAGACACATTACTGGGAGTATTATTGCTGTGGAGCTCTGTTATACACTCAGACACATTACTGGGAGTATTATTGCTGTGGAGCTCTGTTATACACTCAGACACATTACTGGGAGTATTATTGCTGTGGGGCTCTGTTATACACTCAGTCACATTACTTGGAGTATTATTGCTGTGGGGCTCTGTTATACACTCAGACACATTACTGGGAGTATTATTGCTGTGGGGCTCTGTTATACACTCAGACACATTACTGGGAGTATTATTGCTGGGGAGCTCTGTTATACACTCAGACACATTACTGGGAGTATTATTGCTGTGGGGCTCTGTTATACACTCAGACACATTACTGGGAGTATTATTGCTGTGGAGCTCTGTTATACACTCAGACACATTACTGGGAGTATTATTACTGTGGAGCTCTGTTATACACTCAGACCCATTACTGGGAGTATTATTACTGTGGAGCTCTGTTATACACTCAGACACATTACTGGGAGTATTATTACTGTGGAGCTCTGTTATACACTCAGACACATTACTGGGAGTATTATTACTGTGGAGCTCTGTTATACACTCAGACACATTACTGGGAGTATTATTACTGTGGAGCTCTGTTATACACTCAGTCACATTACTGGGAGTATTATTACTGTGGAGCTCTGTTATACACTCAGACACATTACTGGGAGTATTATTACTGTGGAGCTCTGTTATACACTCAGACACATTACTGGGAGTATTATTGCTGTGGAGCTCTGTTATACACTTAGACACATTACTGGGAGTATTATTACTGTGGAGCTCTGTTATACACTCAGACACATTACTGGGAGTATTATTGCGGTGGAGCTTTGTTACACACTCAGACACATTACTGGGAGTATTATTGCTGTGGAGCTCTGTTATACACTCAGACACATTACTGGGAGTATTATTGCTGTGGAGCTCTGTTATACACTCAGACACATTACTGGGAGTATTATTGCTGTGGAGCTCTGTTATACACTCAGACACATTACTGGGAGTATTATTGCTGTGGGGCTCTGTTATACACTCAGACACATTACTGGGAGTATTATTGCTGTGGAGCTCTGTTATACACTCAGACACATTACTGGGAGTATTATTGCTGTGGAGCTCTGTTATACACTCAGACACATTACTGGGAGTATTATTGCTGTGGGGCTCTGTTATACACTCAGTCACATTACTTGGAGTATTATTGCTGTGGAGCTCTGTTATACACTCAGACACATTACTGGGAGTATTATTGCTGTGGAGCTCTGTTATACACTCAGACACATTACTGGGAGTATTATTGATGTGGAGCTCTGTTATACACTCAGACACATTACTGGGAGTATTATTGATGTGGAGCTCTGTTATACACTCAGACACATTACTGGGAGTATTATTGCTGTGGGGCTCTGTTATACACTAAGACACATTACTTGGAGTATTATTGCTGTGGAGCTCTGTTATACACTCAAACACATTACTGGGAGTATTATTGCTGTGGAGCTCTGTTATACACTCAGACACATTACTGAGAGTATTATTGCTGTGGAGCTCTGTTATACACTCAGACACATTACTGGGAGTATTATTGCTGTGGAGCTCTGTTATACACGCAGACACATTACTGGGAGTATTATTACTGTGGAGCTCTGTTATACACTCAGACACATTACTGGGAGTATTATTGCTGGGGAGCTCTGTTATACACTTAGACACATTACTGGGAGTATTATTGCCGTGGAGCTCCGTTATACACTCAGACACATTACTGGGAGTATTATTGCTGTGGAGCTCTGTTATACACTCAGACACATTACTGGGAGTATTATTGCTGTGGAGCTCTGTTATACACTCAGACACATTACTGGGAGTATTATTGCTGTGGAGCTCTGTTATACACTCAGACACATTACTGGGAGTATTATTACTGTGGAGCTCTGTTATACACTCAGACACATTACTTGGAGTATTATTGCTGTGGAGCTCTGTTATACACTCAAACACATTACTGGGAGTATTATTGCTGTGGAGCTCTGTTATACACTCAGACACATTACTGAGAGTATTATTGCTGTGGAGCTCCGTTATACACTCAGACACATTACTGGGAGTATTATTGCTGTGGAGCTCTGTTATACACTTAGACACATTACTGGGAGTATTATTACTGTGGAGCTCTGTTATACACTCAGACACATTACTGGGAGTATTATTGCTGGGGAGCTCTGTTATACACTTAGACACATTACTGGGAGTATTATTACCGTGGAGCTCCGTTATACACTCAGACACATTACTGGGAGTATTATTGCTGTGGAGCTCTGTTATACACTCAGACACATTACTGGGAGTATTATTGCTGTGGAGCTCTGTTATACACTCAGACACATTACTGGGAGTATTATTGCTGTGGAGCTCTGTTATACACTCAGACACATTACTGAGAGTATTATTGCTGTGGAGCTCCGTTATACACTCAGACACATTACTGGGAGTATTATTGCTGTGGAGCTCTGTTATACACGCAGACACATTAGTGGGAGTATTATTACTGTGGAGCTCTGTTATACACTCAGACACATTACTGGGAGTATTATTGCTGGGGAGCTCTGTTATACACTTAGACACATTACTGGGAGTATTATTGCCGTGGAGCTCCGTTATACACTCAGACACATTACTGGGAGTATTATTGCCGTGGAGCTCTGTTATACACTCAGACACATTACTGGGAGTATTATTGCTGTGGAGCTCTGTTATACACTCAGGCACATTACTGGGAGTATTATTGCTGGGGAGCTCTGTTATACACTTAGACACATTACTGGGAGTATTATTGCCGTGGAGCTCCGTTATACACTCAGACACATTACTGGGAGTATTATTGCCGTGGAGCTCTGTTATACACTCAGACACATTACTGGGAGTATTATTGCTGTGGAGCTCTGTTATACACTCAGACACGTTACTGGGAGTATTATTGCTGTGGAGCTCTGTTATACACTCAGACATGTTACTGGGAGTATTATTGCTGTGGAGCTCTGTTAAACACTTAGACACATTACTGGGAGTATTATTGCTGGGGAGCTCTGTTATACACTCAGACACATTACTGGGAGTATTATTGCTGGGGAGCTCTGTTATACACTCAGACACATTACTGGGAGTATTATTGCTGTGGAGCTCTGTTATACACTCAGACATGTTACTGGGAGTATTATTGCTGTGGAGCTCTGTTATACACTTAGACACATTACTGGGAGTATTATTACTGTGGAGCTCTGTTATACATTCAGACACATTACTGGGAGTATTATTACTGTGGAGCTCTGTTATACACTCAGACACATTACTGGGAGTATTATTGCTGTGGAGCTCTGTTATACACTCAGACACAGACGCTGTGGAGCTCTGCGCCGGATCCGATGATGGTTAAAACCCAGTGAAAAACTCCTCCTCCAGCGAACACCTCCAATCCAAGTGCTTTTTGGACAGAGTGGGCACTTAGAAGAGAGCTTCTCGGGGGGGGGGGTGCACAGGAACCCAGTTATTTTCGATGTAATGTTAACCCGATGCCAAGGTGTCTGGCCGCTTATTAAATTATCAGGTACAGACACAAAGGTGACGGGTATGTTACAATGCCATTGTTCTTCTGCAGACCTGGTATTGAGGCCCCCCCCCCCCTCCCCGGTATAAAAGTGTGACCATTGATCTAAAAAAACTGTTCTTCCTTAACCTTCACTAAGTCTCGGCTAGTGTTTGGATGGAAGAGCGATAGAGCTAATATAAGTCTAGCTGCAATCACAACAGGAGAAAGGAAACCTTATTTTGATTTGATTTTGTCTTGTTGTTACAGTAGAAACTTTGATTTTACTGGTTTTCACTAATGTCTGACAGTACAATCTGAGAAATATCAGGAGACTCTCCTCTTCGTCAGGAGACAGCAATAAAAATATATTTAAACATCCGCCCTTACCCAGACAATAACCAGTAATGAAGTACACTCATCCCTGATCCCATTTATCCCTCTGGGCACCTGGATTCTACCACCAGAGATAAACCCGGCCTAAAGGGACACTATGGGCACTAATAGGACTGCACTGCATTTGAAGGAATTTGGCCTCATTAATATGCAGTATTCTTTGCCTGCTCAAATCTTTTTAGTAAAAATGTTTATCAAATTCATTAAAGTTCTATTGGTACCTGGAGTGTCCATTTAATTCCGGTAACAGCAACTCTCACCACAGCTTAAAAGAGATAAATGTATATCGTATAATAGATTGTAGCCCAGATTTTTTTGTTTGTATATTGTAATTTATTAAAGCTTCACATTGCATGGTGTCCTGTCCTGTTTTTATGCGCCCATGCAAGAAGTCGGATGAGGGATCAGTCATTTAAACTCAGTATTGACCTCTTCAGAACCACCATTTGGCACATTTCTTGTTATCTGATATATAATTAGTCTTGAACGGTTTCAAACTGCTTTTCCACATCGTGTGATCGTCCACGGGAATTCTAGCGACATTTATTATTTAATATCCCCAACACATTCCTTATAATGTAAATAGGATCAAACCACAATTAATATCATGTAGCGATAAGTGAATTCACTAAACAGCCAGCGTTGGTGAATTGACAGCTCACCTACTTTTATATAAGTTGTGTCTATTTGGCTTAATATTCACTATTTGATTCTCACCGATTCTTGGTTTAGTTAAAAGATCCCTGATCTGTTATTTAAATCTTTGTTTTGTTGCCATCACAGATTTCAGGAAAGGCGGCTTGTATATTTTTGCAGGCTATTGGAGGGTGATGGGAGTTGGATTTTAAGTTTGGATTATTGTGTCTAGAATAAGGAGTGGTTAGAGTCTCTCAGTAAGTTTTTCTAGCACGTTATAGATCTTTCTGTCCCTTCCTTTCCCCCCCTCCCAGCGGTACAGAGCCATAGCTGGCATTCTCTGTACATCCCTGGTTAATCCGTGCCGCAGCGAGGGTGCGCGGTGACAATGCACGGACGCTGAGCTTATTGTAGGGACAATTGTCAATCTGTTTCAAGGCTCCCCTCTGGCACTATAAATCTTTCCAATAATCCTGAGTATTATTTGCCGTTTCCTTTCGAGATGTTCCGTTATCTCTTTTACCAGTGAGGGGTAAATGCTCCCTTCTGTCGCCATCTGTTCCTTTCAGCTGCACTTTTCCTGGCTGAGGTTAAACTTTCCTAATCATCTCTCACTCGCACTGCGCGGCTACAGAACAACGGGTTCTTCGAATATAACAATGTATTCATGGCAGTCATGGAGGGGTGCTTTCCCTTTATCCAGAGGCCGTTATAATAATATTATTAAACGCACCATAAAGGGCATCGTGGAGGGGAATTTTACATCACTGCAGGATATACTTTCCATAAGTGGTTGTGGTTATCGGTGATAGAGCAATGGGTAATACATCTCATGACGCACTTGCTGGAAGAACATCTCATCTCATAATCACAGACATTAAAGGGACACAGGAAGTCTGGGCGGGGCTAGAAGGGGAGGGCTTGCAAAGGCTGCAGACAAGCAATCTGCAGCTTTTGCAAACAGTTTTTAGATATAAAGATGCATAGTTAAACACATGCCTGTTTTCATCGGGGTATGCTAAAAATTAAATGAAACTTTTCCTCTGAAGTCTTCCTTTACGAGGTGCTTTCATAGGATTTTACAGCCATAATGCTGGCAATGCATCAGGGGAAACGTAGTCCGTAAAATCTGGAGTGCAGGAGATTTGCGTACCCCTGCTTTAAAACATGGAAACCATGCCTCCACTGCTCGCTGGAGTCCAACGCAGAGTTTGATTTATTATTCAGATCTGTTATATTATTATATTAATCAAAGAAACACTTTAATGTTTAAAATAAATCTAATTACATTATAGACCAGGGGTAGGCAACCTACGGCACTAGTGCCATGCACGGCACTCGAGGTGTCTTTGCACGGCACTCAAGGCTGCTAGAGTCAAACAGGCTCTGGCCTATCAGGAGTCCCAGTAAAACTTTAGATATCTGCTAATCCGAAAAGGTGGTGAAGAACAATCCTCAATTTATGCATTGCAGCACGTAGAGGTAGCGATCTCAGATCACTTCCTCCCAGCACTTATGAATGGGAATCCACACTGTAGTAGAGCAGCTCGCAGTTGCTGTTGCAGCTCCTGTCCTTGACATGTACCTGGCCGGACTAGTCCCCACTGGAACCCAGGGAAGTCACCCACACTGCTAGATATACACAGAAATGCAGAATAACCCTCCCCTCATACAAATAATACGGACAGCCCACACACAAACATACACACAATCCGCACAAACGAAACACCACTAACAATCCACATACATGCACACAACCCCACATGCAATACCCCAAACAGCCCCCACACACTACCAAACACACACTTTGACATATCCATCCACACACACACAATTCCACAAGCAGCACCCATACACAGCTTACATTCATATGTATCATACACAATACCATAAACTACTCATGAACATAAACAATATAATAGCTCATATACGCAGGGCCTTCTTTAACGCGGGGCAAACTGGGCAGCTGCACCGTGAGCCCTGCTGGCCTCAACTATTTCTAACCCTCTGGCTGGTAATCTGCACTCTAAGGAGGCCCACCGGGTGGCCCATGCACAAAGGACCACCCGCTGGGCTTCTGTCAGCAGGGACCCAGTCACACGCTGAGGTGCTTTAACAGCGCGAGCGGGCCCCTTGCTTTTCGGCAGCAGGCTGGGAGGAAGTGACGGCCACGCATCACTTCCTCCCACAAAGAGAGGAGCGCGCAGGAAAGAAGAGTAGGCAGATTGGAGGGGAGCTGGCCAAGAGCTCTAGACCCCAACTCCCAACGCCTTCAGCCACCAGCAGGAAAGGTAGGAAACTGGAGGGTGAGTTTTAAAGTGTATGTCTGTGTCAGTATGTCTGTCAGTGTGTGTGTGTGTCAGTATGTTTGTGTGTCTCATATCTGTGTGTGTCAGTATGTTTGTGTGTCAGTATGTCTTTGTGTGTCAGTATGTGTCAGTATGTCTGTCCGTATATCTGTGTCAGTATATCTGTGTGTGTGTCAGTATGTTTGTATGTCAGCATGTCTATGTGTGTGTCAGTATATCTGTGTGTGTGTGTCAGTATGTTTGTATGACAGCATGTCTGTGTGTATGTCAGTATGTCTCTGTGTGTGTCAGTATATCTGTGTGTGTGTGTGTGTGTGTGTGTGTGCTTGCAATCATGCCAACATCACATACAAACATATTGCACACAAACACACAAAAACTGCTTAGTGCTAAATACAGACCTGCAAACATGAGTAAATGGTAGAGCTCCAGCTGTCAATGCATTTCTGGAGTTGCACGACAGATGGGGATCTACCTTTTAATCACTGTGCAACAGGGAGACCGCCAAGAATTCTTGCACCTCTCTACTTTAGGTCCGCCACTGTGTTGAGTTGGAGGATGTGATTGCATGCCTGGAAAGGGGGGACAGGGTCAAGGGGGCCCTAAGCAAATGCTTTGCCCAGGGTCCAGTCATTATTAAAGACAGTCCTGCATATTACGTACAAATACAATGATACAAAGCAATTACAGTAAAAATAACACAAGCAGAATACGGCAGCCTATACACCTCGATTTATAAAAAAATAGGACCGGCACGCTACGGGACATCACAATCCTATATCGGCACAGTGCTGCTAAAAGGTTGCCTACCCCTGTTATAGACTATGGCACGTGCACTATAATCACTGAGCTCCACCAAATCCAGAGAATCATTGAATATAAAGCGAACAATGATGCAGAACATGAAATATTTCTTTTTTTTTTTTTATCACAGATTTTAAGGAGGAAATGCCTCTAGTGGCGGTTTGTAGCATGTTCTCAACCAATGTCCACGTAAAGAAACAGCAAACTCACTACATTAAGACGCTTTAACGCCTACACTGTATTTATACTCACACACTTCTAGTTTGCAAGGAATTCAGATGCTGTTTTGCATTTTTTTATTTATTTTATCAGACACCAAATAAATAAAAGTCAAAATTGAAGCATTCCATGCGAAGCCCAAACCTTGGATTGCCTTTAGTAAATGGACAAATAGCAATTTCACCTGACATTCCAATACTTTTCACATGTGTATCTGGAGCTTGGTAGATACACTCTGTGTCAGTAAATGAATAGTATTTTTGCAGAGAAGCAGACAGAGACCCAGTGTATGTATAGGCCCCGGGGCCCCAGGTTCTGGCCTGTAAGTTACAGTGAAATCGTTCTGTGTAAGCAGCAGGTTCAAGGTCAGAGTACACCCTTTAACATTCCTCTCATATCTTCACAGGCACAGCAGCAGAAACATTACTGTTCATTGTTCAACAGAACCTATAAAAATATCACTGCTGTCCTTTTACAGGTAGAATGCAAATGTTAGAGGACTATATTTTCTATAATACTTTGTCAGCTATTTGGTCAAAGATTTACAGGACAAAAAAATGCAGTGCTAGAGTTAGCCATCATTAATCTGGCCAGTGGTAGCTTCATCTGTCACTGAAATCTGTTGGTTAAAGGGGCGTGTTAATCATAATCATTACAGCAGCTCATTGTACCATTACAGCTCATTATATTATTACAGCTCAGTGTATCATTACAGTTCATTGTATCATTACAGCTCAGTGTATTATTACAGCTTATTGTATCATTACAGCTCATTGTATCATTACAGCTCAGTGTATCATTACAGTTCATTGTATCATTACAGCTCATTGTATTATTACAGCTCATTGTATCATTACAGCTCATTATATTATTACAGCTTATTGTATCATTACAGCTCATTATATTATTACAGCTCAGTGTATCATTACAGCTCAGTGTATCATTACAGCTCATTATATTATTACAGCTTATAGTATCATTACAGCTCAGTGTGTTATAACAGCTCCTTGTATTATTATAGCTCATTCTTCTATTATAATTCAGGGCATTATTACAGCTCATTATATTATTACAGCTTATTGCATTAAATGGATCTGTGACATTAGTAGCGTATGATTAGCAGGACGCCTGGGAAATCCTAGGTAAGAAGTCAAATAGTTTAAACATGGTTTTATTCCTCAATGTAAAGCAATAGGGCGCTACAATCACTACTGCCATATGTGGTTATGGTGCCTGTAGTGTTCCTTTAATAAAATTAATTATTTGCCCACCTCTACTTAGCAGCCTCACCAAGATGGCAATCTCTAGACCAAAGTCTTTCATGAATGGTATCTGTAGACTGGAGCTTCATTAGGATGGTAGATTCAGGCAGCCGTCATGCCAGGATTGTAGACTTAAGGGAGAGGAGGCAGTCATGCCAGGATGGTAGATTCAGGGGGGAGGGGGCACTCATGCCAGGATGGTAGATTCAGGGGGGAGGGGGCAGTCATGCAAAAAGCCAATTATGTTCAAAGGCAAATCTCCCAGTGTACGAATGTGGGGGCAGTACCCAGGGACACACTACCTCAAGATAATAATAATAAAAACACTGCAACTCTATTACTAGTTACCGTTTGGGGGAATGCTCCTTAATCCAAATGTCAACTTTAACTCATTGACCATATACGAATCAAGAAGGCATTTGTGGCAGAACCGCTGCCTATTCGTGCATTTTCCCCTTTGTTTTATGTGTTTTCCCTGACTGTCGTGCAGTATACCATGTTTCCCCGTTCGAGAGCATTCATACGAACAAAACCCATTGGTCTCCCGAAGGCGGACCACCCCAGGGCCCCATTAGAACGTTCCCACCAATAACCAGAATGTTCACACTGGCAACATAACTGTGAAACTGCAAGGTAAGTAATTAATGAGTGCTCCCCTGAGAGGCCGCCATTTCCTATAGATGAATGCCAGCCAGGGGGAGCATTCGTATCCCGAAAGAAGACGCTTTCCTTGCAGGTTTCAGCACAGGAACCTCGCAAACAGAGACTGGCCGTTGTGCGTTCACCTGAGGTTGGTAGGGACGATTTTGGGGCACTGGCTAATTTGGCAGGCTTTTCGGTGACTGGGAGACAAAGGGATGATTTCTGTCCCGCGCTTTTACTCCCAGACACAAGGGATCCTGGATTAAACCCCCTCCCCCCTGTTGTCCAGGGCGGGAGACCCCTCACCTGAGTGGCGGGCTCCCTAGACCTGGGAGAAAAAGGGACAGCGACCCCTTTCCCACACTTTGGATCCCAGGTGTAGAGGATCTTGGGATACAACCCCTGTGTGTTTGTGAAGTGGACCCCTTGCCTGGGCTATGCATAAAAGCCGAGTGTGGCATAATAAAATCGTATTGTACCGCCAATTGTGTGTCGTCCAGTTACTGGGGGAATGACTGTCTGTTTGTTCTAAGGGTTCCTGAGGGGCTGGTGGTCTGCTACAGCATCCATTGATCAATCACACCAGGATAGTATGTGTTGGGTACAGTCACACCAGGATAGTACGCGTTGGGCACAGTCATCCCAGGATGATATCCATTGGCCAAGAGGTCACACCAGGATGGTATGCATTGGGCACACGCCACACCAGGATCACGATCATGCCAGGATGGTATGCGTTGGCTCCAGCCTTCTCGGGATGACCTCTGTAGGCCGTAGCATCACTATTTGAGTATTTGCAATTTGCAGGAGTTGCAGCTCTGTAGCGTGCTGTTCCTTGAGTGCGTAGGTGTGTGCCATTTGTGCATCCAATTAGAATACTCCTGTTCCATTAGACATTCACATCTGCTGTGTAATTATCTAGTGTTTTATAAACAGCACCAAACAAATCTCTTGAATTAGCAATTATGTGAATTACAATTAACTTGTACTGCTGCCCTCTAAATAGTAAACTTAATAGAATCTATAAATCTCTTTCACCTGTGCCTCCACGAAGGTTCACTTTCTGAGTGTATTGTATTCCGATGAAGTGGGAACACTAATTTGGCTAATCCTGCATGATTTACACGCTATCCGCTCTGCCTTCAATAAATGGAGGAACAGAACAGAATGATTTAATTTCTTTTCAATAAATATGTTCAACACGTTTCTAGGATCCAGTGAAAGCAATTAGTGAACTAAAGCACGTTTAAATTTGCCATCTAGTTAATCCATAATTTTCCCAAAGTTGGTATAAATGTTAGAATAAGGTTATCAACTCGTGGTCTAGTGAATAAACATCTATAAATGAATATAAAATAAATTAACACCCCCCCCTCAAAAATATATATTTACTTTTCAACATGGATTATTTTTCAGTTCATCAATAACACAGATCGAGAGCGGTACATGAACATCGACAAAAAATATATAGAAAATCCTGGAACAAAAATTCCACAAAAGTGTTTATTCTCAGAAAATTGATTATTTGAAAGTTTTAGTGGGCTATGTTTCTTACATTAATCAGGGTCAAGTAATAAACCAGACCCACCACCAAATCCACAATCTATGGCTTTCCCAAAAACAAACCATTTTGAAATTCATTTTCCCTGCGGGTAACAAATAAAAAAACTCTCATAAATATTGACAGAACGAAACTGAATAGAAATACAAAACAAATAAAAAATATATAAATATGGAATTCAATAAATAACTGCAGCAGCAATCAAAACACAACAGCCAGAGTGTTTTCTGTAGCAATTAGCGTTCCACGAGATTGGAATAGTTGGGGTGAGTTCCCTAAACTAAGAGTCAAGCTGTAAGCCGAGTTCGAGCATGTTTTACAATCCAGGAAACTTTCATGTAGAATGCTGGAATGTTTTAAAATCTATCTAGATTACTGCGCCCAAACTTAGTGCTCCGCTCTGCCCCCTGTGGACCATCAGTACCGAAGATCTCATTAAAACAACAGAATGCTTCTCATAGAGCAGTATTGGGATGCAGGGTACCTCACTGTGTCTGCGGAGAAACACTGAATCCAATGATACTTTATGTAAAGCAGAGGTGCTTAAAATTTAGATCCCCACATGTTGCAGAACCACAACTCCCATGATGCTTTGCACGGATTTTTTATGTCTTTAGAAAGACAAAGCATCATGGAAGTTGTGGGGATCTACCTTTTGGGCACACCTAATGTAAATCAAATAAGGGTACAAGGCGATCAGGAAAAGCATGCGCTCAGCTATCCGACAGCTGAAATCAGCATGTTTATAAACCGACAATGTGGAGGCACTGTGTTTACCCCTTTAGGAGTTTGAGGTGTTCCTTTCACTACAGTTCAGGGTTTCCATTATAAAACTCAATCCTATGTGACAATACAGAGAAGGATCCCACATTCTTGTTCTTAGTACAGTCAGGGTGCTAACAGAGAGTTTTCAGACTGTTGGGGAGCGTGCAGGTTGTGTACATCAATGGCATTTGATGACTGAGACTCGGTTTGCATTTATCTCCACGAACGCCATAACAGATTCATCTTTGGCGAGTTATTCTGGATTACTTCCATGTTGTTGGTGCCGATCTTCCACTTTCTCGGACTCGACTCCCCTTTGGACCAATATTTTGCCCACTACGATTTCTCATGTCTCGATCAGATACATCAGCCTGTGCAGCTTCTTCATCGTATCTACGGAATAAATGGAACAGTCAGACTGAATAAACCTTGTATTCCCAATGAGGACCTTATACAATGTATAAATACACACAGCAATCTGAAACAATGTATAAATACACACAGCAATCTGAAACAATGTATAAATACACACAGCAATCTGATACAATGTATAAATACACACAGCAATCTGATACAATGTATAAAGACACACTGCAATCTGATACAATGTATAAATACACACAGCAATCTGATACAATGTATAGAGACACACTGCAATCTGATACAATGTATAGAGACACACTGCAATCTGATACAATGTATAGAGACACACTGCAATCTGATACAATGTATAGAGACACACTGCAATCTGATACAATGTATAGAGACACACTGCAATCTGATACAATGTATAAAGACACTGCAATCTGATACAATGTATAAAGACACACTGCAATCTGATACAATGTATAAAGACACACAGCAATCTGATACAATGTATAAATACACTGCAATCTGATACAATGTATAAAGACACACTGCAATCTGATACAATGTATAAAGACACACAGCAATCTGATACAATGTATAAAGACACTGCAATCTGATACAATGTATAAAGACACTGCAATCTGATACAATGTATAGAGACACACTGCAATCTGATACAATGTATAAAGACTCACTACACTCTGACACACTGTATAAAGACACACAGCAATCTGATACAATGTATAAATACACTGCAATCTGATACAATGTATAAAGACACACTGCAATCTGATACAATGTATAAAGACACACAGCAATCTGATACAATGTATAAAGACACTGCAATCTGATACAATGTATAGAGACACACTGCAATCTGATACAATGTATAAAGACACACTGCAATCTGATACAATGTATAAAGACTCACTACACTCTGACACACTGTATAAAGACACACTGCAATCTGATACAATGTATACAGACACTGCAATCTGATGTTTGTGAGATAGGATTTGCTTCCCTACCTGTGAAGGGTTAACACATTTCCAGTGATACTGCGCATTCTAACTCAATGTATTTATTAAACGAGAGAGATGTTTGTGTGTTGCCTTGACAAATGTAAAGCCAGAAATTTGTGCATTAAGGATTTAAAACCGGCATGTGAAAAAAACCTTTCTTCGGCAAACATGAAAGGATTATAGAATGAGAAAGTAATCCTGGGAGAACGCTGGAAACATAATATGTTACGATTAGACTGAAGAAATGGATCTTAATGACTGCTGAGAGTTATGTCATAAGTGTGGCAGCCTGAATCGTCTTAAACTGACAATCAGCAGTTTAGAAAGCGCCACATGTTTCCATAACCATTCCTTACAAAGACTCATTACTTGCAGTTTGATTCGAATCTTACTTTCTTGTCAAACAGCTTGTGTTTAGAGCTCTCTTTAACGTTACATAAACTTTGCTTTGTACAAAACACAAATAAATGGAAGACACAAACACCCCAATGTTACTGACTATAGTGGAGACTTTTAGGAATTATCGAATATTTATTAAAACATGGAAATCCCTTTGGATTCCCAAAATACTCCCATTTCAGAGAATGACCCGCGTCATTACCAGAAAAGTGGTGAAATACCCTTACGGTTCCCTGGATATGTTCTACTTTTCTGATCACAACACTTTGATAAATTATGAGCGAAGATGCCAAGGAAGTGTCTTAGTGCAGGAAAATATCCCAGTTTGTGTTATGGCAATACCCTAAATGTTTAACTACAAAACCTTAACAATTCCCACCATTTCTAAGTAGAACATGATATTGTATCTATGGGTTGTGTTTGCAGATTGTTCGGCTCCCTGCTCTGCAAATAACACCAGCTGAGCTTTATCACAGTATTTAGGGCTCAAGGCAGCCAGACAACTATTTCAAATGACCCCACGAAAACAATATATTTATTATCAGTGGACACCCCGTGGTATAGCACGCAGGGCATGCGGTAGTTATAGGTTTTCCTGAATGTAATGTTCCATACATAGCGTGTGCCAATGCTAGAACGTTCCCCAGTTTGTGTCCATTCCCGGGGTACAACCATGACCCGAGTGTCCTGTATGCGCAAGGATTAGGGGGAGAAACATTTACCCGTACAGTTTTAATATTGCCCGAGGTATCTCACTGCTGAATGGTGCGTTATTGACTGAACACCAAACTGAACTGAACTAAACGGCAAAATTGGGGCCTTTGGGATAATTTGCCAACTCTGCTATAGTCACAGCTTGGATATTTTTACCTACATTTTGCCATTCAGTTTTCAATTCACTACAGTTTAGTGTTTAGCTCCTTTACTCAGGGAGCACAATCCCAGAGCTCCCCTTCCCATTCAATTATTTATAGATTATTTACTGCTATTTTGATATGATAGAATACCTTTAGAACTAAAAAGGAGAAAGGAAAATGAACTTTTTTCCCTTTTCTTTTTTGCTGATAATGTGACGGGCCCAGTACTTTCCCTCTCCGAGCTGTAAAACATTTACTGCTAAACTTTATCACTGGCAGAAAATAAAACCAGGTTTTTCTTAAAGGTCAACTCCAGGCAAGACCTTAACCAGTTGTTTGATTCACTGTATACATAATGCATTTACAATATACACAAAAACAACCAATCCAAACAATAAATAAAACATAAATATATATAAATAATAATCACGTTTAAATGATTTTCCTTTGTGCACATGGCCATATGTTAGATAAGCACTGCAAGTATTAAAATGCAGATAAATCAGCTGGTTAATCCGCTTAGCTGCGATAAGACGCTCATTATAAATTGATTTCTCTACTCTCTCTCTGTATGAAGGAGAGCTGTCTCACTGGGGATTCTGTGACTTGTAGTCCATTTATCTACTTCTGAAACCTGTCCTGATTCTAGGTATTATAGGACACTCTCAGTGCGCCACACACAGTCCAGCTTTCCAACATAGAGGTTACTCTTCAGCCAATCAATGACATCAAAACATGGATGAAGTCAGCCATTCGGACAAGTGAGGTCATTCTGCAAGGGCCTCTGGGAATTCCATTTTGGGTAAACTGCTTAAAAAACATTGTGCACAAGAACTGGGGGATGGTACCCGCTGCCTGAGGCAACCATAACCAGGATATACTCGCATATAGTGGTTATGGTGCCTAGATTGCTCCTTTAATGCAGGATGTAGAGTTTCAGATTTTCACAGAGCCTCAAGAGGACAGCATTTATGTTGAGGCCTTTTTTACTTTCTCAGGCAATTCACATTATTACAATTGATTGAAGAAGAAAAAAGTGGTCGGGGTGCCATGTCCCCCCATTTTAACCCTGCAGCTGATACAATGTATTGTAGCAGAATGGCAGTGTTTTCATGGCACAGCTAAAATGCCTCCAGTGGATGTCACTCACACACTTACTTTGAAATAGCAAGGTAAACGGATAGATCATCTGATTGGTGCAAGGCAGTGTTTTCCCACACATGCGCACCACTATGAAAGCACTGGATTGGTTGAGCTCATCGATCTTCATGATCTCAGCCAAGGAGGTGGGACTACTGTGGAGACCGGCGACACAAGGGAGTAAACGTAAGTAAAATGACTTTATTTGTCCCTGCAGGTGGGTGCCAGTTTCCTAAGCAGTCACCAGGCAGCTAGTGTTAGGAATGCCACGGTGTTCTTTAATCCCAGGAATCAACATTCTAACAACTGCAACTCGGTGAAGGAGAGTCCCGTTAACGTATTGTGCCGATGAACATAAAACTAATACAAATGGAAAACATGTAGGCGATTCCTTTACAAGATAACTTACAAGATTTCATAGCTTCCAAGAGCTTCCTTTGGGGGAACTTTGTTCCACTTACTGTCCGGGATTTCTCCATTCGGTACCACGATGTTCAAGGTGTCGTTGATGAGGTTGTATTTCAGAATTCGATCATTAGCAGTACTCGACGTTAGAGATGGAGATGCATTAACCTTTAACAAAAATAAAAATAATTTAAATTAAAGTAAAAAAAGCCAAAAATTCAATTTTAAAATTATCTTGGAAGAAAAGTATGCCGAGAATGTAATGTGTTTATTCATCACTCGTTAGAGGAAATAATTTAAAAAGATAAAAGGAAGCAAGGCATTTCTGTATGCCTGGGGTAAGTGGTGATCTGAGGACACGTGTGGAAAATCTGAGCGTAGACAGCAGGAAGGGTGAAGTTACTAAGTAAAGGTTGGATTTGTTATCAAGGAAAATCGCAGTCATAATATCTAGACATTTCAACACAAATGAAACCAGATGGAGGCCTCCATAACAACGTGACTGAATTACGAGTTAAAGGGATGATACATTTTATTACATTATACAATTTATATTACCTTAAAATTTAAAAACTATTAATAGCACCAATGTGGAAATCTGAGAATTCTTATGATGTATCAGGTTGACATTTAAAGGGCAGCTAACAATGTGACACTTGATTTCTCTACACCATAAAAAATAAATAAATAAATAAATAAATTAAAAAAAAAAAAAAAAAATCGGGTTCAACTCATCCCAGCGCTACCAGATCTGCGTATAACTAAAGAAAATACAACAAATTTTTATTTCAATTAAATCACAACTTAATACGCCAGTGATTGCTAATCCAGAAATTAATTAATTGTTTGCATGTGGCATTACATAGTGACATCATAGAGAATTAATTGTTTGCGTGCGGCATTGCATAGTGACATCATAGATAATTAATTAATTGTTTGCATGCGGCATTACATAGTGACATAGAGAATTAATTGTTTGCGTGCGGCATTACATAGTGACATCATAGATAATTAATTAATTGTTTGCATGCGGCATTACATAGTGACATCATAGAGAATTAATTGTTTGCGTGCGGCATTGCATAGTGACATCATAGAGAATTAATTAATTGTTTGCATGCGGCATTACATAGTGACATCATAGAGAATTAATTGTTTGCGTGCGGCATTGCATAGTGACATCATAGATAATTAATTAATTGTTTGCATGTGGCATTACATAGTGACATCATAGAGAATTAATTGTTTGCGTGCGGCATTGCGTAGTGACATCATAGAGAATTAATTGTTTGCGTGCGGCATTGCGTAGTGACATCATAGATAATTAATTAATTGTTTGCATGCGGCATTGCGTAGTGACATCATAGATAATTAATTAATTGTTTGCGTGCGGCATTGCATAGTGACGTCATAGAGGAGAAATCAGAAAACACAATTACAGCCTTTATATTCTCTCGAGAAATTAGCAAAGCAATGTCATTTATGTAATGTGATTGGGTGGATAATCCTATTTAAGTATTCATTTTTCACATAACCCACGTAACATGATGGCAAATATGTTTTGCTGTATTTCCCCACGATATTCAATGAAAACTGGTAAATGGGTACTGTGTTATAGATGTATTAAAATAGCTTGGGATAAAGTGTAAAGATTGGAGCAATCAGCGATAACATTCTATGGTTTCCATGGTTACCTTGTACCGGAATTAATCTTTATTAATTAACGGACAAATGTCAACTCAAACTGTTTTTAATATAATTATCCTTTTATTAAGTATTAAAAGAAAATACAAATTTGTAAATTAAGAATATGTAAAAAAATTAGTAAAAATGAGAAAAACTCATCCCTACCTTCGTATATGGCAGGATCCTACATGCACCATTGGTTGGTCAGTGTTAATAAACTAACAGTTAGTCTCTACGGTCAGTCCTGTTTCTGTACAGGGAATGAAGCTGGGAAGACCAACTGTCGAGTTTTACATATACTTCATATTAAAGCATTTGTAAACTGCAAACAGCAGTAATTAACATTGCAGGGTTAAGGGGACTGCACCCAGACCACGTCAATAAGATAAGGAGGACTGGGTGACTATAGTGTCCCTTTAACCCCTTAAGGACACATGGCATGTGTGACATGTCATGATTCCCTTTTATTCCAGAAGTTTGGTCCTTAAGGGGTTAATAGGGACGTTTGTAGATAAATCATTTGGAAACTTTTTGTAACTGTATTGAATCATTTGGAAAACCTATTACACGAGGCCAACATTTTAACAAATATGATATACAGGGTTATTCATTCACGTGGGGCTTCAAAGTGAATTTCAAATATAAGACCAGATTTGCAGAATTGGAGCACAGCTGACATTTAGACTGTTTTGACCTTAAATTTGAAATTCACTTTGACTAACCCTGATAATGTAAGTGAGATGGGAGCAAACAAAATGCAAGATTAATATAAGAAATTTGTGAACATTCGCAGTAACTAAAAGCTGCCTGGTAAACCTCCGTGGCCCAAAATGCTTGACATTACTAGACAGATGACATTTGTCACTATGCCTGGCTGGGGATAATAGGAGTGACAGTCTTGGTAACACTTGGCATCCCTGATATTTTTTACATGAACAATTCCACTTTCCACGCTTTCCTCTGACAGCACGTAAATTTCTCCGGACACATCTTCTGTGCCAACCCGCTAATCTGCCGAGGCATGTACCCTCGAGAAAGGTGGGATCTGCCGTCAGCATCATTACACTTTTTAAAAACATAGAAATGGGTCACTCACCTCGATGAGCCAGGGTTTCAGCTTGTCATCTATGATTATGTCATAGCCGTAACATTCGAAGCAGTGCTTGTCATTGTTCATTACAGGCTGGGGAGATAACAAAAACCACAAACACACTTTAATTAAAGAATAAAAGACTCATCGGATACAGTGTAACAGATCAGCTCCCAGCATCACAGCCAGTAACAGAGACAGCCGAGAGGTCGCTCGCTAACACTCCAGAATTAATCTGGAAATAATCATTCTGGGTATAAGTGAAGGTAAACTGTCCGGCAGCTTACTTAGACTGGCGGGCATTGTCTGGGCTGCTGAGCACCGGTGAATCCGACAGGAATCAGTCAATGATTGGACGCTGATGACGTTCTGCAGAGTTTAGCAGAAGATTTCAGCCTTCACTGAACTCAATGGGGATTCCACCTTTGGGGTCGGATGAAGAGCCCATTGGGCCTGGTGCTGACAATTACAATGGACCTAATTACAGAATCTTATCGACACAAAAACAGCCATACGTCCCATGGGTCCTGTATCTGGTGGAGTCGGTGCCACAGGGAAACTTACAAAATGCAGCTATAAGAAAACACATACCCTGTACCGATCTATCACTTTCATCTATCAAGCAAATACAAATCCCCTAACAGCAGGACGTCGGTGGGCAGGGTAAAAGGTTGGGCCATTGACACAAATCACGTAACTGGCATGCCCAAAAAGGGGGCGGGTCAGCCCAAAGAACTGTAAGGTCAGCCTAGAGTGAATGCATGTCAGGATGCGCGCCTATCATGCAGGCTGGCTAACTAACAGCTTACTATGCAGACAGCGCCCTGAGCTTGGCGCAAATGTGTCTAATGATGCGCTCGCTCCACGCTTTCTAAGGACTGTCCCCTAACACTCACTTATCCCACCCTCTCCTTACCCTTACTAGCAGGCAGAAGCTCCCGGCATGCAGTCTGGGACAGAAAAAAGTAGTTGTGACGGTAGTAGAAAATATCCCCGTCAAGCATTCCCTTCTTCCCATAAAAGTAAAATCACCCAATGGCAATCTGCATGGCAATCTGGTTTAGACAGGTTTTACAGAGGCCTCTATCCTGGAGACAAAGGGGAAAGTAATCCAATTATCCAGGGCTAGAGGCAGACTCCATTAACCACATGGTTGAAAAAAGACATAAAACACTTTAAAATACATTCATTCTTGACATTTGGAACCGAACAATATAGACCTTAAAATAGCAGGGAGAGAATTAAACTGAAGCATATAGGCAATTGCATAAAAGTCCTTCACAATGGCCCCCCCTTTTTCTCCCTGCTCCGGCAACTCAGTTGGACCTTTCCTGGTCCAGTAGGGTTGACGGGTTCAGAGCTTTTAGTCCGAGGTTAAATCTGTTTGGAGTGACAATCCATCGGCATTCCCGTTTTGCTTGCCTGGGCGATAATGAATCGTAAAGTCATAGGGCTGTAAGGCCAAGCTCCAGCGTAGCAACCGGGCGTTGTCCCCTGAAACCCGGTTAAGTCACACCAAGGGGTTGTGATCGATGATGAGAGTGAAAGCCCGGCCATAAAGGTAAGGTGTGAGTTTTTGAGTGCCCATACTAAGGCCAAACACTCTTTTTCAATGGTGGCATAACTGACCTCCCTTGGTAACAGCTTCAGACTCAGGTATGCCACCGGGTGCTCTCCTCCATCCTCCCCGATCTGGCTTAGTACTGCCCCCAGTCCAAACATTGAAGCGTCTGTGTGGACAATGAATCTTTTGTTAGGATCTGGGGTAACCAACACCGGAGCATTAACCAGAGCAGTCTTTAATGCTTGGAAAGCCACCTCGCATTCCGGGGACCACAGGACTTGTCGGGGTAGCTTCTTTTTGGTCAAGTCGGTCAGGGGTTTGGCCAGAGCGCTATAGTCGGGTACAAAGCGTCTGTAATAGCCGGCTGTGCCCAAGAAAGCCATGACTTGTGTCTTGGTGTGGGCCAATTGGCAACGGCCTCGATCTTAGCCGGCTCCGGCCGTTGCTTACCACATCCTACTCGGTGGCCCAAATATTGTACCTCCGCCATACCCAAATGACATTTGTCGGGTTTCAGGGTCAGCCCGGCCCCCCTGATCCTATCTAATACTACCCCTACGTGCTCTAGGTGCGCTTCCCATGTATCGCTGTGGATGGCGATGTCATCCAGGTAAGCGCATGCAAAGCTCTGGAGACCCCCAAGTAACTGATCCACCATCCGTTGGAAGGTGGCCGGGGCGTTCTTCATCCCGAACGGCATAACCCGGAATTGGTATAGACCGAACGGGGTGATGAAGGCCGACTTGGGTATGGCATCTTCTGCTAGGGGAATCTGCCAATATCCCTTGCATAGGTCTATTGTGGTCAGATACTTCCCTGCAGAGATACGGTCAAGCAGCTCGTCCATCCGTGGCATCGGATAGGCGTCCGTAACTGTCTTGTCGTTGAGGCGCCGGTAGTCTACACAGAAGCGGGTTGTCCCATCCTTCTTTGGCACTAAGACTACCGGCGAGGCCCAAGGACTTTCTGAGGGTTCTATTACGCCTAGCCGAAGCATCTCTGGCTGGTGATTCCTCCTCCTGAATCACTGGTGTCTCCATCTCTTGTACTGCTGGCGTTGCTGCAACCAAGTTCTTCTGGTCTAGCTCCATTAATTCTGCTATGATGACCCGCTTGGTTTTGTTGCTAGCAATCCTTCCACGGACTTCCAGTAGTTCTTTCAGTGTATTTCTTTTAAGCAGGGTGTACCAGCCTTCCATTCACTGTTCCCAGTGTCTGCTTGGAATCCTGGTGTAAAGGAAAGTAGAAGGGAAAATCCTGCCGCTGCCAACCAGTTGTGACGGTAGTAGAAAATATCCCCGTCAAGCATTCCCTTCTTCCCATAAAAGTAAAATCACCCAATATTCCACAAGTAGAAATATCCCTGGAATCGCCGAATAATCCACACATGAGCCAAAACTTAATGCTGGAACAAGATTGATTTACTGGCACCCTCTGGGCCAGGCTAGATAATTGAGTTTTAGCAATATACATAGCTCAATTATCTGCTGGCCAGAACATTTACAGTTTAACATACTTTTTACCTAACATTCATAACTCTAAAATCATACATCACATTCACCTAAATTACATATTCACAATCAATCCATTCAGGGGAACAACATATTAAAAAAATGGCATGAATCAGACCAGGGGTTCAAAAGTTAGTAAAAGTATATTTTGGTCCCTGGCTGGCCGCATGGCAATCTGGTTTAGACAGGTTTTACAGAGGCCTCTATCCTGGAGACAAAGGGGAAAGTAATCCAATTATCCAGGGCTAGAGGCAGACTCCATTAACCACATGGTTGAAAAAAGACATAAAACACTTTAAAATACATTCATTCTTGACATTTGGAACCGAACAATATAGACCTTAAAATAGCAGGGAGAGAATTAAACTGAAGCATATAGGCAATTGCATAAAAGTCCTTCACAGTAGTTATCTTTTTACTGCTAGACCACCACGATAACACTCACACGAGCACTCAACTCTAACCATATAGGCACACACAAATGCCAGAAATATACCAATCATAGACACCCGGCAACAACACATCACCAGAGTGCTGCTACACATAGAAGAAGTACACAGGCTCCTCCATTTCTGGCACAGAGGTGCACAACACTCCTAGGCAAAGGATAGCCATATCCCACGCGGGTGGACTCTTACTGACGCCATACGTTAAACCCAAGCGCACACCTATGGCCCTACACATAATGGAGAATTGTGCTATTCTTTTATTGACATATCGCTGTTAAATGTTGTAGATCTAAATGGGCTAACACCTGCTCCTGCAGCAATGCGGCCCCTTTTTTTTAATACATTGTAAAGGAATTACTAAATAGGACACAACGTAAAGGTCCTAAATATCTACTTACTGTACGGCAATAGCTTAATGTTACTATCTCGTTATTTCCTCTCGTACTCTAACCATAATACGAGATGCATCACCATATGACCTTATCACTACCAGCCACCTCCTTTTAATTTAAAAATGAAACACCTGTTTACTTTATGTTTATAATAATTATTGCAAATGATGTGACTTCAGAAGAGCGTATAACCTCGTTCTTGTAAATCAGTTAAGATCTGTGTCAGATCAGCTTGAGACCCCAGTATGAAGGGCATGTAGGCCTTAACTTATAGCTGATATTTTGCTATCACTCTTATCTATCATATACTAAAAATGTGCCATGTTCTGATATGCCAAATACCTCTTCCTAACTGTTAACCGACGAGCGGGCAATAGCTGTTGTGGCATTGCTTACCTCTCTGTATTATTTTTGTTTTCTCTGAGCACGAAAAATAAAGAATAACAAAATAAATAAATAAAAAATAAAAAAAAACTTACCAGGAAAGGTTAAAGGATCTTAACATGTATAGCTCGGAGGAAAGACGAGACAGGGGGGATATGATAGAAACATTTAAATACATAAAGGGAATCAACACAGTAAAGGAGGAGACTATATTTAAAAGAAGAAAAACTACCACAACAAGAGGACATAGTCTTAAATTAGAGGGACAAAGGTTTAAAAATAATATCAGGAATTATTACTTTATTGAGAGGGTAGTGGATGCATGGAATAGCCTTCCAGCTGAAGTGGTAGAGGTTAACATAGTAAAGGAGTTTAACCCCTTCAGGACCGGCCTGTTTTTGCGATGTTTGTACGTTAAGGACCAGAGCAGTTTTAACACTTTTGTGGTGTTTGTGTTTAGCTGTAATTTTCCGCTCTCTCATTTACGGTTCCCATACAAGTTATATATAGTTTTTTTCACGACAAGAAGGGCTTTCTTTACATACCAGTATTTATATTATGTCATATATTGTATTTAAAAAAAATAATAAAATATGGTGAAAAAAAAAAAAAAAATGTTTTTGGACTTTTACTTGAAAAATCTTTTACTTATCTACAAAAGCTAATGAAAAAAACTGCTAAATAGATTCAAAATTTTGTCCCGAGTTTAAAAACACCCAGTGTTTACATGCTTTATTGCTTTTTTTTGCAAGTTATAGGCCTATAAATACAAGTAGGAAATTGCTGTTTCAATATATATATATATTTTAAATGTATCAATAGTGACATTGTTACACCGTTATCTGTCATAAATCCCCGAAACACACCTAACATGTACATATTTTTTAAAGTAGACAACCCAGGGTATTTAAAATGGGGTATGTCCGGGGGCGTGGCCTGACTGGGAAGCAGTGCAGTCGCATGAAACTAGAGCTCCCAGGCCTCAAGCAGATAACTTGCTAAAATCGGGGGCAAACTTAACTAAACTGGCTCCTCATTCACCGCTTCTTACTCTGCAGACACCGGCGAATAAGGGGATACCTTATATGCCAGGAAAACTCGCAGGAATGACCGAGCTGAGGACTGGGGCCTATACTAAGCAGGGCAACGGAGAGGCGGCCGCTCTCCCAGCCCATAATCGCACGCAGCACCCGCAGCAAACGACTACCCCCCCCCCCTTCGGACCGGTGGGGGTTATCCCGGTCCCAAACGCCTTGACTGGCAAAACCCAGAAGAAACTAGCAGCACCAAACTTGCAAGCAATCCATGATATTAAAATGGCGGACAAGCAACCTCGTGGACAAACGGGGCCTTCACTACGAAGCCCCAACACGCCTGACTCCCTTAATACCCGCCTAGACAAACTGTTTGACGCCTTCTGGGCTAAGATCGCGGCCCGACATAAGGCTGAGCGAACCCAGCTACTAGTGAGCGGCGATGCGGAGGGCCTACATGGCGGCACAGACCGGAGCGGGACCAGGCTGCCCTCGGGCGAAGCCGTGCAACCACAGCCCAAGACACTCCAAACCAGCCCATCTGGGCCTAGGGCCACCAGGGGATCAACCCCGGAGCATCGGCCACGCAGGCGGAGACCCGTACGCCGAAGGCGGCATACCTTCAACCCCAGGATCTCCAGACCTACCCCGAAAGGGAAGGACTCGGCCTTTGATAGCCCCCGAGTCCGCGGCCGCAAGGTGCCGGCTCTACAACGGGCCCGGAGCGGGAGGGCACCACTGACTAGCTCCCGACCGACTGCCAAACTCCATGCCACCCCACGCAAGCCTCAAAGGGCGCGGCAACACGCATCTGTGGTAAGAACCCTTCCAGCGCACAAAACACTGAGCCCAGCGAAGCCATCAGCAACGCAGAGGGGAAAACTGCCGGGATACAGACCCCAGCCCTACATCGAACTTTGCATGCCACGGAGAGCCGGATCCCTGATTACAGACCAGCACAACCTCCTACCTGGGACTTACACTGATATTAACTCACCCTCCTCAATCTGCGACTGGACACACCAGGGTAGGAGAGCAGAGCAGCGGGAACCAGGCAAAAGACAGCCGAGCGGCATTGGCTGACTGTGACTAACATTACCTCACAATACGTAAAGCAGAGCCCGTGTCTCCTTACTTTTTTCCTTTTTCTTTTATCACTTTTTTCTAATGCTGTTGTAATTTTAAGTTTAAACTTATATGTGTCAGAACAAGGGCCCATTCAACATGAGACCTAACCGGATTTAAGCAAGCTAGCAACATATAATGATAAATATAGTCAGCACAGAGCTAAATCAGCAGGTTCTAGTCTCTCCTATTATAATGGTATAGGCTCATTTACCCTAGACCGGCCTAAATTACCTGTCATAACCGACATTTACTTAACTTGCAAGCTAATGTATCAGTAGTATATAATTCTCTTCTGGGTCTGCACCCTCAGTCTGTAACCTGTGAGTAAATCGTGTTAATCTTATTCCCTACCTATCGACGTAACATAAGATTGCAAACTGCATTATAAGCATAAATGTACCTCCTCCTGTTACTCGAAGTTCAATGCCTAATTAACCTAGCATGAAACCATGTTAATGTGACGCAACTTATTGTTTTCCAGCGTGTTTATATAATATAAAATGAGGCTGATACTCCTACGAGATTTTGTAATTTGTCATGATGTCTCTCACCTGTATGACCCCTGCAAATCTCCCTCTCTTCATTCTGTACCACCATAACCACTTGCCTCAATAAAATAAAGATTGACAAAAAAAAAAAAAAAAAAAAAATGGGGTATGTCCAGTCTTTTTTAGTAGCCACCTAGTCACAAACACTGGCCAAAGTTAGCATTTATATTTGTTTGTGTGTTAAAAATGCAAAAAACGCTAACTTTGGCCAGTGTTTGTGACTAAGTGGCTACTAAAAAAGGCTGAACATACCCCATTTGCAATACCTTGGGTTGTCTTCTTTTGCAAATGGTATGCCATCATGGGGCTAATTCTCATTCCTTGGCTACCATACGCTCTCAAAGGCAACCTAACCAATCTGACAAATTTCAATAAAAAAAAAAAAAAAAAGTAAAATCAAGCCTTATATTTGACCCTGTAACCAGTGGCGTACATACCAGGGTCGCAGGGGTCGCGGCTGCGACCGGGCCCGGCCCACCAGGGGGCCCGGCCGCCCCTGCGACCCGGTATGTACCCACAGGGCCAGCCTCTTCTGCTGGGGGGCCCAGGAGCCGGCCACCTCCGGGCCCCCCGAGGCTGGCCCTGCTGTCACCCGGCTGGCAGGCGCGCGAGGGAGCACTGTCCCCTGGGTGCTCCCTCTTCAGCTCCCTCGCGCACCGCACTGAAACCGGAGCCGGAAGATGACGTCATCTTCCGGCTCCGGTATCAGTACGCGGCGCGCGAGGGAGCTGAAGAGGGAGCACCCAGGGGACAGTGCTCCCTCGCGCGCCCGCCAGCCAGCTGGGTGACCAGCAACACCACTGGACCCCAGGGAATCCCCCCAGCTCTCACACAGGTAAGGAGGCTGGGGGGATTAAATTAAAAAAAAAAACCAGAAAAAACGTGTGTGTGTGTTTAGTGAGTGTGTTAGTGTTAGTGAGTGTGTTAGTGAGTGTGTGTGTGTGTGTGTTAGTGAGTGTGTTAGTGAGAGTGGTAGTGAGTGAGTGTGTTAGTGAGAGTGTTAGTGAGTGTGTTAATGTGAGTGTGTTAGTGTTAGTGAGTGTGTTAGTGAGAGTGTGAGTGAGTGTGTGAGTGAGTGTGTTAGTGTTAGTGAGTGTGTTAGTGTTAGTTTGTGTTAGTTTGTGTGTGTGTTAGTGAGTGAGTGTGTTAGTGAGTGAGTGTGAGTGAGTGAGTGTGTGTTAGTGAGTGTGTGTTAGTGAGTGTGTGTTAGTGAGTGTGTGTTAGTGAGTGTGTGTTAGTGAGTGTGTGTTAGTGAGTGTGTTAGTGTTAGTGAGTGTGTTAGTTTTAGAGTGTGTTAGTGTTAGTGTGTGTGTCTGTTACTGAGTATGTTTGTGTGCGTCTGTCACTGAGTGTGTGTCTGTCAGTAAATGTGTGCGTCTGTTCATGAGAGTGTGTGTGTGTCTAAAGCACTTACCTTTCTCCAGCGCCGGGCTCCCTTGGCGCTGGGGATCTCTCCGTCCCGATCCGCCTCTCAGCTCCGAATGCACATGCGTGGCAAGAGCCACGCGCGCATTCAAACCGCCCATATAGGAAAGCATTACTCAATGCTTTCCTATGGACGTTCAGCGCAGAATCGCAGAATCGCAGAATCGCAGAAAATCCTCTAGCGGCTGTCAATGAGACAGCCACTAGAGATGGATTAACCCTCAGTGAAACATAGCAGTTTCTCTGAAACTGCTGTTTTCAGCTGCAGGGTTAAAACTAGAGAGACCTGGCACCCAGACCACTTCATTGAGCTGATTTGATCTGGGTGTCTGTAGTGGTCCTTTAAGTGTATGTGTTTATGCATGCACTGGCGTACATACCGCGGTCGCACGGGTCGCAGCCCTGTGACCAGGTGCCCGACCGCCATGTGTTGCGGCCCCAGCCCGCGCAGAGTAAGCGGGGGGGGGGGCCCACAGATCAGTTTTCGCACCGGGGCCCCATGGGTTGTGTGTACGCCACTGCCTGTAACTTTCACAAACACTATAAAACCTCTACATGTGGGGTACTGTTATACTCAGGAGACTTCGCTGAACACAAATATTAGTGTATCAGAACAGTAAAATATATCACAGCAATAATATCCTCAGTGAAAGAGCTGTTTGTGTGTGAAAAATGCAAAAAACTTCACTTTCACTGACAATATCATCGCTGTGATATGTTTTACTGTTTTGAAACACTAATATTTGTGTTCAGCGAAGTCTCCCGAGTAAAACAGTACCCCCATGTACAGGATTTAGGGTGTCATAGAAAGTTACAGGGTTAAGCACAGTGCTAGCAAATTAAATTATCTGGACTTTTGGCCTGGGTTGGCAGGCAGGTCCCTCAAATTGCAATCATTAAAATTACTTAATTAGGTAAAAATATTACATAAATATGCACGTAGAATTTTAATATATATACATATTTATATATTTGACGTCTACGTGTATATTTATGAAATTATTAATGTAATTTTGTATGTGGACATATGTATATTTCGTATTATTTTTATTTATTTATTTATACATAGATATATATATCATTACATTCTAAGTGTATTTTGATATAAATATATATATATCAATATCAAAATACTGTTAGAATAAAATTGAATATATATATATATATATATAATTTTTTTTTAATTATTAAAAAATTTTTATTTTTTGTTATTTATTTTTATTAACATATTATTTGTATTTTATAATAATATATATATACCATATATATATAGTTATTATATATATTGTATATATTCGTGTGTAATTTAAATATAAGTGTATTTTTATATTAATATACGTATATATAAATATAAAAATACACTTAGTGTGACATTATATATATGATATATATACACATATATATATATATATATATATATATATATATATATATATATATATATATATATATATATATATATATATATATATATATATATATATATATATATATACATATACACACACACATATTTTTTTACACAGATTTTTTTTTACACTTTATTTTTGATTTTACAGATGCAGGGAGACTGCCTGTCAGCACAGACAGTCCCCCTGCAGGCAGATACAAAGACCCCTATTGCGGTCATGTGATCGAGTGATCACATGGCCGTGGGGTCCTGATCTGCCGAGGGGGGACTGCCCGGGCAGACAGGCAGTCCCCCTGGACCGGGAGGAGAGCTGATCGCCGCCGTGGGACCGACGGCGATCAGGTAAGTTGCCCAAAACCGTTATGACGGTTCAGGACCGTCAGCGGTCCAAACGCACGTTTTGCCGCTGACGGTCCTGAACCGTCAGCGGTCCTTAAGGGGTTAAGCATGCGTGGGATAAGGCTATCCTAACTATAAGATAAGGCCAGGGACTAATGAAAGTATTTAGAATGTTGGGCAGACTAGATGGGCCGAATGGTTCTTATCTGCAGTCACTTCTATAAGATATCACAAGGTCTGCGCACGTTGATCAATCTGCAGTGGGAGCAATGGCATTGAGAGATGTAACTTATATGGGTGAAAATGAGTAAATATCGATTACTAATGTGTAACTAAAACCCATTCTTCATATGACACCAGTTTTATAGCTCGTTATACACTGACTGTGCTAATCCACCTACATTTTTTCATTTGACATTTGAAACGTATATGTATCAATCATCCAATTCCAATTCACAGGCAGCACACGATCACTGCCCTTCCAGAACTGTGTCAAGGTAATTCTAAAAATACTGAATTCCGGACCAAGATATTCCGCAAGAGCCAGGAGAAAATAAGTCACTGAAAAAAGCAGCAAAAAAGCACAATTTATCATGGCAGCATGATCGAAGCAGCCACCATTTGCATTTCTACCAGTTAACCTCAATCATATGGGGGGATCCAAGGAGATTAACTCTTCAGATTCCGACACAGTGAATGACAGAGTAAGGGTCTATTCGGGGAAGCAGTTACATCGAAGCACATGGAGCCCCTCTCCAGATGACATGTCCCTGCGCAGTAACTCCAGGCAGCCCCTTGTAACTGCTAACATTTTCCACATTCTGGCCCTGGTAGTAATACAAACCGACAGGTAAAAACTAAAATCACACCTGTGATTCACTCCAACTTCTACAGGGTTATTCCAACCACCATGACCACTTATGGTTTTTTTGAAGACGTCATGGTGGTAGGAGTCTGTACGTTTTAGCTTGAAACTCTGTGTATACAGTATAATCTGCAATGAGCTCCTTCAAGGGGAGTCACAGCGCGTGTCCCCCAAAGCTCCCTCCAGGAAAAGTTATCACATTATTTTATTTTTCTTAAATTCATTCAGTCCACCCCCTCCCTCCCCAACCCAGCTCAGAGCAAGGGCATGATCTCAAATGCTTCGTACAAGGTAAGTTTAGAGCTTGATTCGCAGGCCTAGAAATGGAGGACCACAATGTCTACATCCTAATGGAGTATTGTTGGTGCATAGACCTGGTCGTATCTGGCAATGTAAAACCATGTAGTTTATAAAAAATAAACTACTTTTTGTATAAACCATGCCATTAGGGGCTTCAGACTGACAGTCACTACAAGCACTTCCACAATGTAGACCTGTTCGGTCTACACGGTTCATGGTTAGCGTCATCATGCCCAGCATTTTAAAACAGAACGCACTTAATGATTGGCATAGAGAAGGACAGGATTGGACACATACAGTAGGCGCCTAATGCATCTCTATGTTTGGTTTGGGCCGAGGGCACCATAACTGATGATCTCGGGGGAGGGGGAACATATATACATAGGTGGAATTTCAGTGATATTCCAACAATATATATAGTGGGGTTTTTTTTTGCTTTAATACACATGCCCACTTTTGTTTTGACCAAGGCTCTGATGTCTGATGAAAATGTTTATTTTTGGAAGAGGCTCCCAGTAATATTTATTCCTGTTATATAACCATTATTTCACAGCCAAGAGAGAACATGACTGCATTTTTATTGACTAAAAGACAAAAATAATCAACAGTCCAATCATTCAGGCCAAATTTCCTGTGTTCAGCTCGTTATCCAATCTCAAAATCACTTTATCAGCAATTTCTAAATGTACATACATGTTCAGTAAATATTCTATGTGAATGGTTAAGAATAGGTTATAGAGAGCCGGAAAGAGCATACTGCTGCTCAGGGAGTGCAGGTTATAGAGAGCTGGAGAGAGCGTACTGCTCAGGGAGTGCAGGTTATAGAGAGCTGGAGAGAGCGTACTGCTCAGGGAGTGCAGGTTATAGAGAGCTGGAGAGAGCGTACTGCTCAGGGAGTGCAGGTTATAGAGAGCTGGAGAGAGCGTACTGCTCAGGGAGTGCAGGTTATAGAGAGCTGGAGAGAGCGTACTGCTCAGGGAGTGCAGGTTATAGAGAGCTGGAGAGAGCGTACTGCTCAGGGAGTGCAGGTTATAGAGAGCTGGAGAGAGCGTACTGCTCAGGGAGTGCAGGTTATAGAGAGCTGGAGAGAGCGTACTGCTCAGGGAGTGCAGGTTATAGAGAGCTGGAGAGAGCGTACTGCTCAGGGAGTGCAGGATATAGAGAGATCATACTGCTCAGGGAGTGTGGGTTATAGAGAGCCGGAGAGAGCGTACTGCTCAGGGAGTGCAGGTTATAGAGAGATCATACTGCTCAGGGAGTGTGGGTTATAGAGAGCCGGAAAGAGCGTACTGCTCAGGGAGTGCAGGTTATAGAGAGCTGGAGAGAGCGTACTGCTCAGGGAGTGCAGATTATAGAGAGCCGGAGAGAGAGCGCACTGCTCAGGGAGTGCAGGTTATAGAGAGTCGGAGAGAGAGCGTACTGCTCAGGGAGTGCAGGTTATAGAGAGCTGGAGAGAGCGTACTGCTCAGGGAGTGCAGGTTAGAGAGAGCTAGAGAGAGCGTACTGCTCAGGGAGTGCAGGTTAGAGAGAGCTAGAGAGAGCGTACTGCAGGTTATAGAGAGCTGGAGAGAGCGTACTGCTCAGGGAGTGCAGGTTAGAGAGAGCCGGAGAGAGCATACTGCTCAGGGAGTGCAGGTTATAGAGAGTCAGAGAGAGTGTACTGCTCAGGGAGTGCAGGATATAGAGAGCCGGAGAGAGCATACTGCTCAGGGAGTGCAGGTTATAGAGAGTCGGAGAGAGCATACTGCTCAGGGAGTGCAGGTTATAGAGAGCCAGAGAGAGCGTACTGCTCAGGGAGTGCAGGTTATAGAGAGCCAGAGAGAGCGTATTGCTCAGGGAGTGCGGGTTATAGAGAGCCAGAGAGAGCGTACTGCTCAGGGAGTGCAGGTTATAGAGAGCCAGAGAGAGCGTACTGCTCAGGGAGTGCAGGTTATAGAGAGCGTACTGCTCAGGGAGTGCAGGTTATAGAGAGCCAGAGAGCGTACTGCTCAGGGAGTGCAGGTTATAGAGAGTCGGAGAGAGCGTACTGCTCAGGGAGTGCAGGTTATAGAGAGTCGGAGAGAGCGTACTGCTCAGGGAGTGCAGGTTATAGAGAGCTGGAGAGAGCGTACTGCTCAGGGAGTGCAGGTTATAGAGAGCCGGAGAGAGCGTACTGCTCAGGGAGTGCAGGTTATAGAGAGCGTACTGCTCAGGGAGTGCAGGTTATAGAGAGCCAGAGAGAGCGTACTGCTCAGGGAGTGCAGGTTATAGAGAGTCGGAGAGAGCATACTGCTCAGGGAGTGCAGGTTATAGAGAGCCTGAGAGAGCGTACTGCTCAGGGAGTGCAGGTTATAGAGAGCGTACTGCTCAGGGAGTGCAGGTTATAGAGAGCCGGAGAGAGCGTACTGCTCAGGGAGTGCAGGATATAGAGAGCCTAAGAGAGCGTACTGCTCAGGGAGTGCAGGTTATAGAGAGCCAGAGAGAGCGTACTGCTCAGGGAGTGCGGGTTATAGAGAGCCGGAGAGAGCGTACTGCTCAGGGAGTGCAGGTTATAGAGAGCCTGAGAGAGCGTACTGCTCAGGGAGTGTAGGTTATAGAGAGCCGGAGAGAGCGTACTGCTCAGGGAGTGCAGGTTATAGAGAGCCGGAGAGAGCGTACTGCTCAGGGAGTGCAGGTTATAGAGAGCCAGAGAGAGCATACTGCTCCGGGAGTGCAGGTTACAGAGAGCCGGAGAGAGCGTACTGCTCATGGAGTGCAGGTTATAGAAAGCTGGAGAGAGTGTACTGCTCAGGGAGTGCAGGTTACAGAGAGCCGGAGAGAGCGTACTGCTCAGGGTGTGCAGGTTAGAGAGAGCGTACTGCTCAGGGAGTGC
Organism: Pelobates fuscus; assembly: GCF_036172605.1. Classification (NCBI taxonomy): domain Eukaryota; kingdom Metazoa; phylum Chordata; class Amphibia; order Anura; family Pelobatidae; genus Pelobates; species Pelobates fuscus. The sequence continues at coordinate 12,151,385 of NC_086319.1, forward strand.
AGGTTATCGAGAGCGTACTGCTCAGGGAGTGCAGGATATAGAGAGCTAGAGAGAGCGTACTGCTCAGGGAGTGCAGGTTATAGAGAGCCGGAGAGGGCGTACTGCTCAGGGAGTGCAGGTTATAGAGAGCCAGAGAGAGTGTACTGCTCAGGGAGTGAAGGTTATAGAGAGCCTAAGAGAGAGCGTACTGTTCAGGGAGTGCCGGAGAGAGCGCACTGCTCAGGGAGTGCAGGTTATAGAGAGCCAGAGAGAGCGTACTGCTCAGGGAGTGCAGGTTATAGAGAGCCAGAGAGAGCGTACTGCTCAGGGAGTGCAGGTTATAGAGATCTATGGCACTCCAGGTGTTGTGATCTACCTCTTCCATAAGGCTTGTACAGCCATAATGCTGGCAAAGCCACATGGGAAACGTAGTTCAAAACATCTGGTGTGCTGAAGGTTGCCTACCCCTGGTCTAGAGAGTTTATAGTGGACTCCATTGACATCTAAGGGGTGTCATAATAGGAGTGTAATAAATTGGGGATCATACAATATGCTTTATCTGATTTACAGGTTTCATTGGCACCGAATGAACAGAATTCTTGTTTCAGCAAAAAACAAAAACAGAAAAAAACCTTTTATCTAAATCTAGATTTGCTTAAAAAAAAAAATTATAAAAATGAAGTGTCAGCCCACTGCATGCAATGCGAGACTTCACACTCAGCATGACAGATCATAAGACGGCAGAGACGCGGTCTAACTAATTATAGACCTCAAGCCGTCTGCTTTCACCAAGTGGCTATAAAGTGGCTACATCTGTTTAATCTCCCACGTGTATACAAGTCAGAGGGTTGGCAGCCGCTAACGATGTCAGATGGCGCGCAATCCTTGCAAAACCGCTACAACAAGAGAATTAACCCTCTGAGTGCCAAGGACAGGGGTAGTTACATACATGGTTTCATTGTGGTCAGCCAATGGTTAGTTACTGCTAGACTTTATAACATTTGATACGCTGTCTGCAATGCCAGCTGTGCTGGGAACCAAGTGATTGTGGTTAACGCACCAGACTGGGAACGGAGGACCCAACGCTGTCTAACTCACTCCGGCTCCTCGGGGCTTTGGACTCATTTCATTTTCATCCACAGAATGAGAAGAGAAATTAACCCCAGCATGCCCAAAGACTGCTTTTCACAGGGATACATTATTTAATATATGGTTATTTTTATACATTATATATATTGGATTTCCCAAGATCCTCAGCGGTGATTTAAAACCATTTTCGGTGCCACAGTGAGACATTATGTATCTAGGATGTTACCAACAAAGGCCTCCATTTCATATTTTTGGATAAGACGTTCAAATGATCAGAAATTATTTGTTTACAAAAGTTATCATGAAAATATATGGGATTTTTTTTGTAGCTAAATCATTTGAAACGTTTTTCTAACAGACTGTGATCTTGTCAAAAACCTTATCCAAAATATAAGATTGAGTCCTAAATTCTTCGAGATTTACTAAAGACTAAAATAGAGCAATATTATGCATGGGAAAAGTTTAATCAACACAAAATTAAGCACAAGTTTAAAATCTGTAGTAAAAAGGTTGATGGCTTGTTCTAGTGGATTGGGGAGGGGCTGAAAATAAAGATTATCCATTGAAATCTGGGAGAACAGGCAGGTAAAATGTTTCAAACAATGAATTCCTGTCCTAATGTGCTTTATTTCCCACCTATTATAGACTGTGAGCTCGTATGAGCAGGGTCCTCTTCAACCTATGGTTCCTGTAATTGTCCTATTTAGTTACATTCCCCCTCTTATAATATTGTAAAGCGCTACGGAATCTGTTGGCGCTATATAAATGGCAATAATAATAATAATTACATTTCAACGACCGTTAGAAGTTAATGGTACTCAGATCTAAAACCCCTCTAATAGCTTTTTATATAAAGGACACGAGGCTTTGCAGATCCTGCAGTAAGTAATGAGTATAAGATAAGATACCGGGCCGGCTGTATTTGCTGGCCTGTGATAAATACGATAGGCTAGTTTTTCCCACATGTTCAGATTCTCGGTTTCCAATAATCAGAGATGGCAGCCTGTTTCCTGAGAACTTGTATAGTTTGGTCTGTAGTAACCACAGCGTGTACAAAGGCAGCCAGAATCGGAGAGCAGATATTAACTGCATCAGCCACATGGACAGACTGCAAAGAACTATCACACCTTACTCCAGCCACTAGGCAGCTGTACAATGCTCTACAGCAGCGCCACCTACTGATGGTTTTACAAAGTACAGTAAGAAACCGTTACATTATTATTATTTTATTATATAGCGCCATCAGATTCCGTAGCGCTGTACAATGGGTGGACTAACAGCCATGTAATTAAAAACCAGACAACTGGACGTACAGGAACAGAGAGGTGGAGGGCCCTGCTCAATGAGCTTACATTCTAGAGGTGAAATTAATACGTAAATTTGAGCAGTTCTATTTAATAAGCTAAGACACGTTGCAATAGGTCTTCTGCACACGGTCCCTTCCTAAAATAAATAATTTTGGATCTCCAGTGGACTTGTCCTGTATTGTGATTGGCTGGCTGATTGCATGACAGAACAGCCTGTAGCATGATGTCACTAGTGAATTGAATAGCTGTGGGCAAGGTTTGCTTATTGAGGCACTGTGATTGGCGTGTTTTTCAAGAGACAGGAGAGACCCACCAGAGTCAACACTCCTGCCGCCTTGATAATCCAGCTATCATACAAGAGGGGAAGGATTTGTTTTTTGACACAGTTTCTGTTAATTATTATTTCAAATAGTAGCATTGTGGTCTGTGGTCTTTGTTCTTGTGGGGTTTTTTAGAGCTCCTTTTCACAGACAGAAAGTTAGAAATCAAGGGCGTCAGTTTGCTTGTTTGGTATTTTATATAAATATGAACTTATTATTAAACAGTTTTTTTATTGTTGCAGGTCTTTTGGTGAGACTGATACATTATTAAATGATCTACACCCCCGGTCTACAAAATGGACATTGAAGCAGTCTTCAAGGAGATCTTGCATGTCCAGGTTCTTCTGGCATTGGAGATAGTTAAGGAATCCAGAGACATATCTGTGGAAATTCAGGCTTTGGGAACCTGAACATCAGAACTAAAGATCTCTATTGCTGAGCTTGTTGGGGCCCACAATACTACAGCAGACAATGTCTCAACTCTTATGCGAGATGGACATTTTGGAACATCATTTAAGGACGTCTAGTAGAGCTTCATGCAATAATCTTTGTATTAGATGCCTGAGTCTGTAAGGACTGTTTTCTTCAAGGACACGGCCCGTTCCCTCTTTAGGCCAATGTTCTTGGATATCATAGATGACCAGCTCCACGTAGATAGGGGTCACCAAGCCCTTTGACCATAATGAAACGGTAATGGCAGATGAAGGGAAGTAGTCATGGAACTACATTAATTCCAGACCAAGCATATATTTTCACAGCATGGCAGGGAATCCTTCCCAATGCATGAATGTCACGGCACAGCCCGAGCCCTGCAGATAGCAAGGAGTGGCCGCCCCTTTAAGAGACCTGGCTGGGTCTCTGCCATGACATCCACCAGGGGGCTTCAGTTTCATTCAGGTCATTTTGCCTGTTTGGTGTTTCCTGCCGGATCTCTGCTTCACTACTGACTGATTTCATGGACTCTGACCTCTGCCTGCGTTACTACCCTACCAGCCCTGACTTCTGCTTCTCGTCTGACCCTGCCTTTGGATTACCCCTTTATCTGTACTGTGTTTTTGGATTTTGTCTCCTCCTTGTGCCATCTCCTGCAACTGGGGTCCAACTCCTGGTAAACTGTTCCATAAGTCCCCAGGTGACTGTTACAATGAAAAGGCCTTACAAAGTCCTCCACAACATGCAGCTTCCACCCCACTGAACAGGAGGAAATGGGGACTGATACCTAAATGTGTGTATTCCTATCCTGGGGAATTTAGTGTCCTTCTCCTCCAATACCTACCCTTCCACATGTAATTCCCTGCCGGGAGGCCATCGAGATGGGGACAGATTAATATCTCTGTCTGGTGAAAGCTTAATGCACATATCAGGATAATCCCTTCGCTCACTGGATAGTTACCTACCCTCGGGTCCTATGACTTGACGGTTCTGTACTTTGTGTCTAAAGTTTTACTTGGTTGGCTTTACCCTACACCACTGCTAGAAGCACAGCACTCGAAAAAGATAAAACGAGTGGAAAGAAAAATATGAAAAAACAAGTGAAAAAGAGGTGGAATAAATAAAATAAATAAAAGCAAGCAAGAGGAAGAACATTAACAATAATATATACAAATAGAATACAAGTAAATAAAGAGAACAAAAGATGGGAAAACAAAGAAAATCAACCCGTGAGAATGCATATACGGAGAGGCAGGGGTGCACAAACTTCTGTAAAGTTCTGAGTGTCACTGTATGTTCTATTTAGCTCGCTGACTTGGGATACATAGTTACACCATTCCCACTGGACGTCCTCCCAAATAATGGGTAGAGGTGCCACCATTTCCTATGAGCTGGGTAATGCCCTATTTTGCGCCCAGATTCTCAATATTCTGATTTGGAATATCCCCCATATCGCACTGTCCAGGGTTTGGTTAAACATTTTTCAGACGTTGGGATCGCTGCCCTTCTTCCAGTTGCAATTAAGTAGGGTTAGCAATGGTGGCTGAACTGAATGCAGATACTAAGCTGGAGTACTCCTCGTCTGCAGAGCTCTCAGTTTTCCACGAGGAGATCTGTGAGTTACAATGTAGTTTGGTTTACGTTTTCCCGTTATGTTGGGTCATATCTGTCTAGGGTATGCTAGATTACCCATTTATACTTGCGTAGTATTTGGGGGAGCAATGCAAGCTGTCACCGCTGCCAGGGACCCCGACTCTCTACGGATGCCTCATCGATTATCTAGCACAGGTTTTCTGAAATGTAAAGGTGCCCAATCTCCACAAACACACAGACTGCTTGTATGAGAATGTAAATAAATAATGTGGGATGACCTTACTACAGAGACGTAGTGGTCCTAAAACTCTAGCTGACCAATCATATCTCAAGGCTTACATGTCTTGTTGATTGGCTAAACGTAACGGGGTACCTGGATTCACAAATATTGCCCTTTTAATGGTTTTAACTGCGTATCTGGTGCTGATGGTAGATTAAATCTTGTACATCTTTGGCCTCCAAGGATTCTGTTTGCTCCTAATAGTCCCAGTATGTAAATGGGTATCCCATTATAGGTAATCCTATCCTTCTCGAAATCGTCCTTACTCCCATGGCTTGGATGCCCAAGATAAATCCTTTAATAAGTCAAAGGGACATTCTAGGCACCATAACAACTTCATCGCATCTGGAGTCCCTTCCATGTTCGACTATTCTTTTCAAATAGAGCATGGAGGTCCCTGGCAGCGTGTAACCTGGGACCCTCTGTGCTGTGGGGCTAATGCCTGTAACCTGGGACCCTCTGTGCTGTGGGGCTAATGCCTGTAACCTGGGACCCTCTGTGCTGTGGGGCTAATGCCTGTAACCTGGGACCCTCTGTGCTGTGGGGCTAATGCCTGTAACCTGGGACCCTCTGTGCTGTGGGGCTAATGCCTGTAACCTGGGACCCTCTGTGCTGTGGGGCTAATGCCTGTAACCTGGGACCCTCTGTGCTGTGGGGCTAATGCCTGTAACCTGGGACCCTCTGTGCTGTGGGGCTAATGCCTGTAACCTGGGACCCTCTGTGCTGTGGGGCTAATGCCTGTAACCTGGGACCCTCTGTGCTGTGGGGCTAATGCCTGTAACCTGGGACCCTCTGTGCTGTGGGGCTAATGCCTGTAACCTGGGACCCTCTGTGCTGTGGGGCTAATGCCTGTAACCTGGGACCCTCTGTGCTGTGGGGCTAATGCCTGTAACCTGGGACCCTCTGTGCTGTGGGGCTAATGCCTGTAACCTGGGACCCTCTGTGCTGTGGGGCTAATGCCTGTAACCTGGGACCCTCTGTGCTGTGGGGCTAATGCCTGTAACCTGGGACCCTCTGTGCTGTGGGGCTAATGCCTGTAACCTGGGACCCTCTGTGCTGTGGGGCTAATGCCTGTAACCTGGGACCCTCTGTGCTGTGGGGCTAATGCCTGTAACCTGGGACCCTCTGTGCTGTGGGGCTAATGCCTGTAACCTGGGACCCTCTGTGCTGTGGGGCTAATGCCTGTAACCTGGGACCCTCTGTGCTGTGCGGCTAATGCCTGTAACCTGGGACCCTCTGTGCTGTGCGGCTAATGCCTGTAACCTGGGACCCTCTGTGCTGTGCGGCTAATGCCTGTAACCTGGGACCCTCTGTGCTGTGCGGCTAATGCCTGTAACCTGGGACCCTCTGTGCTGTGCGGCTAATGCCTGTAACCTGGGACCCTCTGTGCTGTGCGGCTAATGCCTGTAACCTGGGACCCTCTGTGCTGTGCGGCTAATGCCTGTAACCTGGGACCCTCTGTGCTGTGCGGCTAATGCCTGTAACCTGGGACCCTCTGTGCTGTGCGGCTAATGCCTGTAACCTGGGACCCTCTGTGCTGTGCGGCTAATGCCTGTAACCTGGGACCCTCTGTGCTGTGCGGCTAATGCCTGTAACCTGGGACCCTCTGTGCTGTGCGGCTAATGCCTGTAACCTGGGACCCTCTGTGCTGTGCGGCTAATGCCTGTAACCTGGGACCCTCTGTGCTGTGCGGCTAATGCCTGTAACCTGGGACCCTCTGTGCTGTGCGGCTAATGCCTGTAACCTGGGACCCTCTGTGCTGTGGGGCTAATGCCTGTAACCTGGGACCCTCTGTGCTGTGGGGCTAATGCCTGTAACCTGGGACCTTCTGTGCTGTGGGGCTAATGCCTGTAACCTGAGACCCTCTGTGCTGTGGGGCTAATGCCTGTAACCTGGGACCCTCTGTGCTGTGGGGCTAATGCCTGTAACCTGGGACCCTCTGTGCTGTGGGGCTAATGCCTGTAACCTGGGACCCTCTGTGCTGTGCGGCTAATGCCTGTAACCTGGGACCCTCTGTGCTGTGCGGCTAATGCCTGTAACCTGGGACCCTCTGTGCTGTGCGGCCAATGCCTGTAACCTGGGACCCTCTGTGCTGTGGGGCTAATGCCTGTAACCTGGGACCCTCTGTGCTGTGGGGCTAATGCCTGTAACCTGGGACCCTCTGTGCTGTGGGGCTAATGCCTGTAACCTGGGACCCTCTGTGCTGTGGGGCTAATGCCTGTAACCTGGGACCCTCTGTGCTGTGGGGCTAATGCCTGTAACCTGGGACCCTCTGTGCTGTGGGGCTAATGCCTGTAACCTGGGACCCTCTGTGCTGTGGGGCTAATGCCTGTAACCTGGGACCCTCTGTGCTGTGGGGCTAATGCCTGTAACCTGGGACCCTCTGTGCTGTGGGGCTAATGCCTGTAACCTGGGACCCTCTGTGCTGTGGGGCTAATGCCTGTAACCTGGGACCCTCTGTGCTGTGCGGCTAATGCCTGTAACCTGGGACCCTCTGTGCTGTGCGGCTAATGCCTGTAACCTGGGACCCTCTGTGCTGTGCGGCTAATGCCTGTAACCTGGGACCCTCTGTGCTGTGCGGCTAATGCTGTGGTGCCATTGCTCTGGGGCCAATGCTTTCCTATTAAATACAATATCATTGTGTCCCTCTGATGGCACTGACGCACTGCGAAGACCTATAACAGGCAATGTCTAACGGCTAACTGCAAATACGAAGGGTCACTCCTAGTAGCATTAGAACATTACAGTGACTTTGACAGTGGATTAACATTGCAGCCATTTGAAAATAAAAATATTACACCAAGGTATAGAAAGACCCTCGTAGCTGTCAGTCTTCTCGGATGCCTGTGTCTGTTCTGTCTAAACTGTGCGTTCAGCATGTGGACCAAGCTCTCTCCAACAGGGAGAGGTTTGCAATGTGCAGTGACGCACACGTGTGATTGGGGGTCCTGCAGATCATTACACAGTGCGCTAGAATACGTGTAAACTGAGACAGCATGAAATGGGTACCGTGAGATCACAAAGCACCCAATGTGATGAGAACCTGCTCTAATAAACTACTGGGACAGGGAATAGACTCCACCAAGCAGGATGTGTGAACCGGCAGGCAGCTTAGAGAAACGGAGAGTTCCAAATCTTGGAAGGTAGGCGATTTATTTACTATTTATTCAATGCATTAACAACCGAGGGTCACTGTAACCCCATTATTTCCCTTTAATCTGACGGAAGGAAAAAAGCAGCAGTGAATATTGGTTTTCTAACATTTGCACGCACAATTACACAAATAAAAAAAAAAAAAAGGTATACTCACAGCCACAGCCTTCAGCGACTGAACGACGATCCAATGAATTTCATCAAATAGTTTATCCGTCACCTCTCTCCCTCTTGTGCTCTCCAGGTACAAACGCAAATTACTCACGGTCCATTTCCCCCCATGAATGTGGTTGTAATCATCCTAGAAGAAAAATGAATAAATAGATAAATGTAAGAAACACACGAAAATAATAATTCTGGGGGCGGGCCTGACTATCGTGGCGACTGGATGGGTTTTCAGAGAGCTCCTCAAGAAAATCTGGAAAAGAGCCTATTTACTTGCTGTTCCAGCTATATTCTTGCAATGTTACCTTCTGTTATACAAACCGATTGACCGGTTTGGGTGTGCTACCCACGGTCTTGTGTGTCCATCCAGATGCCAATTACCCGTATGGCCTAGTGTGTGCTGAGTGAGGGAGAGACGGACGATCTCCCGGCCCGGTGCAGGCAGGGATCCTGAAACCGGAACTGACTCCCCGCTACCCCCCCTTTAATCCGGCGGGGGTGATCCTGGTCCCCAGCCCAGAGGCTCCAACACCCCAGCAAAGATCTGTGGTAGTGCCCCAGAAGTCAGCGATACTGCCAGAGGTGCATCTAAAATGGCGGCTGCCACAACCACATGGGGACTCACTCAATGTTTCCTACATGAATTGACCTTTTTGGGCTCCTTCTTTGGTGATCAAATTCCAGCTGATTGCAAAGCTAACTGGACAGTTTGGGGCAGGCTGTGTGATAAAAGTGGTCTGAGCAACCATTACTCCAGGTCCTCCGAAGCCACAATGACATACAAGGAGTCCATATTAGGGATGAAATTTATAAGATCGCTGCGTATGCGGATGATGTTCTTCTCACAATCACGGACGCGCTAAACTCCCTCCCACCCCTGTTCACGGAGCTAACGAAATACGCAAACATCTCTGGCTACAAACTCAACCTGGGAAAAACAGAAGCCCTACCGATCCAAATAGACCAACCTACCCTCCGCACACTCCAAACGCGACACTCGTTCACATACCAACCAACAGCTTTCAAATACGTGGGCACCACTCTCCCAGCAGACATCACACAAACCTACAGCTTAAACTACACACCTCTACTCAACACTGCCACACAAGACCTAGACAAATGGAAAGACATGTCGATCTCATGGATAGGCAGAATGACTTCAATAAAAATGAATCTCCTCCCGAGGTTCTTATACCTTTTCCAAACTCTTCCAATCCCGATAATCGCTTCCGACTTCAAACAATTGCAAACTAAAATAGACAAGTTCATATGGGCCGGAAAGAGAGCAAGGATTGCCCGCCATACACTATATATACCTGACAGATTGGGAGGACTTGGACTCCCCAATTTCACCCAATACTTCCACGCAGCACACATAGCGCATGCAATCCAACTCCACGCTGCCCCCGGCCTCAAACGATGGGTCGATTTGGAACACAATATATTTGGATTTGATTTCCCCTCCTTATACATCTGGCTCCCAAAGGACGCCAGACCACCGGCCCCCTCAACCTCCCCAGCAGTTCTCACCACGATCAAAATATGGGATAAAATTACAGAAAAACCCCGCTAATGCCCATTCTTCGGAATACAAAATTCGCACCAGGCATGTCCCCGAAGGACTTCACTCACTTCGAAGACAACGATCTGACACGCATATATCAATTCTACAAAAACCAATGCATCATACCTTTCGCGGAACTCCCCCAACAGACCCCTCTCACCACTCAAGACTTCTTCCGATACTTAAAAATACGCAGCTTTGTCGACAAACCCGCCATACAGAAAGCTAGAACCACCCCCCTCACCCTGCTCGAAAAAGCATGTAACAACCACCCACTCCACAGGGGTCAAATATCATCAATATATTCCCTACTAAGTAGAAACATACAGGAAGGCTCCATGCCCTATATGGCAGCCTGGGAGAGGGACTTGGGCCCCATCGGGGATCAAAGCGACTGGGCAGACATATGGGAGGCTACAGCAACAATATCGATTTGTGTCAACCACAAAGAGCAAGCGTACAAGACTCCCCTCAGATGGTATCTTACTCCACTATGCCTGAAACAAATGAGACACAAGACGCCTCAATCGCTCACCTCAGCCACACCAGACAAGCACATTCACACTAACTCATACACACCCCACCACACATAAACCTCCCCCCCCCCGTGGCACTAGAACCAACGACCCCCAGAGGCCGCTATAATTCTACCAAAATCAGATCGCAAACAAAAATGGCAGACAGCCACCCACAACACACTGACACGAAACACTGACCAACATGCCCTATCCTAGGAGACAGCCCAAGCAGAATCACACACAAAGTCTATAGGAAGGGCAAGAGACGACCTCGGATCAACATTACCCAACCTTGAAGAAACAATCACTAGCAACACTCATACCATGCCATATGACGCCACACGACATCAGGCTTATAAACTAGGCAACTGAACCAGTACTCCTACCAGACCTTCCCCTTACTTCCAGTCCCACCCCCTCTGGTGCCCCAAAATCCCCCCGAAGGGAACCTCAGAAACATACACCGACCAACCACCAAGAGAAAAAGACACAAAGAACACAACGACAAAACTTGCGAACTAAAAACAACCTTGTTATTGTTATCACAAACCGATGTTTTGCAAAACAAAGTTTCCCCCCTCCATATTGACGTTTTAGAACTATCCCCCTAAAAGGAACAGAATCAAAGAGCGACAGCAAAAGACTGCTATAGCAAAGAAAAGTAAATTGTTGTGTAATCACTTTTTCTCTATAACAGCCAAGGGAAATGCTAATACAAACCATGAACTCTGTGAAACTAACCTTACTCCCTAATTCTACTCTCTGTACCCTATACCAATTACTATTGAAAATTCAAAAAAGAATTAAAAAAAAAAAAAAAAAGTGGTCTGAGCAGTGATCAGTGGAATATTTAAAGAAGGTGTAGGAGATGAAGAGGAAGCCAGAACCCAAATTAGTTCACGGGGAGCGAGTTTACTCTGCACCTCACATGTCCCCTACCTGAAGCAGGAGATCTGTACTTATCAACTCTGCTTTCCTATCAGCACGCCAAGTAAGACAATCATTAGCATTGGAGAGACCGCTTACTGGGAGTGTTTAAGGCAGTAAAGAACATGGCTTGGTCGCAGGCGAGAAGAAATACTTACGCCATGTTTCTGAATGGCGACGTTTGTAAGATGCACGAACATGTTGTCCAGCTCACTCGTATTGGGGGTGTATTTCACGGTGCAAAACCTGCAAAATCCCAGCTTGTACCTACAAGAAAACAGAGACCCACATTAAGCTTGATAATAAATAAAAAATAAATCTTATATGTAATGCACATTCTAGATCATGCTATATATGTCATAGAACATATATTAAATGTCACATTTTAATCAGCTAAGCAAACTTAAAGGACCACTATAGTCACCCAGACCACTTTAGCTCAATGAAGTGGCCTGGGTGCCAGGTCCCTCAGGTTTTAACCCTTCAGATGTAAACATAGCGGTTTCAGAGAAACTGCTATGTTTACATAGCAGGGTTAATCTAACCTCTAGTGGCTGTCTTCCTGACAGCCGCAAGAGGCGCATCTGCGACGCTCGATGCGAAATTTGCATCTAGCGTGCAGAACGTCCATAGGAAAGCATTGAGAAATGCTTTCCTATGGACTGTTTGAATGCGCACGCGGCACTTGCCGCGCATGCGCATTCCGCTCCACTCGGGAGATGACATCAGCGGGGGAGGAGAGGTCACCAGCACCGAGGGTGCCCGGCGCTGGATTAAGGTAAGCGCCAAGGGAGGGGGATCCTGAGGGTGGGGGCACCCTTAGGGCACTATTGTGTCAGGAAAACGGGTTTGTTTTCCAGACACTATAGTGAAACTTTAATATACACAATGTACAGATTTGGAAATATTGAGAAACATCTAATTTATGGATTCTTGGGGTCAAACTCTGACCAAGCTCGCCGGATAAGAGATCTATGTGTATTTGCATTTAACCCAGAATCCTTTGCAATCTGTCTGTCCCATGTCTACATGGTACAGAATGCGTAGCCCTGTAAACACAATTGTGAACGTATCTTACATGTAACATTTCAGGGGCCGATAGGTCGTCACAAGCACATACAAGCGCAGGTCAAACTTCTTGCCCCCAATAAGTAAAGGATTATCGATATATAAGGAGATGACATAGGCTTCCTTGGAGGATTGTGAAACAAACCTGAAATGACACTTTGCACAATCAGACAGGGACACCGCACTGCGCAAATGTATAGCTACAGCATCCAATATAGATTACAAGACACGGGTGACTGCATTAGTAAACAATTATTTGTTGTAAAAAGATAACCTGGGCATAAAACAGATACAGTTAGTTGTTAATAAAAATATATACAAATCATGTAATGCAATCTTATCAAAGGTTATATACTAAAAGGTAAAGTGTGATTATAAGCGGGCATTTCTAAATGTAAACCAGAATAACAAAACTGGACAAATGGGTGAAATGGGATTCAGGTATTTTGTCCCAATATTTAACATTATTTTAGTTCTCCCGGTTTAGTAAGTAAACCATGGCTGGAAAATAAATGCTAGATTGATTGACAAGAGATTCTGGTTTGAGAATAGGCAAGTTCCTATTTGAAGAAAAGTCAACTATATGGTCTACCTCGCCTGTGCTTAAACCAGTATGATCTGAAACAGGTACTTTATAGGGGATCACTCACTCAACACGCGTAGTAAATCAAAATCAAATTGCAAATGTACTCATTTGGAAAAAGCTCAGCTTATTATAGGCTACAGAAAGCAAGATGGTTTTTAATGCACTTTAATTACTTGTTTTATGTACAAAAAAAATAAAAAAAATACAGCGTAAGAACATGGACAAATCAGGCATCACAGAAATCTGCAATTTATCCCATGACTAATGGGAGTTAGAGTCACATTACAGACTGTGCACGTATTCGCTAAAACCTGATAGAATAAAACACATTTAAAGCAAAAGAAAAATCCTCTTTTAAAGAATTTGCTGATTTTTTTCTGGGCTCTCTAAATGGCTTAAACATTTAATAAATTATAAAAAAATAATAATATTAATATTTATCAGTATTAAAAAAAAAAGTTTTCATGCACGGCGCAGTCATTTGATATGGTTATCAGATAAAAAAGCGTGAATCAATAGCTCTAATAAAAGGAAGTAACTCACGATGACGTTTTGCTGTCTCTGGACCATTTTTTAATCTGTGATAATTTATTTATAAGAAATATCCCTTTTCCCTGAGCTTTGCCACATGGTTTCATGATCCAAGTGCTCGAAGGATTCTTCCTAAATTCTTCCACAAACAGGTTATAGTCAGCAGGCAGCATGAAGGTGACGGGAACAAAATCTACAGGAAGAAATACAGGTTAGAGAGAGGTTTATCATCAGAGAAGATAGAGTATTCTTCATTTATTCCAAAACCTGCATGGAACAGGCCATCACTGGAGTTGGGAGGGTAAATATAGTAAGAGCTTTCAAAAAGTACCGGAGATTAATACAGGGCCCCATCAAGCAAGAAAACCCAGATCTGATGGTTATGGTGTAAGGAAGTCCCCGTCTCCCTTCACACAGTGGAGAGGACTTCTTCAGGCTCCCAAAACCAGCTAAAACCCACCACAGCTACAAGGGACGCGGTGGTCCAATCTGAGAATGGCCGAGATAGGTCCGCCGTTGCTGCCGCTGTCAAAGAAAACTCATCCCTTTAAATCAATGCAACTTACTTTCTTTGCTGACCTTTCTAATGGAACGTTAGCCTGGAGGAATTAGCCCTTCACCTCCATGCTGAGACCGCATGCAATCTGCTACAGATGGAATTTTCCTGCATTTTTCCTACGGACACTCGCAACTGCCCGTTCAGGACATCAACGAAGCAGAGTCTGTTAATGGACTTTGGGTCTATCACAGGACTGTCCGGGAAGCCACGCTGGCTGCTCCTTCATATCACTGGGTCCATCCGCTATAACCCCATTCATAACAAGGAGACCCACTCCTGAACGACCTGAGGCTTAGAATTGATGGCTATGACCTTTCAGATTACACCTGGCACAATCCCGATAGTTTCAATGCTTATTTTGATTTTAAGGTTTATCTGATTTTATGCCGAAATGGTCTTTTTATTTACTCAATCGCCTGATGGCTCTGTATCAGCTCCCCCCCCCCCCACCTCAAGACCTTTCAGTAAATACTGCACTAGATCTGATAACTGCGAGATGGTTTCCATAGTTATCGACTCACTTTGCTCTTACTAAGCCATATAGTATACTGTCTTCAAGCACTCTAGACCTTTCAGATGTACCATACAGATATACACACACACACACAGTTATATATATATATATATATATATATATATATATATATATATATATATATATTTCATAAAACCCTCCGTTTACTTAATTTCATCATTTAATTTTTACATATACAAAAAAATTAAAATAATATAGAGTCAACAAAACAAAAACAAAAAAAAAGCCGAGAAAGCCTACCATCCTTAACACATTATGTTCTATACTGCTTTTCTTTTAGTCTTAAGTTCTATCGCCCTACGGAGAGATACTTTCACTCTTTGAGCCTAATCTCAAGTCATTTACTTGTTTCACAATATACATGGCAGACATTTCTCAGGTTCTGTAGCACAGGCCTATGTCTCCCCACCGACAAGCATGTTCAAGCATTTACTAAACTGCAGCAACTTATAGCGCCGCAGTAACTCAGCACTAAAATTCAGCCAGTTATTGCTCAACTTGCTTCAGTCTAAAACAGGACACACACTCAAGCCGATGATAAGCCAGTATGCATATACGTGAACGCTGTTGGTTCTTAAGCTTATGTTATACCGTTATGATGTTAAACCACTAATTAAGTAAAATGTGCAAATCGTACTCATGCCATATTTATATTATACTAGGTTTCGAAAAACCGCGCTTGAGAATGCTGTTGTGGCAATTCAAGCACTGCTGTACCTACACGCACAACAAAAATAAAGAATAAACAAAAAATCATACTTGCTCTAAATTAAAAAATAATATTAAGCATTACAGAAACACTCAGGCACCCTAACAACTTCATTGAGATGACTGTATTCATGGACAGTAAAATAATGCCTATAATCTATGGGGTTAGTGAGCACATGAACCTAACAGCTGGCTTTGCATCATGGGAAGGGTAGTTCTGTAACAGCAGTTATTGAAATAAAGCCGATAAGTTGGGGGATAAATACCTAAATAGAGATATTTCCCATTTTCATCCTTTTCAGCTAAAGGACTGCCTTCTTTCTCCAGCTCCTTCCTGTATCGCTTTATATTCTTTACCATTAAATCTTTTCGCGTCAGCTCGTAATGATTAGGAAAATGGTTAACAAGCTGATCATCTGAGAGACGAAATCCGGTCTCCACACTGAAACAATTCCGAATAGTTTGTACGCTCATCCTGAAACAGAGAAATCTCACTTATATCTCCACACCCACTGCGCAGAAACTCACCATGTGAAAGGAGCTCAGATATTACAATTATTATTAGAATTATCAATAAGCGAATGGTTCTATGGGGTCAGTGATTGCAAAATGTTAGATTTGATTTTGCATTTCAGCCATTTAGAAATCTAAAAAAATTAGCTTAAAAAAAAAAAAATGCCTTGGGCTGTGGGGGTTAAATTAATTGATATGGTACGCTCAGGGCTGCGGGGGTTAAATTAACTGACATGGTACGCTCAGGGCTGCGGGGGTTAAATTAACTGACATGGTACGCTCAGGGCTGCGGGGGTTAAATTAATTGACATGGTACGCTCAGGGCTGCGGGGGTTAATTGACATGGTACGCTCAATGCTGTGGGGGTTAAATTAGTTTACATGGTACGCTCAAGGCTGCGGGGGTTAAATTAATTTACATGGTAGGCTCAGGGCTGTGGGAGTTAAATTAACTGACATGGTACGCTCAGGGCTGCGGGGGTTAAATTAACTGACATGGTACGCTCAGGGCTGCGGGGGTTAAATTAATTGACATGGTACGCTCAAGGCTGCGAGGGGTTAATTGACATGGTACGCTCAATGCTGTGGGGGTTAAATTAGTTTACATGGTACGCTCAAGGCTGCGGGGGTTAAATTAATTTACATGGTAGGCTCAGGGCTGTGGGAGTTAAATTAACTGACATGGTACGCTCAGGGCTGCGGGGGTTAAATTAACTGACATGGTACGCTCAGGGCTGCGGGGGTTAAATTAATTGACATGGTACGCTCAAGGCTGCGAGGGGTTAATTGACATGGTACGCTCAATGCTGTGGGGGTTAAATTAGTTTACATGGTATGCTCAAGGCTGCGGGGGTTAAATTAATTTACATGGTAGGCTCAGGGCTGTGGGGGTTAAATTAACTGACATGGTACGCTCAAGGCTGCGGGGGTTAAATTAACTGACATGGTACGCTCAAGGCTGCGGGGTTAAATTAATTTACATGGTAGGCTCAGGGCTGTGGGGGTTAAATTAACTGACATGGTACACACTGGTTTTAGAAATTAACATAAGGCATAGAAAGGCAAATTTGTTTACAATCTTGCAATTAAAGAAAAGGTGTACAGTGCATTGCAGGAAAGGGTTAAACCAGTCCTTACCAGTAGAAGTTCCAGTCGTCACTATCAGATACTTGCACCCATCCTCGCTTTTCAAAATTATTAATAAGCACCGATTTTTCAATATCAGTCACCCATTTCAGTTTCCCTGCCATCACCTGGGGAAGAGAACCAATTATGAGCAATTCAAAAATGTGTAATTATACTCTGATCAGCCACAATATTAAAAAAACACCGGCAGGTGAAGTGAATAACATGGATTATATCGTTACAATAGCACCGGTCAGGAGGTGGGATATAAACATTTCATATGTTGGAAGCAGGAAAAATAGTCACATGAAAAAAATCCGAGTGACTTTGACAAGAGCAAAATAGTGATGGCTAGACGACGGTCAGAGCATCTCCCAAACAGCCAGCATTGTGGGGTTTTCCCAGTTTGCATTGCCACTTGGTACGCACACAGTATGATGGATGCTCATTGCAATATGAATGAATAATAAAAGGAAACTGGAAAATCTACATTAAAAGACCGTGAGTGCATTTCTCTCTCTCTCTCTAAATATACGGTATATCGATAGATGGAGAGCGCGAGATATAGATATATATATCTATCTCCAAAACGGCTGCACTCACCTGAACATGCATACATTATAGGGTGCTGCTTGGGCCAATATATACAAAATACACAATCCAGCGCACTTGCTTATTCCCTAAATATTGATTTAAATCTCACAGATTGTAAAAGTTTTATTTAAAAAACTGCTAGAGTAGGACCTGCCAAGAATGGGGTAACGCATTGACGCTCTGACAGGCTTATGCAATGTATGATCAGATATTGTAGCTAAACCCCCATTGTTTTTGCCTAGGTGAGAGGTTTTTAAATAAAACTATTACAATCTGTGAGATTTAAATCATTATTTAGGGAGAGGGAGAGGGAGAGGGAGAGAGTGTGTGTGTGTATATATATATATATATATATATATATATATATAGTCACTAGCATAAAACCTGGATAAAACCTGCAAAAGGATGCAATGAAACACCTTATTACACATAACTTACACCGTGTTCCAAATTATTATGCAAATTATATTTCTCATTTACCTAAATAATTGATGTAAATAACAGTCAGCATAATTCTCATGTTATCAACTATTAAAGAAACACTATAGTGACCTAAATTACTTTAGCTAAATAAAGCAGTTTTAGTGTATAGATCATTCCCCTGCAATTTCACTGCCCAATTCACTATCATTTAGGAGTTAAATCACTTTGTTTCTGTTTATGCAGCCCTAGCCACACCTCCCCTGGCTATGATTGACAGATCCTGCATGAAAAAAAAAAACTGGTTTCACTTTCAAACCGATGTAATTTACCTTAAATAATTGTATCTCAATCTCTAAATTGAACTTGAATAAAATACAGGAGGCTCTTGCAGGGTCTAGCAAGCTATTAACATAGCAGGGGATAAGAAAATCTTAATTAAACAGAACTTGCAATAAAAGCCTAAATAGGGCTCTCTTTACAGGAAGTGTTTATGGAAGGCTGTGCAAGTCACATGCAGGGAGGTGTGACTAGGGTTAAAAAACAAAGGGATTTAACTCCTAAATGGCAGAGGACTGAGCAGTGAGGCTGCAGGGGCATGTTCTATACACCAAAACTGCTTCATTAAGCTAAAGTTGTTCAGGTGACTAGAGTGTCCCTTTAAGAGTACAATTCAAATATTATTGAACAAGCCTCCTTAACCCCTTAAGGACCAAACGTCATGTGTCCTTAAGGGGTTAAACAAACTTACAATGCACTGTTCCAAATTATTACGCACAGTAAGTTACAAAACACTTTACGGGTTTTAAAGAACTGAAAATTGTCATTTGTTGTGTTTGCAGCATATTTACTGAAATCAAAAGCTATTTCAATCAAACTTATAACAACATTTTAACTTTTTAAACATTTAACAGGTCACGTAACATTTTAACATAGGACCCCTTATTTGATAGCAGCTTCACAAGTCTTGCATCCATTGAACTTGTGAATTTTTGGACAGTTTCTGCTTGAATTTGTTTGCAAGATGTCAGAATAGCCTCCCAGAAAACTGCCTCCCACCCTCATAGATCTTTTGCTTGAGGATGCTCCAAAGGTTCTCAAAAGGATTGAGGTCAGGGGAGGATGGAGGCCACACCATGACTCTCTCCTTTTATCCCCATAGCAGCCATTGATGCATAGGTATTTTTTGCAGCATGAGATGGTGCATTGTCATGCATGAAGATGATTTTATTACGGAAAGCATAGTTCTTCCTTCTGTACCAGGGAAGAATGTGGTCAGTCAGAAACTCCACATACTTTGCAGAGGTCATCTTTACGCCTTCAGGGACCCTAAAGGGGCCGACCAGCTCTCTTCCCATGATTCCGGCCCAAAACGTGACTCCACCACCGCCTTTCTGATGTTGCAGCCTTGTTGGAACAGAGTGGCCGTCCACCAACCATCCATCTGGACCATCTAGGGTTGCACGGCACTCATCAGTTAACAGGACTGTTTGAAAATTAGTCTTCATGTATTTTTCTGCCCAATGCAGCCGTTTCTGCTTGTGAGCATTGGTTAGTGGTGGCCGAATAGAAGGTTTATTCACAGTTGCAAGACTCTGGAGGACTCTACACCTTGATGTCCGTGGGACTCCAGAGGCACCAGCAGCTTCAAATATCTGTTTGCTGCTATGTAATGGTATTTTAACAGCTGCTCTCTTGATCCGATGCATGGATCTGGCAGAAATCTTCCTCAATGTGCCTTTATCTGCACAAACTTGTCTGTGCTCTGAATCAGCCACAAATCTCTTAATGGTGCATGCGATGATCACGCTTACGTTTTCGTGAAATATCTATTGTTTTCATACCTCGTCCAAGGCATTTAACTATTTCACTCTTTTCGGCACCAGAGAGATCCTTTTTCTTCCCCATATTGCATGAAAATGGTGCTCTGCTTAATAATGTGGAACACCCTCCTTTACTAGTTTTTCCTTAAATTGGGCTCACCTGGCAATCTAATTATCACAGGTGTCCGAGATTGTTTTCAGTGATCAAAAGAGCCCTGAGACACAATGTCATCCATGAGTTAACCCCTTAACACCGCAGCCAAATGTACAAGTTGTGAACGAAACAAAACGTAAACAAAACCTGGCATTTGCGCTATATGTCTGTCCAACCGTAATTCACCTCTTTCATATTAAATGCACCCCCCCTTATTATATATCATTTTATTCAGGGGAAACAGGGCTTTCATTTAATATCAAATATTTAGCTATGAAACCTAATTTAATATGAAAAAAATGGGAGAAAATAAGATTGTTTTTGATTTTTTTCGTTCTTCATGACATTTTAACTGTCAATGTCATAATACTGTTTGCTTTTACTGCAATAAAATACACATATTTGTATTCAGCAAAGTCTCACGTGTAAAACAGTACCCCCTATGTACAGGTTTTATGGTGTTTTGGGAAGTTACAGGGTCAAATATAGCGTGTTACATTTGAAATTGAAATTCGCCAGATTGGTTACGTTGCCTTTGAGACTGTATAGTAGCCCAGGAAATAAATTTACACCCATAATGGCATACCATTTGCAATAGTAGACGACCCAAGGTATTGCAAATAAGCGATGTCCAGTCTTTTTTAGTAGCCATTTGGTCACAAACACTGGCCAAAGTTAGCGTTTGTATTTGTTTGTGTGTGAAAAATGCAAAAAACGCCAATTTTGGCCAGTGTTTGTGACTAAGTGGCTACTAAAAAAGACTGGACATACCCCATTTGCAATACCTTTGGTTGTCTACTATTGCAAATGGTATGCCATCATAGGGGTAATTTTCATTCTTGGGCTACCATAGGGTCATAAAGGCAACGTAAGCAATCTGGCGAATTTTAATGTGAAAAAAATTAAACACAAGCCTTATATTTGACGCTGTAATTTTTGAAAACACCATAAAACCTGTACATGAGGGGTACTGTTGTACTCAGGAGACTTCGCTGAACACAAATATTTGTGTTTCAAAACAGTAAAAAGTATTGCAGCAATAATATCGTCCCTGTAAGTGCTGTTTGTGCGTGAAAAATGCAAAAAACGTCACTTTTACTGGCGATATCATGGTTGTAATACATTTTACTGTTTTGAAACAGTAATATTTGTGTTCAGCGAAGTCTCCCGAGTAAAACAGTACCCCCCATGTACAGGTTTTATGGTGTCTTGGAAAGTTATAGGGTTAAATATAGTGCTAGCAAATTAAATTCCCTATACTTTCGGCATGGGTGGTCAGGCAGGTCCCTCTAATTGTAATTAATTAGGATACCTAATTATGTAAAATTATTACATAAATATATGTGTAGAATTAATATATGTATATATATATACATATGTGTATATATACGTATATATATATATATATATATTTTTTTTTTTTAATATTTTTATTTATATATAGGTATATATATATAGTGATATATACGTATATATTTATGTATATAGATATATATATTATTTCGTTATAAGTGTATTTTGATATAAATATATATATATATTAATATCAGAATACAGTTAGAACGAAATAAAACACATCTATATATTTTTTAATATTTTATTTTTAATTATTTTTTTTATTTAATTTTTTTACGTATTTACATATTTTTTTTTTATATTATTTATAAATATATATAACAATAATTATATATATATTTAATCAGTATCAGTCTACGTGTAATTTGATATTAATATATATATAATTATATATATATTAATATTAAAATACACCTAGACGGTGTATGTGTATGTGTGTATATGTGTATATATATACTTAGATCATATATATATAATATATATATATGATCTAAGTATATAATTTATTTATTTTTACACTGTTTTAAAAAAAAATTATTTTATTTTCAGCCAGCAGGGGGACCAACTGTCATTACAGTTGGTCCCCCAGCTGGCAATGCAGCAGGCAGCTATACCGGCCATGTGATTGTGAGGTCCTCGCAAGGACCTCACTCTCACATGGCCGGGAGGGCTCCTGGAGGGCGGACGTGCCGCGGGGGGCTCCCTGGGAGTCCCCCGAACCGCGATCGCCGGCGTGGGACCGCCAGCGACCGGGTAAGTTACTAAAAACCGGAGGGCGTACTATTACGTCCGGCGGCGTTTAGAGCCGCTTTTAAAAGGACGTAATAGTACGCCCTCCGGTCTTAAGGGGTTAAACTAAAAAACCAAAATATTTAGTCTTTGTGACACTTAAATAGAATTTGCATAATAATTTGGAACAGGGTGTATACAACCAGATTCATGAAGGATTTCCTCAGCTCTTTGTTTCAGGTTGAGGAATCTACCGGTTACACACTGACTATTTCCACCGTCCTTGCATTTTAATGATGTGAACTGGAGTATTATTGCTGGACGCTGCTGATGCACCAATTCTGAATGAATGACCAGAGAACGAAGAAGGATTGAGACCTAGTCTTAGGAACAGAGTCAGAACATAAAGTATAAATGTTGAGGTGGTGAGAGGATAACCTTGAAGTGTGAGTAGTGGTGATTTACATGGTTTATCCATGATAGTTAATTGGAATAGGCCTAGGACTTTTACTGGACACCAATTATTCCCAGAGAGGTACAAGGAAAGTTCTAAAGGCTGGCCGGTTTGGCTGGACTTAGAATAATTACGTAATGATTAGTAATGTTCTTGATGTCTTAGCTTGAGACAAAGATAGGTATCTGTCAGGGCTAGCACGGTACACTTACTAGGTCTTAAAAAGCCGTAAAGGGCTAAGTACATGTCGGTTTTAATGACATTGTTTGTGGGGATGTCGAAAAGCCAAGTATCCAGTATGTCAGACAGAGCTCGGAATTTTGGTCCGTCTAAGTTGTTTGAGCGTAACAGGACAGTCTACTTTGTTAATACCTCTCAGTATATATTTATAGGATACAATCACAGGCAAGGTTTATGATTTGGGAAACTGGTAAGTACGTGATGATGCTGCCCACCAGTTATATACAGTTTGATGGTATTGAGCAATAATTTGAGGTAAAGGTGGCAAAATGCATCAAACGCCATCATGGTAATAATACCCCCACCCCCAGGATACAGGCTGCTCCCCCTGTATAATACCCCCACCCCCAGGTTACAGGCTGCTCCCCCTGTATAATACCCCCACCCCCAGGATTACAGGCTGCTCCCCCTGTATAATACCACCACCCCCAGGATTACAGGCTGCTCCCCCTGTATAATACCACCACCCCCAGGATTACAGGCTGCTCCCCCTGTATAATACCCTACCCCCAGGATTACAGGCTGCTCCCCCTGTATAATACCACCACCCCCAGGATTACAGGCTGCTCCCCCTGTATAATACCCTACCCCCAGGTTACAGACTGCTCCCCCTGTATAATACACCAACCCCCAGGATTACAGGCTGCTCCCCCTGTATAATACACCCACCCCCAGGATACAGGCTGCTCCCCCTGTGTAATACCCCCACCCCCAGGATTACAGGCTGCTCCCTCTGTATAATACCCCCACCCCCAGGTTACAGGCGGCTCCCCCTGTATAATACCCTACCCCCGGGTTACAGGCTGCTCCCCCTGTATAATACCCCCACCCCGAGGTTACAGGCTGCTCCCCCTGTATAATACCACCACCCAGGTTACAGGCTGCTCCCCCTCTATAATACCACCACCCAGGTTACAGGCTGCTCCCCCTCTATAATACCACCACCCAGGTTACAGGCTGCTCCCCCTGTATAATACCATCACCTCCAGGATTACAGGCTGCTCCCCCTGTATAATACCCTACCCCCAGATTACAGACTGCTCCCCCTGGATAATACCACCACCCAGGTTACAGGCTGCTCCCCCTGGATAATACCACCACCCAGGTTACAGGCTGCTCCCCCTGTATAATACCACCACCCCCAGGATTACAGGCTGCTCCCCCTGTATAATACCACCACCCAGGTTACAGGCTGCTCCCCCTCTATAATACCACCACCCAGGTTACAGGCTGCTCCCCCTCTATAATACCATCACCTCCAGGATTACAGGCTGCTCCCCCTGTATAATACCCTACCCCCAGGTTACAGACTGCTCCCCCTGTATAATACCACCACCCAGGTTACAGGCTGCTCCCCCTGTATAATACCACCACCCCCAGGATTACAGGCTGCTCCCCCTGTATAATACCCTACCCCCAGGTTACAGACTGCTCCCCCTGTATAATACACCAACCCCCAGGATTACAGGCTGCTCCCCCTGTATAATACCCCCACCCCCAGGATTACAGGCTGCTCCCTCTGTATAATACCCCCACCCCCAGGTTACAGGCTGCTCCCCCTGTATAATACCCTACCCCCGGGTTACAGGCTGCTCCCCCTGTATAATACCCCCACCACCCAGGTTACAGGCTGCTCCCCCTCTATAATACCACCACCCAGGTTACAGGCTGCTCCCCCTGTATAATACCATCACCTCCAGGATTACAGGCTGCTCCCCCTGTATAATACCCTACCCCCAGGCTACAGACTGCTCCCCCTGTATAATACCACCACCCAGGTTACAGGCTGCTCCCCCTGTATAATACCACCACCCCCAGGATTACAGGCTGCTCCCCCTGTATAATACCACCACCCCCAGGATTACAGGCTGCTCCCCCTGTATAATACACCCACCCCCATGATTACAGGCTGCTCCCCCTGTATAAATACCCCCACCCCCATGATTACAGGCTGCTCCCCCTGTATAAATACCCCCACCCTCAGGATTACAGGCTGCTCCCCCTATATAATACCCCCACCCCCAGGATACAAGCTGCTCCCCCTGTGTAATACCCCCACCCCCAGGATTACAGGCTGCTCCCCCTGTGTAATACCCCCACCCCCAGGATTACAGGCTGCTCCCCCTGTGTAATACCCCCACCCCCAGGATTACAGGCTGCTCCCCCTGTGTAATAACCCCACCCCCAGGATTACAGGCTGCTCCCTCTGTATAATACTCCCACCCCCAGGATAGAGGCTGCTCCCCCTGTATAATACCCCCCACCCCCAGGATACAGGCTGCTCCCCCTGTATAATACCCCCACTCCCAGGATACAGGCTGCTCCCCCTGTATAATACCCCCACCCCCAGGATACAGGCTGCTCCCCCTGTATAATACCCCCACCCCCAGGATACAGGCTGCTCCCCCTGTATAATACCCCCACCCCCAGGATACAGGCTGCTCCCCCTGTATAATACCCCCACCATACAGGCTGCTCCCCCTGTATAATACCCCCACCCCCAGGATACAGGCTGCTCCCCCTGTATAATACCCCCACCATACAGGCTGCTCCCCCTGTATAATACCCCCACCCCCAGCATACAGGTTGCTCCCCCTGTATAATACCCCCACCCCCAGCATACAGGCTGCTCCCCCTGTATAATACCCCCACCCCCAGCATACAGGCTGCTCCCTCTGTATAGTACCCCCACCCCCAGGATACAGACTGCTCCCCCTGTATAATACCCCCACCCCCAGGATACAGGCTGCTCCCTCTTTATAATACCCCCACCCCCAGGATACTGGCTGCTCCCCCTGTATAATACCCCCACCCCCAGGATACAGGCTGCTCCCTCTGTATAATACCCCCACCCCCAGGAAACTGGCTGCTCCCCCTGTATAATACCCCCACCCCCAGGATACAGGCTGCTCCCTCTGTATAATACCCCCACCCCCAGGATACAGGCTGCTCCCCCTGTATAGTACCCCACCCACAGGATACAGGCTGCTCCCTCTGTATAATACCCCAGGATACAGGCTGCTCCCCCTGTATAGTACCCCCACCCCCAGGATACAGGCTGCTCCCTCTGTATAATACCCCCACCTCCAGGATACAGGCTGCTCCCTCTTTATAATACCCCCACCCCCAGGATACTGGCTGCTCCCCCTGTATAATACCCCCACCCCCAGGATACAGGCTGCTCCCTCTGTATAATACCCCCACCCCCAGGATACTGGCTGCTCCCCCTGTATAATACAGTACTGGAGACCCTATCTTCAGATCTATCTTGATACCTTAGAGAGAGTTCAAAGAAGGGCTACTAAACTTGTTCATGGATTACAGGATAAAACTTACCAGGAAAGGTTAAAGGATCTTAACATGTATAGCTTGGAGGAAAGACGAGACAGGGGGGATATGATAGAAACATTTAAATACATAAAGGGAATCAACACAGTAAAGGAGGAGACTATATTTAAAGAAGTACATGTCGGTTTTAATGACATTGTTTGTGGGGATGTCGAAAAGCCAAGTATCCAGTATGTCAGACAGAGCTCGGAATTTTGGTCCGTCTAAGTTGTTTGAGCGTAACAGGACAGTCTACTTTGTTAATACCTCTCAGTATATATTTATAGGATACAATCACAGGCAAGGTTTATGATTTGGGAAACTGGTAAGTACGTGATGATGCTGCCCACCAGTTATATACAGTTTGATGGTATTGAGCAATAATTTGAGGTAAAGGTGGCAAAATGCATCAAACGCCATCATGGTAATAATACCCCCACCCCCAGGATACAGGCTGCTCCCCCTGTATAATACCCCCACCCCCAGGTTACAGGCTGCTCCCCCTGTATAATACCCCCACCCCCAGGATTACAGGCTGCTCCCCCTGTATAATACCACCACCCCCAGGATTACAGGCTGCTCCCCCTGTATAATACCACCACCCCCAGGATTACAGGCTGCTCCCCCTGTATAATACCCTACCCCCAGGATTACAGGCTGCTCCCCCTGTATAATACCACCACCCCCAGGATTACAGGCTGCTCCCCCTGTATAATACCCTACCCCCAGGTTACAGACTGCTCCCCCTGTATAATACACCAACCCCCAGGATTACAGGCTGCTCCCCCTGTATAATACACCCACCCCCAGGATACAGGCTGCTCCCCCTGTGTAATACCCCCACCCCCAGGATTACAGGCTGCTCCCTCTGTATAATACCCCCACCCCCAGGTTACAGGCTGCTCCCCCTGTATAATACCCTACCCCCGGGTTACAGGCTGCTCCCCCTGTATAATACCCCCACCCCAAGGTTACAGGCTGCTCCCCCTGTATAATACCCCCACCCCAAGGTTACAGGCTGCTCCCCCTGTATAATACCACCACCCAGGTTACAGGCTGCTCCCCCTCTATAATACCACCACCCAGGTTACAGGCTGCTCCCCCTCTATAATACCACCACCCAGGTTACAGGCTGCTCCCCCTGTATAATACCATCACCTCCAGGATTACAGGCTGCTCCCCCTGTATAATACCCTACCCCCAGGTTACAGACTGCTCCCCCTGGATAATACCACCACCCAGGTTACAGGCTGCTCCCCCTGGATAATACCACCACCCAGGTTACAGGCTGCTCCCCCTGTATAATACCACCACCCCCAGGATTACAGGCTGCTCCCCCTGTATAATACCACCACCCAGGTTACAGGCTGCTCCCCCTCTATAATACCACCACCCAGGTTACAGGCTGCTCCCCCTCTATAATACCATCACCTCCAGGATTACAGGCTGCTCCCCCTGTATAATACCCTACCCCCAGGTTACAGACTGCTCCCCCTGTATAATACCACCACCCAGGTTACAGGCTGCTCCCCCTGTATAATACCACCACCCCCAGGATTACAGGCTGCTCCCCCTGTATAATACCCTACCCCCAGGTTACAGACTGCTCCCCCTGTATAATACACCAACCCCCAGGATTACAGGCTGCTCCCCCTGTATAATACCCCCACCCCCAGGATTACAGGCTGCTCCCTCTGTATAATACCCCCACCCCCAGGTTACAGGCTGCTCCCCCTGTATAATACCCTACCCCCGGGTTACAGGCTGCTCCCCCTGTATAATACCCCCACCACCCAGGTTACAGGCTGCTCCCCCTCTATAATACCACCACCCAGGTTACAGGCTGCTCCCCCTGTATAATACCATCACCTCCAGGATTACAGGCTGCTCCCCCTGTATAATACCCTACCCCCAGGCTACAGACTGCTCCCCCTGTATAATACCACCACCCAGGTTACAGGCTGCTCCCCCTGTATA
The DNA here is from genome assembly GCF_036172605.1 of Pelobates fuscus. Taxonomy (NCBI): domain Eukaryota; kingdom Metazoa; phylum Chordata; class Amphibia; order Anura; family Pelobatidae; genus Pelobates; species Pelobates fuscus. The sequence goes on from NC_086319.1 coordinate 12,179,410, forward strand.
ATACCACCACCCCCAGGATTACAGGCTGCTCCCCCTGTATAATACCACCACCCCCAGGATTACAGGCTGCTCCCCCTGTATAATACACCCACCCCCATGATTACAGGCTGCTCCCCCTGTATAAATACCCCCACCCCCATGATTACAGGCTGCTCCCCCTGTATAAATACCCCCACCCTCAGGATTACAGGCTGCTCCCCCTATATAATACCCCCACCCCCAGGATACAAGCTGCTCCCCCTGTGTAATACCCCCACCCCCAGGATTACAGGCTGCTCCCCCTGTGTAATACCCCCACCCCCAGGATTACAGGCTGCTCCCCCTGTGTAATACCCCCACCCCCAGGATTACAGGCTGCTCCCCCTGTGTAATAACCCCACCCCCAGGATTACAGGCTGCTCCCTCTGTATAATACTCCCACCCCCAGGATAGAGGCTGCTCCCCCTGTATAATACCCCCCACCCCCAGGATACAGGCTGCTCCCCCTGTATAATACCCCCACTCCCAGGATACAGGCTGCTCCCCCTGTATAATACCCCCACCCCCAGGATACAGGCTGCTCCCCCTGTATAATACCCCCACCCCCAGGATACAGGCTGCTCCCCCTGTATAATACCCCCACCCCCAGGATACAGGCTGCTCCCCCTGTATAATACCCCCACCATACAGGCTGCTCCCCCTGTATAATACCCCCACCCCCAGGATACAGGCTGCTCCCCCTGTATAATACCCCCACCATACAGGCTGCTCCCCCTGTATAATACCCCCACCCCCAGCATACAGGTTGCTCCCCCTGTATAATACCCCCACCCCCAGCATACAGGCTGCTCCCCCTGTATAATACCCCCACCCCCAGCATACAGGCTGCTCCCTCTGTATAGTACCCCCACCCCCAGGATACAGACTGCTCCCCCTGTATAATACCCCCACCCCCAGGATACAGGCTGCTCCCTCTTTATAATACCCCCACCCCCAGGATACTGGCTGCTCCCCCTGTATAATACCCCCACCCCCAGGATACAGGCTGCTCCCTCTGTATAATACCCCCACCCCCAGGAAACTGGCTGCTCCCCCTGTATAATACCCCCACCCCCAGGATACAGGCTGCTCCCTCTGTATAATACCCCCACCCCCAGGATACAGGCTGCTCCCCCTGGATAGTACCCCACCCACAGGATACAGGCTGCTCCCTCTGTATAATACCCCAGGATACAGGCTGCTCCCCCTGTATAGTACCCCCACCCCCAGGATACAGGCTGCTCCCTCTGTATAATACCCCCACCTCCAGGATACAGGCTGCTCCCTCTTTATAATACCCCCACCCCCAGGATACTGGCTGCTCCCCCTGTATAATACCCCCACCCCCAGGATACAGGCTGCTCCCTCTGTATAATACCCCCACCCCCAGGATACTGGCTGCTCCCCCTGTATAATACAGTACTGGAGACCCTATCTTCAGATCTATCTTGATACCTTAGAGAGAGTTCAAAGAAGGGCTACTAAACTTGTTCATGGATTACAGGATAAAACTTACCAGGAAAGGTTAAAGGATCTTAACATGTATAGCTTGGAGGAAAGACGAGACAGGGGGGATATGATAGAAACATTTAAATACATAAAGGGAATCAACACAGTAAAGGAGGAGACTATATTTAAAGAAGAAAAACTACCACATTAAGAGGACATAGTCTAAAATTAGAAGGACAAAGGTTTAAAAATAATATCAGGAAGTATTACTTTACTGAGAGGGTAGTGGATGCATGGAATAGCCTTCCAGCTGAAGTGGTAGAGGTTAACACAGTAAAGGAGTTTAAGCATGCGTGGGATAGGCATAAGGCTATCCTAACTATAAGATAATGCCAGGGACTAATGAAAGTATTTAGAAAACTGGGCAGACTAGATGGGCCGAATGGTTCTTATCTGCCGTCACATTCTATGTTTCTATGTTTCTAATACCCCCACCCCCAGGATACAGGCTGCTCCCCCTGTATAATACCCCCACCCCCAGGATACAGGCTGCTCCCCCTGTATAGTACCCCCACCCCCAGGATACAGGCTGCTCCCTCTGTATAATACCCCCACCCCCAGGATACAGGCTGCTCCCTCTGTATAATACCCCCACCCCCAGGATACAGGCTGCTCCCCCTGTATAGTACCCCCACCCCCAGGATACAGGCTGCTCCCTCTGTATAATACCCCCACCCCCAGGATACAGGCTGCTCCCCCTGTATAATACCCCCACCCCCAGGATACAGGCTGCTCCCTCTGTATAGTACCCCCACCCCCAGGATACAGGCTGCTCCCCCTGTATAGTACCCCCACCTCCAGGATACAGGCTGCTCCCTCTGTATAATACCCCCACCCCCAGGATACAGGCTGCTCCCCCTGTATAATACCCCCACCCCCAGGATACAGGCTGCTCCCCCTGTATAATACCCCCACCCCCAGGATACAGGCTGCTCCCTCTGTATAATACCCCCACCCCCAGGATACAGGCTGCTCCCCCTGTATAACACCCCCAGGAAACTGGCTGCTCCCCCTGTATAATAATACCCCCATCCCCTCCCTGCAGACAGTATACTCACTGCTCTCCAGCTTGCACAATGCAGCCTGCTACAGTCAGTGAGCGCTTCCGGGTTATCTCCATGGCAACGGCAGACGCTGCACCTCCTGCTGGAGACATTGTATCATTGCTGATTTAACTTAACCCCTTCAGGACCGGCCTGTTTTTGCGATGTTTGTACGTTAAGGACCAGAGCAGTTTTCACACTTTTGTGGTGTTTGTGTTTAGCTGTAATTTTCCGCTCTCTCATTTACGGTTCCCATACAAGTTATATATTGTTTTTTTCACGACAAGAAGGGCTTTCTTTACATACCATTATTTATATTATGTCATATATTGTATTTAAAAAAAAAAATAAAATATGGTGAAAAAAAAAAAAAAACATGTTTTTGGACTTTTACTTGAAAAATCTTTTACTTATCTACAAAAGCTAATGAAAAAAACTGCTAAATAGATTCAAAATTTTGTCCCGAGTTTAAAAACACCCAGTGTTTACATGCTTTATTGCTTTTTTTTGCAAGTTATAGGCCTATAAATACAACTAGGAAATTGCTGTTTCAATATATATATATTTTAAATGTATCAATAGTGACATTGTTACACCGTTATCTGTCATAAATCCCCGAAACACACCTAACATGTACATATTTTTTAAAGTAGACAACCCAGGGTATTCAAAATGGGGTATGTCCAGTCTTTTTTAGTAGCCACCTAGTCACAAACACTGGCCAAAGTTAGCATTTATATTTGTTTGTGTGTTAAAAATGCAAAAAACGCTAACTTTGGCCGGTGTTTGTGACTAAGTGGCTACTAAAAAAAGCTGAACATACCCCATTTGCAATACCTTGGGTTGTCTTCTTTTGCAAATGGTATGCCATCATGGGGCTAATTCTCATTCCTTGGCTACCATACGCTCTCAAAGGCAACCTAACCAATCTGACAAATTTCAATAAAAAAAAAAAAAGTAAAATCAAGCCTTATATTTGACCTTGTAACTTTCACAAACACTATAAAACCTCTACATGTGGGGTACTGTTATACTCAGGAGACTTCGCTGAACACAAATATTAGTGTATCAGAACAGTAAAATATATCACAGCAATAATATCCTCAGTGAAAGAGCTGTTTGTGTGTGAAAAATGCAAAAAACTTCACTTTCACTGACAATATCATCGCTGTGATATGTTTTACTGTTTTGAAACACTAATATTTGTGTTCAGCGAAGTCTCCCGAGTAAAACAGTACCCCCATGTACAGGATTTAGGGTGTCATAGAAAGTTACAGGGTTAAACACAGTGCTAGCAAATTAAATTATCTGGACTTTTGGCCTGGGTTGGCAGGCAGGTCCCTCAAATTGCAATCATTAAAATTACTTAATTAGGTAAAAATATTACATAAATATGCACGTAGAATTTTAATATATATACATATTTATATATTTGACGTCTACGTGTATATTTATGAAATTATTTATGTAATTATGTATGTGGACATATGTATATTTCGTATTATTTTTATTTATTTATTTATACATAGATATATATCATTACATTCTAAGTGTATTTTGATATAAATATATATATATATCAATATCAAAATACTGTTAGAATAAAACTGAATATATATATATAATTTTTTTTTAATTATTAAAAATTATTTTTATTTTTTGTTATTTATTTTTATTAACATATTATTTGTATTTTATAATAATATATATATACCATATATATATATATAGTTATTATATATATTGTATATATTCGTGTGTAATTTAAATATAAGTGTATTTTTATAATTATATACGTATATATAAATATAAAAATACACTTAGTGTGACATTATATATATGATATATATACATATATTATATATAGGTATATATAGATATAATACATGTATATATAGCATATATATATACACACATATTATTTTTTTACACAGATTTTTTTTTTACACTTTATTTGTGATTTTTCCCTTGCAGGGAGACTGCCTGTCAGCACAGACAGTCCCCCTGCAGGCAGATACACAGACCCCTATTGCGGTCATGTGATCGAGTGATCACATGGCCGTGGGGTCCTGATCTGCCGAGGGGGGGCTGCCCGGGCAGACAGGCAACCCCCCTGGACCGGGAGGAGAGCTGATCGCCGCCGTGGGACCGACGGCGATCAGGTAAGTAGCCCAAAACCGTTATGACGGTTCAGGACCGTCAGCGGTCCAAACGCACGTTTTACCGCTGACGGTCCTGAACCGTCAGCGGTCCTTAAGGGGTTAATAAAACAACATGGGGCATTAATTACTGTTATTATCATTAATTCTGACTTGTTACAAATCCATCAGCCAGATTCCCACTGAGAGATATTTAGTACAGTGAGAATTCAAAGTGGAATTATTATTAACAACCCGAGTATTCGGACAGCATCGCCGAGTAACAGCGTTATTCACTGACAGCGACATTCACTGACAGCGACATTCACTGACAGCGACATTCACTGACAGCGACATTCACTGACAGCGACATTCACTGACAGCGACATTCACTGACAGCGACATTCACTATAGTAATTCTCATATTTACTAAAACCAAATATGGTCGGAAGTCACAAGGCACTGAGCGAGTCAGCAGCCAGAATACCCAAACAGAAAAAACAACTAATATAGCTGTGTATCCAGTTCTGCCATTAGAGCTTTCAATTAAAAACCTACGCCAGGGGTGTATTATGACAGATCCCTAATCCTACCCATGATGCAGTGTACCTTCTCATCATTTCCAAGGGGTAGTATGGTGTACCTAGGGATGTATCTACCACAAGGCAAACAAGGCATTTGCCTAGGGCGGCATTTTCAGGGGGGTGCCAAAAAATGCCACCCCAAGCTCCCAGACAAATGCCTTGCTTGCCTTGTGTTCTGGGGCTGTCCACCTTACTGTGAGTGAGTGAGTGTAGCTGTCAGTGTGTCTGTGAGTTAGTGAACGTGTGTGTGTCTTTCAGTGAGAATGGGTGTGCCTGTGAGTGTGTGTCAGTGTGTGTATGTCATTTTATGTGTATCTGAGAGAGTGTGCGCCTGTCAGTGAGTGGGTGTGTCAGTGTGTGTCTGTCAGTGAAAGTGTGTGTTGGTTAAACAGTGTGTGCCAATGACTGTATCTGTCAATGAGTGTATATCAGTGCATGTGTCTGTCAGTCAAGAAAGTGACTTTAACACGAATTTAGATTTTGGGGGTGCCCAAATTTAGTCGTGCCTAGGGCAGCACAAATCCAAAATACACCACTGGGTGTACCCCCTAATACAGTGTACCCCCTAATCCTACCCATGATGCAGTGTACCCTCAAATCCTACCCATTATGCAGTGTACCTTCTCATCCTTCCCAGGGGGTAGTATGGTGCTCCCCCAAATCCTACCCATGATGCAGTGTACCCCCTAATCCTACCCATGATGCAGTGTACCTTCTCATCCCTCCCAGGGGGTAGTATGGTGTTCCCCCAAATCCTACCCATGATGCAGTGTACCCCCTAATCCTATGTCAGGATTACTGTTTGATCCAGCACATAGAACTGTATAGCACGGATGACAAATAAGTAAAGTATTACCTGTCCTTAGAATGTACGGATTTAACGTACATAGAATAGTAAAAATACTAGCCGAGGTCCGGGAACACAGAAAGGGACGCAGCGATGAGGAAAGCCAGGAGTCAGGATACCAGAATATAGAGAAGTCAATAAACAAAGCCAAAGTCAAAAAACAGGTAGAAAACTATAAACAGTAACACACTCTCAGACAACCACAAGGGAAACCACAACAGGGCATTGAGCAGGATGAGAACTGGACCTAAATACCCCTCCTTTAGTTCTGATAGGCTGTAACCGGCCTTTGACCCCAAAGTCAGTTACCAGGCTTCATTTGCATAATTGCTGCTCAGCATTAACCCTTCTGTGGATTAGGTTGCTGTTGGTGACATCCTACCCATGATGCAGTGTACCTTCTCATCCTTCCCAGGGGGTAGTATGGTGTACCCCCAAATCCTACCAATGATGCAGTGTACCCCCTAATCCTACCCATGATGCAGTGTACCTTCTCATCCTTCCCAGGGGGTAGTATGGTGTTCCCCCAAATCCTACCCATGATGCAGTGTACCTTCTCATCCTTCCCAGGGGGTAGTATGGTGTTCCCCCAAATCCTACCCATGATGCAGTGTACCCCCTAATCCTACCCATGATGCAGTGTACCTTCTCATCCTTCCCAGGGGGTAGTATGGTGTTCCCCCAAATCCTACCCATGATGCAGTGCAGTGTACCCCCTAATCCCACCCATGATGCAGTGTACCTTCTCATCCTTCCAAGGGGGTAGTATGGTGTTCCCCCAAATCCTACCCATGATGCAGTGTACCCCCTAATCCTACCCATGATGCAGTGTACCTTCTCATCCTTCCCAGGGGGTAGTATGGTGTACCCATGATGCAGTGTACCCCCTAATCCTACCCATGATGCCGTGTACCCCTAATCCTATCCATGATGCAGTGTACCTTCTCATCCTTTCCAGGGGGTAGTATGGTGTACCCCTAAACCTTCCCAGGGGGTAGTATGGTGTACCCCTAAACCTTCCCAGGGGTTAATGTGGTGTACCCCTAAACCTTCCCAGTGGTTATTATGGTGTACTCCTAAACCTTCCCAGGGGGTAGTATGGTGTACCAGCTAAGCCTTAGAGATGATAGTGTGGGGTACCCTCCTAAGCCAGCACCTGCTGTAGTGTGGTGTTCCCTCTAATCCCACCCAGGGGGTAAAATTAAGTTTAATTTAACCATTGATTTAAACACATACCTTTATGAATGACAAGGTGATCAATTAATTCCAGTCACCAGATTATAATGACGGTTACTCAAATTGTATTTGATGTTTTGATCCCACCATTTTAAAACAGATACAAAGTTATGCTACCAGGTTCCAGCAAATTGTTACTAATTTAACTCCCATCACTCACATCCAGGTATCACTATGGGATAAGGCAGGGGAGCAGGCATTTTATAATATTGCGTTGTCTTATATTATAGTTCTTACTGCCTTGGGTTCTGGAAACCTAATTCATGGAGCGGAGAAACGATTTGTTTAGAGACCTGTCCGACCTGTCCGAGTCCCTGAGCAAGGAGGCTCCCAGCTCCCTATACCAGTGATAGAAGGTACTACCACCTGCTGTCCGAGTCCCTGACCAAGGAGGCTCCCAGCTCCCTATACCAGTGATAGATGGGACCACCACCTGCTGTCCGAGTCCCTGAGCAAGGAGGCTCCTAGCTCCCTATACCAGTGAAAGACCGGACCACCACCTGCTGTCCGAGTCCCTGACCAAGGAGGCTCCCAGCTCCCTATACCAGTGATAGACTGGACCACCACCTGCTGTCCAAGTCCCTGACCAAGGAGGCTCCCAGCTCCCTATACCAGTGATAGATGGGACCACCACCTGCTGTCCGAGTCCCTGACCAAGAAGGCTCCCAGCTCCCTATACCAGTGATAGATGGGACCACCACCTGCTGCCCGAGTCCCTGACCAAGGAGGCTCCCATCTCCCTATACCAGTGATAGATGGGACCACCACCTGCTGTCCGAGTCCCTGAGCAAGGAGGCTCCCAGCTCCCTATACCAGTGATAGATGGGACCACCACCTGCTGTCCGAGTCCCTGACCAAGGAGGCTCCCAGCTCCCTATACCAGTGATAGACTGGACCACCACCTTCTGTCCGAGTCGCTGACCAAGGAGGCTCCCATCTCCCTATACCAGTGATAGATGGGACCACCACCTGCTGTCCGAGTCCCTGACCAAGGAGGCTCCCAGCTCCCTATACCAGTGATAGATGGGACCACCACCTGCTATCCGAGTCCCTGACCAAGGAGGCTCCAAGCTCCCTATACCAGTGATAGATGGAACCACCACCTGCTGTCCGAGTACCTGACCAAGGAGAATCCCAGCTCCCTATACCAGTGATAGATGGGACTACCACCTGCTGTCCGAGTCCCTGACCAAGGAGGCTCTCAGCTCCCTATACGAGTGATAGATGGGACCACCACCTGCTGTCCGAGTCCCTGACCAAGGAGGCTCCCAGCTCCCTATACCAGTGATAGACCGGACCACCACCTGCTGTCCGAGTCCCTGACCAAGGAGGCTCCCAGCTCCCTATACCAGTGATAGATGGGACCACCACCTGCTGTCCGAGTCCCTGACCAAGGAGGCTCCAAGCTCCCTATACCAGTGATAGATGGAACCACCACCTGCTGTCCGAGTACCTGACCAAGGAGAATCCCAGCTCCCTATACCAGTGATAGATGGGACCACCACCTGCTGTCCGAGTCACTGACCAAGGAGGCTCCCAGCTCCCTATACCAGTGATAGACCGGACCACCACCTGCTGTCTGAGTCACTGACAGTGGCGGCAGCAGCCTTATTTAACCTGTATTTTTATTAAAACCTGTACGTATCCCTTTAAGAACCAAGGGTACGCCGTAGTATTGTACTGTATGTTTAACGTGCTCGCATGGTGGCGGTGTAAAACCCGAATAGAGACCACCCTCAGAGGATCGTGTGCCTCTCGTTAAACGTTGCAACATTGTTGCAAACGGTAAATTAAGAGGATTCCGGGTGGCCGTCGTTCGGCTACCGACCACGCGGCGGTCGGCCATCTTGGATCCTTTGTTAGCCCAGCGGTGTTCGGTCGTCGAGTGTCTGGAACTAAAATCGGACACTCGACGGTACGAATATCGCTGGACTTCCAAGCCGTTCGGGAGCCCCGGTCCTTCGGTATTGGGATCTATGGGCCCATTCGGTAGTTTAGGGAGAACTTTGAAAATAACTGTAATATGTGCGGCGTTCGGTTATTTAAGCTGGGATCGAAGCGGCACTTTCAGGGAATGTGCGCCCCGACCCCAGCTATCTGCCGAACGCCTGTTCGCCCAAATCTGCCGAATAATATTCTAAATATATATTTTAGTGTAAAAGTATGTTTCTGCTGCACGAGGGGATAAGGCACTTATCGGTATATCCTGGTGGGAGGGTCCCTCTCGTGCAGCAGTGTATTATGGGGGAAATGTCTCTCTGTTCCAGTCCCCCACGTAGTCCCCTGTTCCTTCACCCCTGAATGGTCTGTTGGGAAACCCCTTGCATGGGAATTCTCATAAATACTGCAAGTGTGTGAATAAAAAGCCAGTTGACCTCCAAGCTATGTGTCGTCTAGTTCTTGGAGGGAAGGGATTGTAACTACGCTACCTGTCTTGTACCTGTCTTGGTTTACTGTTCCTGTCTACCAGCGGAGATACTGTGGATCGTACCTCTACTCCGCTACACTGACCAAGGAGGTTCCCATCTCCCTATACCAGTGATAGATGGGACCACCACCTGCTGTCCGAGTCCCTGACCAAGGAGTCTCCCAGCTCCCTATACCAGTGATAGATGGGACCACCACCTGCTGTCCGAGTCCCTGACCAAGGAGGCTCCCAGCTCACTATACCAGTGATAGATGGGACCACCACCTGCTGTCCGAGTCACTGACCAACGAGGCTCCCAGCTCCCTATACCAGTGATAGACGGGACTACCACCTGCTCCAGGTACAAAAATAATCAATCATACAGTTATTCACTAAACATCCCGAGGACATAATCTGAATGTACCTTTCCTGGTTAAATACTTTGTTATTATTATTATTATTAAAGTGTGGATTGAGTAAACATTTTCTGTTTCAAATTTCCTTTGAAATCTCTGGGAATTCCTGACAATTCTCACTGCAGTGAATGGCCGATACTTTCTCTTTCCATCTATCACACTGAGTCTCTTGTTGTTTCCCGGCGGTGAGAGAAAGGAGGAAGCTCACAGAATAAAAGGGCTGCGAAGATGAGGACACGGATGATGGGTGGTGCCACCTGTCCCCTCCCTGGGGTTTTTGTACAAACAGCAAAGTGAAGGCAGCACCAGAGCAATCTGCATGACAGTGACGCTGCTGTAAGTACAGCCAGACCATGGATTGCAGGGAACGCAGTCATCCCATGGAGGGAACTCTCACTAACCCTCCTATTCTTTCTTTTACAGGGCAGCTGTCGCTTCAACAAAAAACAAGGTAAATTCATAGAATTCTGCTGATATTGTGTTAATGTGTTAATGTTTTCCTAGCAGCCATAGTGTCGTCAGATCATAAGAGGGAAGTCATGGGTGTAAACAAAAGGAGATTGAGTTTAGATTTTTTTTTTACAATGGAAGCGTTAAAGACTGATTTGCGGACGCCCTAAAGCCTGTTGCATGTATCTAAGAATATATTTATTGTATACCACGATCTATTGTTTCCGTTTGACAGATTATTAATAATTTTTTGTTGTAATTTTTTTTTTTTTTTTTTGCAATGAGTTGTTTTCACCCAGTGGATCCCCTGAGCAATTAAAATCCTGAAAAAAGTAAAAATGCATTAAAACATAAATTATCGTATCTTTTATAACCCACAACTCATGATTACATAAATAGTATTATTTATTACTATTATTATTTAGAAAGCGCCAACAAAGACCATAGCACTGTACAATGGTTTCTACTAACAAAGCAGTATATATGACCAGACGAGTTGGACGCAGAGAAGCAGAGGGCTTAAGGGCCCTGCTCAGTGAGTTTACATGCTAGAGGGAGTGGGGTATAGTGACACAGTAACAGAGGGATTGAGGGCCCTGCTCAGTGAGTTTACATGCTAGAGGGAGCGGGGTATAGTGACACAGTAACAGAAGGATTGAGGGCCCTGCTCAGAGAGTTTACATGTTAGAGGGAGTGGGTTATAGTGACACAGTAACAGAGGGATTGAGGGCCCTGCTCAGTGAGTTTACATGCTAGAGGGAGCGGGGTATAGTGACACAGTAACAGAGGGATTGAGGGCCCTGCTCAGAGAGTTTACATGTTAGAGGGAGTGGGGTATAGTGACACAGTAACAGAGGGATTGAGGGCCCTGCTCAGTGAGTTTACATGTTAGAGGGAGTGGGGTATAATGACACAGTAACAGAGGGATTGAGGGCCCTGCTCAGTGAGTTTACATGTTAGAGGGAGTGGGGTATAGTGACACAGTAACAGAGGGATTGAGGGCCCTGCTCAGAGAGTTTACATGCTAGAGGGAGTGGGGTATAGTGACACAAAGGGTAAGGGTAGAGGCAGAAAAGTAGGTTGCTAAAAAAGTAGTTACTGATGGCATATGTACATCTCGATGGATCAACACTCAGCCAATTAGTCATATAGTGCCCAACTCTTCCTGGACCCATGTCACCTCTGCACGAGGATGGTAAGGGAATGAAAAGTTCCCCCTGCAGTATTTAACATTCACACACAGAAGAAGGGATAGATATGTATTCATCACAAGGATCCCAAAGGAAAAGCCATCTTGCAGCACGTGAATGCTACATACTACAAGGATTACAGCACTTTGCATGTTATTCATCAGCATAAAAAAGTGACATGTCTTGAAAAGCCGAAGTGATTCCAATATTTCTGAGTTTATAGTTGTTACTAAGACCATCCAAGTTATAAGTTCCCTCAAAGAATCATTTTAGATTATATTTATTACAATTTCAGTTTTGAGGAAATTGTGCTTGTAATCTTTACTGTGGTGACGATGTTGTTAGATGTTAATTATTTCTGAATATTATACAAAGCAGAAATGCCTTCCTCTCTGCATGCTTTCCTGGCGGAGTGGGTTTATGTGTGATGATAGCTTGTTAGTTTACCAGTTAATCTGGAGATTAGCAGATATCCTGTTGCCAGAAACCATTATTTTTCAGAGTTTGATGTGAACAAATTAGAAGAAATAAAGTGTTAAGTGGAAATCAGCATTTTAAACGATTCTTCATTCCCTCTCAATGTATTACTGTATATATTGTGCGACCTTGGGGGTCACTTCACTAAAACAGCAAACTGTGCCAACACTAAAATAACTAAAGTAAAAAACAATCTCAATTTGTGAAAAAATTGATATTTACATTTTATATTTTCATCTATATCTTCCAAATCTGTTCAAATGTTACATCAGCTCTTTGTTTAGTGAATAGGAGGACAAATATGTTGTCTGTTGTAGACTTGTGCTCAAACTCTTTTTAGCTTATGCACACTTAATAACTTCTTTTAATCTACATCTGAATAAATGTGCGAAGTCTTACAGGTAAATCCCGGATGTATTCGTTCGGGCATAGATTGGAAGGAATATGATTCGTTCGTAGGATTTGAAAGAATTTGTGCACAAGTTTCGTGTGTAATCCACGCAGAGAGACTAACGTTTATTTGTATAAATGGTCATGTGTGACTTGTGTCTGTGAAATAGTCTGCACTCAGAGCAGCACTGACTGCCTCAGGGACATGTCTTGGCTAGTCCTCCCCCATACTGAGTCTGGCTACCATGCCTCATTGCACTAACCAGGTGCTTTCATATCAACTAAATATATACTTTATTATCTCACAGATGGAACGTTTGATGATTTTAATTAAGCTGCTTCTTTAGATCTTGCCGTACTTTATACAAACACGGAACTAAAGGGAGTTGAACTACAAATTGCAAAACTTAGCTGTTACTATAACGAAGTTATAGAATTTCTCCTAGCTGTTATTATAGCGGAGTTATAGAATTTCTCCTGGCTGTGACTATAGCGGAGTTATAGAATTTCTCCTGGCTGTTACTATAGCGGAGTTATAGAATTTCTCCTAGCTGTTACTATAGCGGAGTTATAGAATTTCTCCTGGCTGTGACTATAGCGGAGTTATAGAATTTCTCCTGGCTGTTACTATAGCGGAGTTATAGAATTTCTCCTGGCTGTTACTATAGCGGAGTTATAGAATTTCTCCTAGCTGTTACTGTAGCGGAGTTATAGAATTTCTCCTAGCCGTTATCATTAAACTCATTTATAAAATATTGGCCAAAGTAGCCGAGGAATGAAAACAAATCTGAGAAAACCTGTTTTTAGAATTTAAATAAATTGTTTGTAGGTTGACTTTTAGGTTGGTTTTATTTTTTTTGTATGTTATTAATGATTGAGGACAATCCGGTTTCAGATATTTGCTAAACCTGTATAAGTTTACATTGTATTTGTGATTTTGGGGTTATGTGTGACCTCTGTTTCTGGCTTTGTGAGTTTGTGTCACTTGAGGTTTATTCCCCAAATTTTGAAAGGTTGTACACCAATTACCAAACTGCTGAGTTATGCTAAAATAGCTAAACCGTGAAATTTTCTAAATCCGCTTATTTAGCCTATATTGCAGCTGCGGACTGCAGGGAAAGGTGAATTTTACTTACCTGAATCACACGCTTCCGCTGGCCGCCATAGTCTTCCTGCTGGTCCTGCAGCTCCTGGAGCTTCACCTGTCAGGACCCCACGTCAGTGTCGTACTCTCATACTTGTGCAAGGAGTCCAACACTGATGTCTCTGGAGGATTCCATAACTAGTGATAGCGGGTGGAAATAAAAAACACTTAGTGCTTTTTTTCAAGTGTAGGAAAAATACGAAGACAAAGTAGTCTGTGTTTTGCCTTAGTATATCTTTAAACTGCAGCACCGTCAATGTGAGTATTTCATTATGACAGTGACAAAGTTGCTGTGATTTTAAATGTTAGTGAGAGCATGACCCCACAATGCTTCCCCCAGCGCTCAGTCGGCGCAGTCATTATTGTAAGATTCACAGATTCACACGCTCCTAATGCTCCTACCTTCACACAAAGCTATAAGCTAAAGTTATACAGAAAGAAAACTATCAATTATCTGAATCAGAATATCTGGCTGCAGAATGCATTGAATCTTTAAAAACCGTCTGCAGTTCTAATCCGAGTGACATCTGTATCGCCGACTGATTCACAAAAAATTCCGATATCAATGCCGCCTTCTGGGGTTATAAAAGCTTGACACAGAAATCTAATAATCAATCAGTAATATTATGTCCTTTACATCTGATAGTCACCGGTTAGCCCCATATATACATTCTGGGATTACAGGCTAAAATGGAAAGGAACTGCAGAGAAATGACAAAAATATCTGCAAATCTCACGCCAAAATAGCTGAGCTATTGACCAACTCCCCGGTCAATTACAATTTAGTGACCAAAATCCAATTATTGTCATAACACTACAAAATGGGAACTCCCTAGAGAGGCAGATAGAAAATAAAAAAAAACAACACAGTAAAATCGTCGTCATCGTTTTCCTGTGATTGTTTTTAGAGAGATTTCAAAGATGACGATGAGAAATGCTGACAAACTGCTTTATGTGCGTGTAGATGTGAAATGGCCGGTCGCTGTGCGTCGCTGAATGCAGATATTGTTTGTTTCGGGGATTGGTGCTTGGCAGGTTTGGGGCTAACCTTCGAGGGAGCATTTTACTTCCTTGTTCAGTTAATGCATTAGGTCATCGAATCTGACAATAATGGAAGGGAGGCTGAATATGTATCCATGCAAAAAACACACACATATTTGCTTTCCATTTAAATGGTGTTTTGCATAAGCAGATGGTAAAATGTGAGGCTGTTTGTGTTAGAATTTATCCCTGTGTTAGGTCACAATCTATCTTTAAGGAGACACTAGTGGGGTGACCCTGACAGCCCCTGAATCCCACATTGATATGCCTCATGCATAAAGCACCAACCTCTGCAATTATACAGCTGGATTGAGACCTATAGCCAGGGCGTAAAACTTACCGTCCTATCCTACTAGCCAGGTCTTAAAAGTTACTAGCCACTGCAAGCCTGGATGTTCCATAGCACACTCACTAGGGGTGAATTCTCACTCACCAATGTTTAGTGGGAAATCCGAACCATACAGGCTGGGATTTGTATAGGCCCAGCTCCAGGGGGTCTATCGGCACGTGTGTATTTGGGGGCGGTGGGGGGGGGGAGATCATCCGGTGTGACTAAACCCCAATAATCTTGACTGAGAGAGGTGGTTTTAAGAAGGCTTTAACCCCTTAAGGACCAAACTTCTGGAATAAAAGGGAATCATGACATGTCACACATGTCATGTGTCCTTAAGGGGTTAAAAATGGTAAACTGTACATTGTTTGTCAATTCATTTTTGTGTATCTTGTATAAATAATTGCTGAAGCGACTTGCTATGAAGACTACCGATAGGCCATAACCAGCGATTTACCATGGTAACGATGTCACCTTTGTCCCCAGCTCTCACCTCTGCTAATTCCTAACGCAGTATTTGTGATGTATTTTAAATTGGTTTCACCTGCTGCACAGGAGGACCTTGACCCCTGACGGTGACGTTATGAGACTAAATGGAGGGAGATAAAATGTAACCAGTCCAGTGACACTTACTGAGACCCGGGGTATGAGAGAGAATGGTGGAAACGGCAACGTTGCTTATAGGGAATACAATTACTGCCAACTCCCTCCCTCTCACAGAAACCATTTAACTGGCAGGGCTATTAAATAAAGTGTAAATTGCTGTAACTAAAGGGAAGCTGTTGTTTCCTTTTGGGTTATATCGGAATAAAATTTAAAATTCTGTTTCAATTCCCAGTTTAGTGAACAAGCCGGTCAATGTT
The DNA here is from genome assembly GCF_036172605.1 of Pelobates fuscus. Classification (NCBI taxonomy): domain Eukaryota; kingdom Metazoa; phylum Chordata; class Amphibia; order Anura; family Pelobatidae; genus Pelobates; species Pelobates fuscus. The sequence continues at coordinate 12,195,494 of NC_086319.1, forward strand.
AGAAGGGGTAACTGGTCTCCAGTCTGATATAAGCGCTGGTTCAGGAGGATAATGGGCGTTTAGCAGTTCTGTCCGATGACAATGGGAGAGCAGTTTGTGTTTTTGCCTTGGGGAAGTATGCGATTAAATAAACAGGTGGCGGCTGACGTGTTTAGAGACGGGCTGTTTACTGTTGGGATCTGTATGCATGTCTGATGACTGAGGACAATATCTGCTTTTAACCCTTTCTGAGTGTGTGTTAAACTGATACTTTGATTCGGAACAGTCTTTAGTTTTATTCTTCATTCAGTCTGGTAGTCTTGAAAGTGCTGCCCAGCCAAATGCAGAATTCCTGGAGTCCAGGTGTGAAATGAATTAATTAATCATGTTGGGATCAGAGGAATATTCATGGTTAGAAACGTTATCGAACCCCTTGGGGGCGTATGAGTTACTCCTACTGTAGGGCACACAGGCCCAGCGATCATATTGCAACATTCCTAGATGCAATCCTATCATGATACAGGCAGTTAGCTGACTGATATACTCAGGAATACAACCAGGGAACATAGAAACAGTCACAAAAGTGCGAATTGTGGGCCAGAATTTAAAAGTTTAGGTTCTAAAATAAAATGGCAAGAACACACCTAGATTTCAAGCTCACTTGTTCTTGCCTCAAATTTACTATTTCCTTATAAATTTTCACGTCAATAAACCGCCCTGTGGACACTTAGATGGCAGAGGGGAAGAGCTGAGGTAGGGCTGGCATGGGGTTTGCCAGTGCTACAGTTTGTGCCATTAATGATGTTCTACCCGTGCATACCAGTGTCCAACGAGGTGGCCAAGCAGCGCTGCCCATACAAAACACTGGCACATGGGGCACATTCTAGGCTGGGAAAACATCTGGGATAGCGGGTCAGGTGTTTCTGTCACGCCGAAGCCGTGGGCAACGTGGCTTGCTGGCAAAATCTAATCTCAGGTGCATGTTTTTTAGATCTACTAAATAGTTAAACAAAATACATACAAATTCAGTAGCGTGTTCCTTTAAACACAAGAATTATGATGAATAGAAAAACTATTTGCCGTATTCATGAAAAAATATTTGGTTATTGAAAAATAGTTCCATATACAATCGCAGCTGTATTTTTTTTTTTATCTTTATTAAACCTTTGGAAAATCTTACATGTGATGTTTGATCGCACAGCGTCTGTTATCAGTTTTCATTTTGGTTTCTTTTAACTTACACGTTTCTCAATTTTTTGGGGGATAGAAATGTCCCAACCAAGGCATATCTCCAGGAATATCCTGTTATGTGACTGTCACACTGGCACACAGAATCATCACCGCCACGCTGTACGGACAGAATTCAGCTCTGTTACCTCGTATTCAACAGACGTCAACCTCAGGTGATTTATGATCTATGTATATACTTCCTCCAGATACAAAAGTATGTAAAATTATACTTAATCACCATAACCACTGCAACTCACGCGAGCTGTTAGGTTGCAGACTCCATGCTTGCTGTCTGAGTGTCAAATTGTTTTTTGTTTTTTTTAATTAGGACTCTCTCAGCACTAGACTTGTAAATTTAGTTTTAATCGAACAGCAACGCATCTGAATGTTGTATGATCGGCGATTCGTCTGAATTTCGCTACTCTGAATCGCCATATGGCCAAATCACAATGCAAATGAAATGGGCAATGGATGAACCATTTAGTTTGTTTTGTGGTTCAAATTCCATCTGTGGTAACAAAAAAGCGATGGTTGATAGTTAAGGTACTGGCAATTAATGTTGATTTTACAATGCATCTAATAAGAGACCCACAGAAAGCACGAGGATCAGTAAATATATATATATATATATATGTGTATGTATGTATATATTTAATAAATATATAATATATAAATAAAGATTTTTTTTTACTGCTTTTGATTTTTAATTCTCACTTGATCTGTGAAACAAAAGACGGTAAAACATGTGTCTATCAGTATACTGCAATATATAGATTAAGTTTATATTATGTATATATTTTGCCTGTATGCAACATTTTGGTTCGTCCAAATTTATTTTCATGAATGAAATGAACAGTATGCTGTAGCAATATCTGGGCTATGGCCCATCTGGTCGCTAAGGTGACTTTCTGTAGCAAGGTTTGCTCTGTTCGAGTCCACCCTTCTAATGGCCTCTTCAGGAGAAACTCCCATGAGGTTAAGAGAGCTGCAGCTTTAATTCATTTCTGCTTTAGCAACATCCTTAGGGTCCAACTTTAATCAAGCAAACAATATAGTTCATATAATCCAGGGCTGAATTCTGACTTCTGGAGAACCATGCTAATAAAGGAACCAGGTGGAGAATGAATGAACCACTCAACTCAGCCATTGTTAGACGTGTTACAGAATTGATTTGGTATCAAAGGCTCACAGATCTGCAGGATACTTTGGATAGGGGTAACTGCCAATTTTTTCCCAACCTTGCGGACGCCCATGCCTAAACGCACCAAGACAATTAGTGTCAATGTAAACTCTACAAATAATTGTTTAGAAAGAGCTTTACTACGAGGAATACTCCCAGTGACTCTCCCATGAGACTTGTAGTTATATAAATGATAATAAATCATGGCCGCTCCCATTTGTTCATAGTTTTGTATTTTCCGTATAGTGTTCTGTTTGGAGAGTCAGTGGGCTCTCCCTGAGTGGAACTGCCCCTTGGAGAACCCTGTTTGTATTTATAACGAATACTAATGAAAGTGGTGGAGATTGGAAAGAATTATATACTAAATTTTTGACATTGTGTATTTGGATGAAATTATCTAAGCTGAGACTTTTGCAAGACTAACATGAGATCTATATTTTGTTTTATGTATTTTTAAAATAAATTCTTGTAGAGATGTTTGAATGATTGTAACAGAGGTTACTGTACTTCACTCGATAGAGAAATCCCATTTTATTTGAGTTGACTCCAATGGTGGTACGTATACAGTTTTTGAATTAGGAAGAATACGATGAGCGTTCTCTTATTTTCTGGTATGAGAAACAATAAAAAAGAACATAGTTAACCATTAGCAGTATATATTAGTGGTTGTTACAGATTTGGTTTGATTGGATGATAACCATTAGCAGTTGTTACAGGTTTGATTGGATGATAACCATTAGCGGTTGTTACAGCTTTGGTTTGATTGGATGATAATTATTAGCGGTTGTTACAGGTTTGGTTTGATTGGATGATAACCATTAGCAGTTATTACAGGTTTGGTTTGATTGGATGATAATTATTAGCGGTTCTAACAGGTTTGGTTTGATTGGATGATAACCATTAGCGGTTGTTACAGGTTTGGTTTGATTGGATGATAACCATTAGCAGTTGTTACAGGTTTGGTTTGATTGGATGATAACCATTAGCGGTTGTTCCAGGTTTGGTTTGATTGGATGATAACCATTAGCGGTTGTTACAGGTTTGGTTTGATTGGCTGATAACCATTAGCGGTTGTTACAGGTTTGGTTTGATTGGATGATAACCATTAGCGGTTGTTACAGCTTTGGTTTGATTGGATGATAATTATTAGCGGTTCTAACAGGTTTGGTTTGATTGGATGATAACCATTAGCGGTTGATACAGGTTTGGTTTGATCGGATGATAACCATTAGTGGTTGTTACAGGTTTGGTTTGATTGGATGATAACCATTAGCGGTTGTTACAGGTTTGGTTTGATTGGATGATAACCATTAGCGGTTGTTACAGGTTTGGTTTGATTGGATGATAACCATTAGCGGTTGTTACAGGTTTGGTTTGATTGGATGATAACCAGTAGCGGTTGTTACAGGTTTGGTTTGATTGGATGATAACCATTAGCGGTTGTTACAGGTTTGGTTTGATTGGATGATAACCATTAGCAGTTATTACAGGTTTGGTTTGATTGGATGATAACCATTAGCAGTTGTTACAGGTTTGGTTTGATTGGATGATAATTATTAGCGGTTCTAACAGGTTTGGTTTGATTGGATGATAACCATTAGCTGTTGTTACAGGTTTGATTGGATGATAACCATTAGCAGTTATTACAGGTTTGGTTTGATTGGATGATAACCATTAGCGGTTGTTACAGGTTTGGTTTGATTGGATGATAACCATTAGCGGTTGTTACAGGTTTGGTTTGATTGGATGATAACCATTAGCGGTTGTTACAGCTTTGTTTTGATTGGATGATAATTATTAGCGGTTGTTACAGGTTTGGTTTGATTGGATGATAACCATTAGCAGTTATTACAGGTTTGGTTTGATTGGATGATAATTATTAGCGGTTCTAACAGGTTTGGTTTGATTGGATGATAACCATTAGCAGTTGTTACAGGTTTGATTGGATGATAACCATTAGCGGTTGATACAGGTTTGGTTTGATCGGATGATAACCATTAGTGGTTGTTACAGGTTTGGTTTGATTGGATGATAACCATTAGCGGTTGTTACAGGTTTGGTTTGATTGGATGATAACCATTAGCGGTTGTTACAGGTTTGGTTTGATTGGATGATAATTATTAGCGGTTGTTACAGGTTTGGTTTGATTGGATGATAACCAGTAGCGGTTGTTACAGGTTTGGTTTGATTGGATGATAACCATTAGCGGTTGTTACAGGTTTGGTTTGATTGGATGATAACCAGTAGCGGTTGTTACAGGTTTGGTTTGATTGGATGATAACCATTAGTGGTTGTTACAGGTTTGGTTTGATTGGATGATAACCATTAGCGGTTGTTACAGGTTTGGTTTGATTGGATGATAACCATTAGCGGTTGTTACAGGTTTGGTTTGATTGGATGATAACCAGTAGCGGTTGTTACAGGTTTGGTTTGATTGGATGATAACCATTAGCGGTTGTTACAGGTTTGGTTTGATTGGATGATAATTAAGCCATTAAGTCACATTTTAGTTCTAACTCATTCTTTAAATCAGCATTAATGGGGCGGTGTGTGTGTATATATATATATATATATATATATATATATTTATTTATTTTTTTGCTAGTAGCCTTAGTGTGTAAAGCATGTTGGCCACAAGTGACCAGCAACTCAATAAACTACAAAGAATGCATCCTGCCTAAATTTAAAGCATTTAATGGGGTAGTCTACATGCTATAACAAACACTGCTTACTTCAGTGGTTTTGGTGCTATGAGCCTTTGGATGATAGCCCCCTATTTTATGTAAACCCAGGGCTCCGTAGTGTTCAAATAATCAGCAATCTCCTTGGAACATAATTGTAGATTATGCTAGCTTTAGTGTACCTATAATCTTAATTTTATTTTATTTTATTTATTTTTTTATTTTATTTTTTATGGCATATGCGAGAACTTCTATAAATGTTTTATGTCTGGATATTTTAAGGGGAGAGAGATGCATTTCTTTTAAGCTATATAATATGTGCATTGTAAACTCTGCCAGAAAATAACTATTTTGTTTTAATCTACTTTTTGTATTTAGTAGTTTATTTGTATAAATTAAATAGAATGTTTTGAAGTCAAATTATTTCCTTTTTATGTATTTTTGTTCAAAGAACATTCATTTGTTGTTGTTTATAGTTGGGGCCTATTTAAATGGGGCAGCAGAAAAAATATATATATTTAATGTTATTTCCTTTATATTGGAATTGTCAATGGTGAAATTGGCACCTCAGCCCTTAAGTAGCTCACTTGAACACTCTTTGGGCCGAGAAGGTGGGTCGATGTATTTCGTCCTAGCATCTGATTGGATGAAAGTATCAAGTTTCGTTTTACTTTCTCGTTATTAGTCCAAATGATTTTGTATGGAGTGCGTTGCATTGCTAAATTTCTGGGGTGGCCAAATCACCTCTCCTTTTTTTTTTTTTTTTTTTAATTCTTTATTTTTCTTGTGCATAAGAAAACATACAATCTTGCAGAGCCACGACAGCGGATGCAAGCATTTCAACAATCTTTATGTACGTGACAGAAAACCAGCACATTTTATATATGTATATACATTGAGAATAACAAGCTTTGATGCTTTGGTAAAACATGGTGTTAATGCCTAGTTACACAATCGTATGACAAATTAGTTTATGCTTAAATTTTTAGGTGTGTGGCATAGCAGATATAGTTTAAGATTTTGATATGTTTTATAATATAAACAGGCTGGGTCATTTAACGCAGTATAAAAACGACATAATGTGCATTATTAAGCTGCAAACAGGCTAGGTCCAGACGTCGATCTGGTAATAACATGAGATATACAGGCTTACATAGCTAGGTACCGACGCAGGCTAGTGCGATTCGGTATGTTTATAGTATAATCTTAATTTTATTAATGACAGGAGGCGAGTATTTGCTTAAGTCTCTCTTTACTAGAACTCCACAGCAGCACAGAAAACAACCAATCAGAAAAAAGTTAGGTACTATAAAACTCCCCTCCCCATGCATCATTTCCTCTTTCAAGCTGCGACAAAAACAGAATAAAAGGCAGAGAACATCATGGGGAAGAAACGAAGTCCTAGATACGATGAAAATAACGATGTCCACTATCCGAGTGTAACCGTCAAACTAGATAGTGTAGATGGACTGTAAACTGAAACGAGAGAAAAACAGAATCGAACAGGTTGGTTATCCAATGAAATGTACTCTGAATAAACATGTAGGTACCCAATGTAGCAACCAAAATTAACCTTAATATGTAGATATCCCAACCCTACTTATGGAAAAAAACACAGACATAAGGAACTAGTGACAGGTAGCAGAGACAACAAACAGAGTTGCATACGTACCTGATAATCTAAACTATAACATTAAAGGGACACTATAGTCACCTGAACAACTTCAGCTTAATGAGGTTGTTCAGGTGAGTGCTACAGCTACCAGGAGCCTTTTTCTTGTAAGCACTGTATTTTCTGAGAAAATGCAGTGTTTACATTGGAAGCTTGGAACACCTCTTGTTGCAGTCAATCAGACGGCCACCAGAGGGACTTCCGAGTTCAGAGGCCCTAAAAAGGCCTCTCGTCCGATGCATTCTGGGTGAATGCATCAGACGGGCTATCAGCACACAAAGCACTGTGAACGCGCTTTGTGTGCTGATAGCCTGTCAGCACTGCTGTGGGCGTGGCTTCAGCTGACAGCTTCAGCTTCAGCTGACAGCTGAAGCCCGAACCCACAGGGACGCTTACTGTCCACAATAGTGGTTGAAGGGGGGGGGGGGAGACCTACTCTCCTTCCCCCCCCGGCCCCCACCGCTGTGCGGCGGGTGGGGGCCCTAAAATTATCAATAAGGGCGGGTGGGTGGGGGCCCTAAAATTATCGATAAGGGGGGGGACCTACTGTCCCCCCCCCCCCGGCCCCCACCCCTGTGCGGCGGGTGGGGGCCCTAAAATTATCAATAAGGGCGGGTGGGTGGGGGCCCTAAAATTATCGATAAGGGGGGGGACCTACTGTCCCCCCCCCCGCCCCCACCCCTGTGCGGCGGGTGGGGGCCCTAAAATGATCAATAAGGGGGGGACCTATTGTCCCCCCCGGCCCCCACCCCTGAGCGGTGGGTGGGGGCCCTAAAATGATCAATAAGGGGGGGGACCTACTGTCCCCCCCGGCCCCCACCCCTTTGCGGCGGGTGGGGGCCCTAAAATTATCAATAAGGGGGGACCTACTGTCCCCCCCGGCCCCCACCCCTGAGCGGTGGGTGGGGGCCCTAAATACAAAGGGGGGGGGACCCTAGTTAACCCTCCCCCCCCCCCCAAAAAAAAATTATCTCCCTACCTACCCCCCTCACCCTAAAAATAATGAGGGGGGGAACATTAACTAAAAACCTGTAAAAAAAAAAAAAAAAAAAAAAAGAGATAAAAAAAACTTACCATTTTTTCTTTCTTCTAAAATCTTCTTTCTTCAGCCCAAAAAAGGGCAAATAAAAATCCATAATAACCGACGCAATTAAAAAAAAAAACAAAAAAAAAAAACGAGCGCAAAAAAAAAAATCCATCTTCACCCATGGAGGGCTCCGCGCAGACTGAGCTCCGCAGGGTGGGGAAGGCTTATAAAGCCTTGCCCCGCCCTGCAATTAGGCTAAGAACACTCTGATTGGTGGGTTTAAACCAATCAGAGTGCTCTTTGTCATTTTACAAGCGTGGGAAAGTTCTTTGGAATTTTCCCACGCTTGTAAAATGACACAGAGCACTGTGATTGGCTTGAAACCCATCCAATCACAGTGCTCTGTGTCATTTTACAAGCGTGGGAAAATTCCAAAGAACTTTCCCACGCTTGTAAAATGACAAAGAGCACTGTGATTGGATGGCTTGAAATCCATCCAATCACAGTGCTCTGTGTCATTTTACAAGCGTGGGAAAATTCCAAAGAACTTTCCCACGCTTGTAAAATGACAAAGAGCACTGTGATTGGATGGCTTGAAATCCATCCAATCACAGTGCTCTGTGTCATTTTACAAGCGTGGGAAAATTCCAAAGAACTTTCCCACGCTTGTAAAATGACAAAGAGCACTCTGATTGGCTTAAACCCACCAATCAGAGTGTTCTTAGCCTAATTGCAGGGCGGGGCAAGGCTTTATAAGCCTTCCCCCGCCCTGCGGAGCTCAGTCTGCGCGGAGCCCTCCATGGGTGAAGATGGATTATTTTTTTTTGCGCTCGTTTTTTTTTTTTAATTGCGTCGGTTATTATGGATTTTTATTTGGCCTTTTTTGGGGCTGAAGAAAGAAGATTTTAGAAGAAAGAAAACATCGAATGGTAAGTTGATTTTATCTCATTTTTTCGTTTTTACAGGTTTTTAGTTAATGGTCCCCCACTCATTATAGGGTGAGGGGGGTAGGTAGGGAGATATTTTTTTTTGGGGGGGGGGGGAGGGTTAACTAGGGTCCCCCCCCCCCTTTGTATTTAGGGCCCCCACCCACCGCTCAGGGGTGGGTGCCGGGGGGGGACTGTAGGTCCCCCCCCCTCATTGATAATTTTAGGGCCCCCACCCGCCGCACAGGGGTGGGGGCCGGGGGGGGACAGTAGGTCCCCCCCCTTATTGATCATTTTAGGGCCCCCACCCGCCGCTCAGGGGTGGGGGCCGGGGGGGGCAGTAGGTCCCCCCCCTCATTGATAATTTTAGGGCCCCCACCCGCCGCTCAGGGGTGGGGGCCGGGGGGGGACAGTAGGTCCCCCCTCATTGATAATTTTAGGGCCCCCACCCGCCGCACAGGGGTGGGGGCCGGGGGGGGACAGTAGGTCCCCCCCTTATTGATAATTGTAGGGCCCCCACCCGCCGCTCAGGGGTGGGGGCCGGGGGGGACAGTAGGTCCCCCCCCTCATTGATAATGTTAGGGCCCCCACCCGCCGCACAGGGGTGGGGGCCGGGGGGGGACAGTAGGTCCCCCCCTTATTGATAATTTTAGGGCCCCCACCCGCTGCTCAGGGGTGGGGGCCGGGGGGGGGCAGTAGGTCCCCCCCCTCATTGATAATTTTAGGGCCCCCACACGCCGCACAGGGGTGGGGGCCGGGGGGGGACAGTAGGTCCCCCCCCTTATTGATAATTTTAGAAAGCGAGCTGAGCTGTCAGTCAGACAGCTCAGCTGGCGAACGCGCATTCCGCGCACATGCGCGGTAAAGCGCTCAGGTTCTTCATAGGGCGGCATTCAATGCCGCTCTATGAAGAACGCGATTGGTGCAGCGCAAAGCCGTCCCATTGGGCCCCGCGATTTCGTCATTTTGACGAAAAAGGGGGCGCGGCCTAGCGGGGAGCTCGGCGCTGGAACGGAGGTAAGTTTTTTTTTTTTTTTTATTCTTTATTTTGGTGTGCATAGAAATTACAAACTTGCCGTTACTGCCACAACAGCAGTTGCCGGCGGTTCTGGTATAGCAAACATAAGTTACAACTGCACAATTTTTATCTTTAACATACAAGCTTGGTTTCAGGCGAAGTAGTAGCTATGTCAGTGAACATGCAACATGCAGCGTAGCAAAGTAGACAAGAACGGGTATGCAAACTGACAATAAAATAAAATACTTACAGACATGTACAAGCTCAGGTGTCTGACATAGTGATATTTGCTCTAATTCTTGTCTGCGTCACGTCCTAGGCCCTGAGTCTTGCTATAAAGTTATGTTAAGTAAAAGCATGAATAAAACCAAAAGTAATGCAAAGTAGACTTTGGTTCAGTCGATTGAATGTAAACAAGCTGAATTCTAGTAGCTAGCCTCTGCTTTGTAGATTCCGCTGGGACTTCCCTGCCCCTTACTGCTAACAGCTATACATATGCGGGCAGGTGGGTAGGTTAGGTGATGCCCAGGCCCGTACTAGGAATAGTTACTTAAGCATAATAAAATAAAATTAAAAATAAAATTAAAAAAAAGGGGGGTAACAATAATAATTTTAAGTACATAGAGCAGGCTCATGTAGTCTTAGGTCACGAGACTTCATAGGTTTAAGTGTAAGCGCTTGCATCTATATCCGTTTACAAAAGGTATGATAAGCATGGTGATTATATACACAGATTATATCCTGCTTGCTACTACATCATGCACTGCACTTTTCTACACATTGCAAGCTAACATGCATGCAGCTGATATGCTTCTGACGTAATGCTAGTTATAGCTAAACAATTATGCAGTTTATGTGAGACATTTTGCGCTTATTTAAGGAGAACGAAGCTCCTGGCTTTACCCATCAGCTTGAGGGTAGCTTAATTAGCATGGCATAGCAATGTAGCGTGCAATAGCAAGCGTGCATATTGTCAAAAATGGAAAAGTAAAAATAAAAATAAAATTAAAAGTAAAACCACCGGTGGTAGACCTGTCCACATGTATGTCCCTGTCCCCAGAGTGCTATGGTGCAACATAGGAGGGCACTGGGTGGTTGGCAAGTCCAAGGCTGGGGTTGGCCACCTTCGTTGGGTGATGTATGGAGGTCTGTGTATGAGAGTCTCATGATGTGGGCGAGCCGCTCGTTGGTCAGTGGCATATGCGAGTGAGAAGGGCAGCCGATGGACTCCATTGCCTTGGTGTCGGCTTAGATTTTCCGTTGGTTCGTTTCAGTCGGCATTTTCCCCCAGGCCCAGCCTCAGGGATACCAGGTGAGTGGTGCTTCTGTGGGCTCTGTTCGCCGAGGCTGTCATCCGTCTCCTGCCCCAGCCTGTTCTCCTTGTAGTCGGATGGCATGGTCCCATGCGGGTCTAGTCGGTGAGGGTGATGCTGTTTTCGCCTGAAGGCATGCGAGCTTGCGTGATGTAGTGCTGATCGCACGCGCCGCCATTTTAGAGGCCTGGCTCGTGGTGCGCGCCTTCCGATGCTGTGCATTGTAGGGTGAGGATTCCCCCCGGTGGGGACCGGGATAACCCCCCCGGTCCAAGGGGGGGGAAGCGAGGCCTGTGAGGTGCATCGCGAGGCTGTTAAGTGGCGGCCAGGTTCGCAAACAGGACGGCGGCCGTCCGTCCCGCTCTCCACCCTCATAGGCCGCAGACCCCGAAGTCCCGTATCGCCCGCAGGGGGTTCCGGCACTCCCGATCTCAGGGTCCGCGGTGGCTCCAGCTTCTGCCCGGATGCTTGACTAAGCTTCAGGTCACTCCGTTTGCGTTTTTGCTTATATTTTTAACCCTAGTGGACCAGGTTTATCGGGAGCCTCTGTGGCCAGCGACCGGTCAGCATGGCGGTCAGGCCCCGCCCCGGAACGGAGGTAAGTTTTTAATATAAAAACACCGAATTTTTTTTTTTAATGAATGAAAGTTCATATAAAAGAAAGAAGGAAGGCTGGGGGACCTGTCTTTCTTGCTTTTATATGGTGACTATAGAGTCCCTTTAAACAAGGGAGGGACAAGAATGGGTGGGAAATACTCGCCTCCTGTCATTAATAAAATTAAGATTATAGGTACACTAAAGCTAGCATAATCTACAATTTTATAACATGACAGGAGGCTTCGTATTTGCTGTTTCAAAGCTCAGATCACCAATCCAACGCTGTTTGTGTCGCTGGTATCTATTCCAGGAAATATCAGAGTAATCCTAATTGGACATACCAAATACGATAAATGACAGCCGACGGGTCAAAGAAGATGCCAACCGACGAAGCATCTTAAATACGGAAAAAAGCACTATCCGCCAGTAAATCCATTGTACGTGGTGTTGCAACCTGTTTCCTAGAAGTCGGTCCATGAGCTGGCAAGCTGACCTATTAGCCACATTCCTGTAGTTGTATAATTTCGAGATCCGATCTAGGACTTAGGGTCGCGAGAAGAAAACTGACACCAAGTCTCAACTCATGATCCGTAAGACGGCTCCTCCGATCGTGCCAGGGCCATTCGGCGATGCGGCCTTGCAGGTAGATCTCCAATCTCAAGGATTGCACCTAAGACCACCACCAAAATCGCAATAGAAAAACCGAGGAGGATCTTCCGTTCTTTCCTGTCCTACCCGGTGAGATGTCTCATCCGAGGATAAATTCATAATGCAGGCAGGAGTGAGGCCAAACCAGCCGTACTCTAAGTGATACCAATATTCCAAATGGACTGTGTAATCCTCGGACGCAGTAGAGAAAAGACTCCAAAGGACGTCCATTCTAGGTTCCGAACTGAACTAGTGTGGAGGAAACGGTGGTCGACTACTCTGGGAATAGTGAATCCCAGAATCTTCGAAGGAATGGGAAAAGGCAAGTCAGAACGCAGATTTCCATCCAGAGATGCCTTCGTCCAAGAGTGAGAGAAGCCTGTGTAGGAGTCGGGGCACACCAAGCACCTCCATAAAGTCTCGTCGGTGACTCGTAGGTGAAAAATAGGTTAGCGCGAATCCAACAAAACGGCTCCCGTGAGGGATAAGAAGAGCATAAGCGGAGGGTCCTCTATCTCTGAACCATGTTCACCAGGCACGCGCTCCGAGGAGACGGGGCAGCCTGCCATCTATCCCAAGGTCATAGTGACCGGGGAAGTCAAGGCAACCGGGGTTTCTGGTCTTACCATGTGATCCATACGTACGGTTTTACCTTCAGACCGGGTAATAGGCCTTCCATAATCTAGTTACCCGAGCAAGGCAGTGCTCGTTTTCTCCATGAAGGTCACCGTAACTCCTGACATCTTGACGTGGGAGAAACTGTCTGCGCAGTTTGTTCATAATGGTCTGGATATCCAAAAAACAGAAAGCAATCTCTGTATTAAATGGTGCAGAATATGCCAACACCTGCACTCTCAGAATATCGGAGGGCCATCCGTTAGCCGCACCCTCTCCAGGAGTGCGTGTAAATAAGTGGGAGACTCCCCCCGTTATACCTCTGAGTATTTCTTGCGTGTTACAGAGGTCCGGATCCAGTAGATCCCTTACAGGAGATAGAATAGAGGTATCTAGTCTAAACATGCAATTCTTGCATGACCAGGCAGTCCTCTAGGACGAAGTCAGTAGCGTGGATGTCAGCTCCAATTGAACGCAGGAGGGACGCCCCTCTATGTAGTCATTATGTCTTGCACAGGTACAAGCCTGTGCAATGAACAGATGGCCGGTACTGTAGAGCGTCGAGTGTATGAGAGAGCCGCGCTCTCCACTACTGTGATCGCATACCGTGAGAGCGTCCGGCTGCTAGCCTGAGCGGGCCGTGCGCGTTAGTAACCAACAGCAGAGTCTACATCCGAGAATGGGTCCTCCCAATCTGTCCTCTGTATCCAGCCCAGTATCTGGTTGAGGACGAGTGAGGGGATGTGCCCTCTAATAACAAACCATTATCCGGCTCTGCATGAGAGGGTTCGCCCTATGTTCCTGAAAATAAATATATATACACTCGGATAGAGGTGATGGAGGACCGCACCCTCCCGTGGTGCAAACTAGAGTCCCTAGAGATTCAGGGTGACCAAACTGTAGGGCGCACCAAATATTAATGTCAGCAGAAGGTTGAGGGCAATCTTCGGAAACAACGATGGAAAACTATCAACCGACTAACTGGATCCCGTGCGCGCGCGCGGGGTCCAGGTAGACCATTGGTAGTCTGAGGAAAGCTGGAGACGTTCTCCGCGATCCACGGGTGCCCGGGAGGCCGGAGGAGGTCAAGTCAGGCCTCACGACGACCCGAGCGAAAGGAAAAGGAAGTCATGAAAAAAACAAAAAGGCAACAATCAATGTAGATAAGAGAAAAATACACCAATTCTATCCGGATAGAAGGCAAACAGCAGGCCGGGGGGTAAGAAAAGTAAGTCCCACCGGACAGGGCCAGGAGCCAACCCAACGCAGGAAAAAACTACCTATAAGGTTCCGGGGGGCAGATACGGAGTAGCTGGCAAAGACAAGAAAAACACACTGCTTTCCCCTGTAGGAGTCTGAGTACCGGTCCTTGCCTGTGCGAAGTTCTCCTTGGAGATGTGCCGTCGCCGGTTTGGAGTAAACCATGGATGTGTCCGGGGTCTTCATAAGAAACTCTGTCCTTCAGGCATGAGGTTAAGGGTCTTCACCCTTCCCATCATATGCAGATGGCCGTATACTGGTGTCCTCATGGTGTTTGTCTGGACACCTGCCTATCTCCATGTCACTGGTGGGCACTGGGATTTCCTCAGTGATATTACCCCAGGCCTGCGGCCAAGAGGGGTTCGGTACCAATAGTGTAGGCCCGTCAGTAGGGCACAGGCCCAGCAGGCCAAACGAATGGACACAGAACGGTTAGTCAAGCAAATAGTCACAGACATAGCAGGCCATTCAAGTACGCACCGACATAGCAGGCCATTCAGACCTAGGAGGCCGTTTAAAAGGGCACAGACATAGTAGGCTGTCCTTATGGGCACAGACATAGCAGGCCGTTTTTACGGCACAGACATAGCAGGCCGTTTTTACGGGCGCAGACATAGCAGGACGTTCTTATGGGCACAGACATAGCAGGCCGTTCTTATGGGCACAGACATAGCAGGCCGTTCTTATGGGCACAGACATAGCAGGCCAGGCCATTCTTATGGGCACAGACATAGCAGGCCGTTCTTATGGGCACAGACATAGCAGGCCATTCTTATGGGCACAGACATAGCAGGCCATTCTTATGGGCACAGACATAGCAGGCCATTCTTATGGGCACAGACATAGCAGGCCATTCTTATGGGCACAGACATAGCAGGCCATTCTTATGGGCACAGACATAGCAGGCCATTCTTATGGGCACAGACATAGCAGGCCATTCTTATGGGCACAGACATAGCAGGCCATTCAATGGGTTGTGTATAACCACAATATTATTATTAACATGTATTTATATAGCGCCTTCCAATTCCGTCGCGCTTTACAGTGGTTATTGAATGAGTAATGGGGACCTCTGAGTTCGGGTAGAGGCCCCTAAAAATTGTAGATCCTCAGGGGATCTTGTGACATAGGTCCCTTAGACAATCAACCCTTTTAGACAGCGTAATGCTGTGTGAGTAACTTGAACCGGGACTGGTAGTCCCTAAGTGCCCGGCAGTCAAATAGTGGTATTCCAGCTGTATTGGGTACAAGCGTAAGTAGTCCAGTGACCATCACGTCCATGAATGTAAGGTACACTGAGCGCTACTGTCCATGAACTGTGGATAGGTATGCACATGCGCACACGGATCTATTTGAAATATCTTAGCATATTATAGACTACCATCCGCACACCACGTGAAGGGGAATGTAATCACGGACACCTCAAGGAGTAGGGTTAAACAACAGCCCACATAATTAGTTCCCCCAAGAACCTGATAAATTGTATTGTATTGTATCGGTGTAGAATGATCTCCCATACCAGCTAGAGTCAGAGCCAGGTCTGTTAACTATATATATGCCATGGACAGAGAATACATACCAGAGTAGTCCCATCTGAAAGAAAATATATATACTGAGAAGCGAATGAATCCCACAGCTAACTGTAGGATGTACCCCCCTGTACAGAGCCTGTATAACTGAGTTTATAAATACTCGAAATTCACAGCAATCTGTGATATACCCTGACAGTAGATCAAACAAAATAGGCGATATGCACTGTCCGCAAAAACCCGCAGCTATCTGAGGTATACACTGTCAGCAAACACACAGCAACCTGTGATATACACTGTCAGCCAAACAAAATCTTAGAAATACACTGTCCGTAACAACACATAGCAACCTGTGATATACACTGTCAGCAAAAACCCACAGTATTCTGTGATATACAGTAATCTGATATACACTAGACAGTAAAATCACAGTACACTTAGGTAAATTATGTCAATCAAACTCACAGCAATCCTGACATCTAACAAAAAATCGTATATGCAAATATATACACCCACACATACATGGATAGTAATCCATAGGAGAATGTCACTCAGAGTGTCCCTTAATAGAAGGTTCAAGTTCAAAACGGTCACTACAGTGAAACTAAACGGACATGCAGTCAAAGGCCTGTATACAGCTCCAAGTGCAGAAGGTAAGCACTGAGCTGGGTGGAGGCAGACCTCCAAAGAGTAATGTACCGACGAGGGAGGGGCCGCGAGCGGTCGCACTCACCCCCGGTCGCACTCTCCCCTGCCCGGTCGGACACACGCCATCCACGGGCGGAGGCGTCCGCGGCGAGGCGGCCACGTGGGGAAAAAGATCCGGCCGCCGGGTACTTGGGCGCACGCGAGTACCCCGCGACCGAAAAGGCACATGGGACCGCCGGAGTTGAACTCCACGGTCCCGGAGCTCGGGGGTCGAAGGAGGCAGAAGTAGTCAGCCTCCTGAAGCCCCAGAGCGGCAGGCACACCGCGGGATAAATGCGGAAAAACAAAATAGCCTGAAAAACGCATGAACACAGAAATGGGAAACGGACAGGGGGCACAAGTCCAAAGAAAAAACAGTAAGGAAAAAATACATTGATAGAATGAAATTACACAAGGGCATAAACAAAACTGAATACATAAGAAAAAATCTCACAAGGGAAAAATAAATAAATAAATTACTGACTATAAATATACAAATATAGCTAAATCCCACAAAGGCAATCTACAATATAGAATATAAAATACTGAAAATAAGCAATAAAAACCCCAAAGCCACCCACTATAAGCAGGAGGCAGTGGTACTCTGACCTGTACTGATGCGGAGCAGCAAAGAAAGAGGAAATGATGCATGGGGAGGGGAGTTTTATAGTACCTAACTTTTTTCAGATTGGTTGTTTTCTGTGCTGCTGTGGAGTTCTAGTAAAGAGAGACTTAAGCAAATACGAAGCCTCCTGTCATGTTATAAAATTGCTACAATAGGCTGGTTAACTGCTTAGTGTCCCCTTAACTACTCCTAAATGATAAAAAGAAGAATATACAGGTATTGTGCATTAAATACATCACATCTATACTGCACGTTAAATACATCCTATTTGCACGGTTTTGAAGCACATTGTGGTGCTGTATTGTTTATATTGTTTTAATATCTCCTCTCTACGTGTCGTCATACAGCTCTGCAGTGCAGATTGGCCAGAGATTGGCGGTTATCGGTGATGAGCTTAACAGGACGTATGAAACAAGACGCCAGAGCAGCATGGCGAGGGTGGTTCGAGCCTCCATGTACGTGGTTTTTATTTGTGTATAATCTGATTATTCGTACTGAAAGATACAAGGTGAAGATTCATTCACACATTCACTTTACAATCAGGTGTTGGATATTATCACCTACATTTTGAAATTTGACTTTCAATTGGCTACAATTTGTTGTTTAGTGAATAAACCCCATTCTAATAACATCCATTTTCCTCTCTACGCTATGTTCTCTAGAGGAACTTACAGCAGCTCTGTCACCACTCCTGAAAATGAGTATAAGATAGAATCATTATGAAATATTTGTTTTCACTGTGTTGGAATTTCACTGAAATATCAACCCAGTCAAGAGATTTACAGAGTCAAAGTAGGGATTTTTCCACCACCTGACTTTCTTCGGCACAAGGTGGAGTCCAAGAGTCAATCCCTGCAGCCGTTGTCAGTGATGGTTGCAGGGAATTGGCTGTCTATGGAGTATCCTGTGGTCTCACTGGATTCCCACATAGACTTCTATGCTTTATTGTTGCACATGCGCGAGGATACAGCAGTGATGTCCGTGCTGAAAAGGATCGAGATGGCAGCGCCCGTTAGGGACTTTACTTTGAATCCTTCTCAATTAAATTAATCTTTATTCTGTTTGAGACAACCCTCCTTAAAGGAAGACTATAGTGTCAGGAATACAATTGGGCCCGCCTTACCTGTGGTTAAAAGGGTGATTTACTCACCTTTGCCCAGAGCGATACGGGTCTGGTCTTGGTTGGCCCCACCCAGGCTTCTCCCCCTTGGCTGAGATCATCAAACTTTTTTCATCTCAGCCAATCCAATGCTTTCACACAGGAAAACGTGCTCTGCACCAATCCGCATCTCCTCATAAAGATTGAATCAGTACATTGTGCAACACTGAATTCTAAAACAGCACCTCTAGTGGCTGTCTCAGTGACTGCCACCAGAGGTGTTCCTAGGCAGGGGTCAGCAACCAATGGCACTCAAGGCTAGATATACACAGAGCTGCGGAATAACACTCCCCTGATACAAATAATAACACACCGTCCCCACAAACACAACACCACTGACAATTCACATACACACACACAACCCCACATGCAGTGCCCCACAAAGTACCCTCAAGCACTTGTTGAGGTGTGTTATGTGTGAAGAGTTTGTCCTCTTTTTTCCATTTTACAAAAAGTGCAGATTCCACTAGAAATGTACACTTTTATAAACTAATCTGGTTACTTCCCCTGGCTGCCAATCAGACAGACGATCCTGTTACTTCCTGGTTTGGTTAGCTTAGTTGAGATAAACTCAAGAGGCAGCAATTGCACAGAGCACCTGCCTTGCTTCTCATTGAGCTGCATTGGGAAGTCTGTGATTGGACAGCCACAGAAAGTCTGGGCGGGGTTAGAAGAGGAGGGCTGTGTACAAGAGACCTGCAATTTTTGCAAGATGTTTTTAGATATATTGCTCAATTAAAGAAATGTGTAATTAAATACATGTATGTGTTCATTGTGGGGTATATCTACTAAACAGCGATTTTTATTATTATTATTTGGGCAGTGTCCCTTTAACTATTAAACCTGACTCGTGATAATATATAAATCTATTTATTTCATTGTCTTTATTTGCTCAGCGGCTGCTGTAGACAATGATTTGTTTTTCACAACCCTAGCATACAATAGCGTGATTAATATCTGATTGTACAGTGCAACTGAATATGCCTGTCTTAATAAATAAAATAATTAGACCCATAATTGAGTAGGTATGGAGTCCGTTTCGGTTTATCTAGGGACATGTAATCTCTACACTAGCCAATCATAGACAGTGCAAATTAGATTATCTGAGGAGGGAGGCTGTCTTTATAAAGAGGTATACAGTGTGTTAGGAGGGAGGCTGTCTATATAAAGAGGTATACAGTGTGTGAGGAGGGAGGCTGTCTATATAAAGAGGTATACAGTGTGTGAGGAGGGAGGCTGTCTGTATAAAGAGGTATACAGTGTGTGAGGAGGGAGGCTGTCTATATAAAGAGGTATACAGCGTGTGAGGAGGGAGGCTGTCTATATAAAGAGGTATACAGCGTGTGAGGAGGGAGGCTGTCTATATAAAGAGGTATACAGCGTGTGAGGAGGGAGGCTGTCTATATAAAGAGGTATACAGTGTGTGAGGAGGGAGGCTGTCTATATAAAGAGGTATACAGCGTGTGAGGAGGGAGGCTGTCTATATAAAGAGGTATACAGGGTGTGAGGAGGGAGGCTGTCTATATAAAGAGGTATACAGTGTGTGAGGAGGGAGGCTGTCTTTATAAAGAGGTATACAGCGTGTGAGGAGGGAGGCTGTCTTTATAAAGAGGTATACAGTGTGTTAGGAGGGAGGCTGTCTATATAAAGAGGTATACAGTGTGTGAGGAACGAGGCAGCAGTTATAAAGCGGATTAATCCATATTGTGTTATCTGTGATTTTCCAGGAGATTTGTCAGTAATTGCCAAGCGTTTGTTCTAAACGTGTTAAGAAGTGTTAAGAATTTTCCAAGCCATGTGGATCATGTTGAAATCACGGGTCGATCACACCCGGTAAGTGTTTACGTATCTCTCATTGAGGGTGACGAGGACATGTAAAAAAACCTACAGTCATTGGCCAGTACAATATTTACATTTTTCGTAACTTACAAGATTTTACTAGTTTGCATTAAGCCATGATTTTATTAAGGACACAGAAGCAAGCATTGCATGTGTTTATTGTTATACCCTATATAGGGACACTATATCTACCAAAACAACTTTAGCTTAATGTATAGATCATGTCCCTCAATCTCAGTGTGTCAGGATCCCGCGGGCGGCTGCGAGGGGAGGCTGCAGTCTGCTCGGGGCACTCACCCTCCAGCCGTCCGCGGTCCCCTTCCTGGCGTGCGCTCAGCGGGCGGCATCCTCCCAGCCTCAAATGCCGCCTGCGTCTTCCTCTCCATCCCCCAGCGGCAGCATGCATGACGCTGCACGCTGGGAGACCGCCCAGTTTTGTAAACGCCGGGGTCAGTCACCTGACCCGGCGTTAAAGGCACAGTGCCTCTATCACAGTGGGAGGTATAAATATCTCCCACGTGTGATTGTTAACTCTGATTGGAAATTATCCAATCAGAATTAACCACAGGGTTTAAATACTTACCTTTCCTGTCTCTCTCTGCCCTGTTGTGGTCTTTGCTTTCTAGTATTGCTGTGCTACTTGTGTTTCTCTCTGGTTTACGTACTCTCCGGCTTGTTTATCCGACCTTGTGACTTTCTCCTACCCTTTGACCTCGGCTTGTCTCTCGTTATTCTGTCTTCTGGTTCCCCTTACTCGGTTTGTCTCCTGACTATTCTTTGTGTGCTTAGCCCGGCCACTCTAATGTCCGGTACTGCACCTTTTCTGTGTGTATGTTAGCGTGTTTTTTTTTTTTTTTGATTACATTTTTATTGACATTTTTTTTAGACTTTAAATACAAATAGACATACAATGGTTCATCAATAGAACCAGTTATAAGCAACAATTATTGTGGGATACCTATCTTTCATCAATATTGAGGATTCCCAGTTTTAACAAGTAGCTATTGGACCCTTTATCGCAGTTCATTATTACCATAATAGTCTAAGCTAAGCAAAGTCTGTCGCAAAATTAAACTTGTTCAACAGTAATACAGCAAAAATTATATCATTATTCTGCGAAAGGCTCTAGAATACCTCATCCTGGCATCATTCTTAATAGATCCTAGGATCCCATCTTAACCTTTCATTTACTCTGACTTCCACTCTTGCATCTGTACCATTCATACCATACATTCATGTAGGATTTGGGTTGTCTCATATATCTCATACATATAGGAAAAAATAGTTTATACGCTCAAGTTAACTCTTTAGGGCAAGTTGTCCTTTCTCCTTCATCGTTCTCTTACGATTTCCTCTCTTTTTCCCTTCTTTTCCCCTTTTCTTTCGTCTTTCTTTCCCTTTTTATTTTATACTAAAGCCCGTAAAGCCTTATCCGTAATAAGACTCAGATAGAGATCCTTACTTATATTTTTAGAATGAAAATTTTATGAGATCCCGCCCATTTCCATCTTGATTTGTGTAATTAGTTGGGCTTTCAATTGGTGCACATTTGGTACTACTATTTGTTTCCAAGCCTTGGCAATCAATAATTTAGTAGCCGAAAGGCAATGGATTACAATAATCTCTGCTTTTTTATCTAGTTTCGATCCATACAAATGTAATATTGCTATGTCCGGTTTATTAGTCAGGCAGATGTCTCCCACCTTGCATATTCATTTAAATGAGAGATCCCACAAAGATCTTATTCTAGGGCATTTCCACCAAATGTGCATCATAGAGCCATCCATGTGGAAGCATCTCCAACAATTGGGGGGATTGCTCTGGGAAATTTTGTTCAGTCTGCTTGGGACCATGTACCATCTATGGCTTACTTTGATGAAATGTTCTAGTATATTTAAGCAATGTATATGTTTTTTTACTCTTAAGAAGGCATAACACCATTGTTTGTAATGAATCTCAATACCCAAATCTCTTTCCCATGTTTTTAAAACTGTAGGAATGACTGATCCATCAATTTAATTTAATAATTCCATTGTTGGAGAATATTTGTTTTTAGCGGACTCGATTGAAAGGACCTTCTCAGTCAAATTACCCATTTCTCCTTTAGTGATTAAGACATGTTCTTTCAAAAAACTTTTAACTCGAAAATAATTGAATAATTCTCTAGAAGGTAGGGATAGCATCTCAGTTAATTCCACATAATCTTTTAGATACTTATCTATGTAGCGAAAGCCGCTTCGCCACTGTGTTTTGGAGGGGGCTGCTTGCCCGCCTCTTACCCTGTGACTACAGTCCCTGGGCGATTTGGCCCTTTATGCACGGTATTTGGGCATACTGTGGGTTATTGGGCTGCCCCAGGATTATGGGCCCTCTCATCAGCCCATACGAAACTTAAACCCCATGGCGTTTGAACTGTGTTTGTGGCATCTGAGCGCTGTTTGGATATGTTGAGCGCTCAGATACAAGCCATCTGGGGGTTCTGTTTAGTATAACAGGAGTTATGTATTTTTATGTCTTTTGGTGGTTGCTGGTAACATGTGCTTAATGGAGGCTGTGTTTGTCCCTGGATATAATTAAATCAGCTTCTCCATTGTCTCCAGGATAGAGGATTCTGGGGAACTAGTTTGAGCTGGAAAAACCATGCTTCCAGAAGGTCAAATGCACATTTGTACTAACTTTTGAACCCCTGGTCCAATTCGTATGATTTTTGAGTATGTTCCCCTGAATGGATTGATTGTGAATATGTATTTTTATGCGAATGTGATGTATATTTTGGGAGTTATGAATGTTGTGCAAAAACTGTATTTTCCCTACCTATGATAATTGTATTTTCCTGTTTGTACAGATAATTAGTTTACAGGTAGAGGGGAGGGCTATGTGTGGGATGTAACTATTGTGTGATTGGTTAATGTACGTTACTGTATGTGTCCCTCCCCTTCATGGGAGCACCTAATAAAAAGGGCTGTAAGCTAGCAGCCAGAGAGTTCCTGTTTTACCCTCAAAGTGAAGTGTCGTCTCATTATTGGGGGAAGGATTTATTGCATGCTGTTCCAGTTGACTGCTAGGAGTGTAAGCCTATTCGCATGGTTTTTCCTATTCGGCTGTATACAGCATTCATATGCTAGAGAGGATTCCTATGCTTCTCAGATTCGGTGGTTGTGGTGTCTGCTGCAGTGCTTGACGTCCTCAGGAGCGCTAGGAGCATCCTTTAACGGAGGTACCCAGTCGGGGTGCCAGGCGATCCGTTACAATCTACATATAGATCTTTAATTCGAATATTTTTATTTTTATGCCAGTTTATCAAATTCATATCTTTCATTATAAGTTCTAATGTTTTGAGGGATAGAGTATCTGGTATCCTATTGTTAAGCCCTATCTTTCTCTTTAGTCTGTGCCATTCACTCAGTGTCTGAGAGAAAATCGTGGATCTCGGGTTAGTAAAGCTTTTTTTTTTTTTCCGATATTGTTCCATAACGATATTTCTAAATTATCTAACCCCTCTCTATAAGTTTCTAGTTTATACCACGCCTGATCATTGATATCCACGATTTGTAGATTGGAGGCGTGGGACATCATAATTGCTTGGTATGTTTGAATTATCAAGGGATAACCCATCCCCCCATACTGGGCTTTTTTGGCTAACGTAGTGGATTTTATTCTGGGTTTCTTACCTCTCCACATTAAATTTGTAAAACTGCTTTGAATCATATTCAACCAGTACACAGATATTTTAAGGGGGATCATGCGAAATAAGTATATCCATTTTGGGACAATGTACGCTTTGATCGTGTTGATCCTTCCCCACCATGATATCTCAAGTAACCTCCAGTCTTTTAATAATTTATTTGTTTCTTTCAACATTTTTTGAAAATTCTTTTCCATAATGTGGGACACGTCGGCTGTTAGCCAAATGCCCAGATATGAGAAATCATTAACTACCCAATTGAACGCATATGTCTGTCTTAAATATTGTAGCTCGCAATCTTTTATACTGACTGCTAGTGACATTGTTTTGCTTATATTTAGTTTGTAATTAGAGACATCACTATATTGTTCAAATTCTAGCATTAATGTAGGTAAAGATAATTTAGGATCTGTAATGGTCAATAGTATGTCGTCTGCATATAGACATATTTTTAGGTCGTCGTTGGGAATACGTACTCCACTTATCAATGGGTTTTGTCTTATTTTGCACGCTAGAGGTTCAATGGATAAAACATATAATAATGGGGAGAGCGGGCAGCCCTGTCGCGTTCCATTTTGTATATTAAACCATTCCGATCTAATGTCTCTTCCCACTATTCTAGCAGATGGGTTCGAGTACAGTGCTCCCATTGCTCCCATAAACCAGCCTTCAAAACCAAAGTGTGTCAATGATCTCTTCAGAAAGTCCCAGCCAACCCTGTCGAAGGCTTTCTCAGCATCTACCGACAGGGTTAGCAGGGGCGTCCCCGTTGCCCAATCCAGTATCTCTACTATTCTCCGGGTATTATTACTTGAGTGTCTCCCTGTCACGAAACCTATCTGATCTATATGGATAATGGATGGAAGCACCCTTTGTAGACTATCCGCCAATATTGCCGAATATAATTTAACGTCTATATTTATCAGCGATATAGGACGATAGTTGGAGATATCTGTTGTGGATTTATCCGGTTTTAAAATTGGGCTAGTATGCGCTCTTAAAAAATCCGTCGATGCGTGCCCTTTTGTTGAGATTTCATTAAATGTATCTGTTAGAACAGGAATAATCTGTGTTTTAAAAATTTTATAGAACTGGTTGGTGTATCCATCCGGTCCTGGAGCTTTTTTATTTACCAGCTTATTTATTGCTCGTTCTACTTCTGTCGTGGTGACACTCTTATTTAATTCATTTCTTTGTTCCTTTGAAATTTTTGGCAGCTTTATATTTGATAAGTACCTGTCCAGGGCGTCTGATGGGGGCTTTAAATTTAAATTAGATAATTTTTTATAGAAACCTTTAAACGTCTCCGCAATGTCTTCGGGGTTTATAATGTTTTTACCATTCTCTATTAGTTTAGAAATGTTCCTATCCATGTTTTGTTTTTTCAGTCTGTTTGTTAACATGGTGTCTACTTTATTATTCTTATAGTAAAATTTGATTTGTAGTTTCTTTAAATTCCGTTGTATTCTATCTTCAATGTGCTTATTTATTTTATTTTGACAAATCTTAATTTTCTCTGTTCTTTCCGTAGAAATATTATTCTTGTTTAAACTAGATAGGTTATAGAACTCGATGTAAAGGTCTGATAATTTAGAGTTGCTGATTTTTTGCTGGCTGGCTAGCTTTATCCAATAGCCTCTTATGACTGTTTTAAAAGAGCACCATAAGCATTCTTTAGATATTTCCTCCATTGAATTTTCTCTAAAAAATAGATCAATGAGTGTAACGGACCGTTTCAGCATATGAGGGGTTAAAATCCGTTTAGGCGATAATCCCCTTTTCTCAGAAAGGCACAGCTACTGCAGAACATCAAAACTCACGAATTGGATATAGGCGAATGCATCAAACTCCCGAACTGCATACCAGGGAATAAGATAGCACTCCAAGCTGGAACCTCACGAATAGCTGCTAGCAGACGAACAGGAAAAGCAGACATCAGCTTACACTCCTAGCAATCAATCTCCAACAGCATACAGTGAATCCCCCCAAGGACGAGACAAGGCTCCGTGTTGAGGGTCAAGCAGTGGTCTGAGGTGCTGGAGCACCCAGCCTGGTTTTTATTACATGAATACACATACAGGCCACACCCAGGGGGAGGCATAAAACAACCAATAGTATCATGGGTGCAACCCACACATCCCCTCCCCTTAGCCTGAGAGATAATCCACTTATTATACAGTTTAAAACATAACTTTTACACAATATCTATAACTTCAAAACCATACATCACATTCACATACAAATCACATATTCAGATTCAGCATACTTTAAACATAAACACTTCCAAAATTCAGGCAAATCCCTCCAGTGGATCAAAAGTTACACGGAAGTCCTTTTATGACCGACCGCAAGCACATTTTCTTGCCCAAAACAGTTCCATAGATTTGGGCTGTGCGGTCAGTCAATTCCTGGCATAAAAATGGCTAAGTCCCATTCGAAGTGTGCCTGTACTTCGACTTTGGTCGAAGTGTCGAAGTGGAGTTGATGTTAAGGGTCGGCGGTGTTCGAAGTTAAAATGGCCGCCGCCACGTGGTCCTTTGTCCGATACCGGCCACTTCGACAACTTCGACAGCTTCGACAACTTCGACAGCTTCGACTGTGTCCGAAGTGCCATATACAAAAGTACCAATCTGTCCCCAAAGTATTTAAAGGGCTAGGGACAGTATTATACAATCCACATGCCCAAAAGTAGTTCTTAAAGGGTCAGAACATTATGGTAGCAGCCCATAAGCCCCAATTCAGTCCCTTAAAGGGCACTATCTCCCAGGGACCATAATCACTGGGCAGGAGGCTAGCAACCAGGCTTCTCCAGTTCTCAGTGGCGAGGTTGGTTTCGTCACAATGAGTTTAGCTATATATTCTATATTCGTCTTTTTTTCTAAGAGCACATCATCCAATCTCCAAATTGGTGGACATTTATTATTCATTTCTAGTACATCAGCTATTACTAGATCGTGATCAGGCCAGGTGTTCTTTTTAATTATAATTTAATGTATGGCCTTAGAGAGGTTGATATCTCCCATAATCATATTGATTCTTGCTGCTGATTTATGAGGAATAGATCGATGAGTTACATCTTTATCATTAGGATGGGCTAGCCTCCAACAATCATATACCGTATATACTCGAGTATAAGCCGACCCGAATATAAGCCGAGGCCCCTAATTTTATCCCAAAAAACTGGGAAAACTTATTGACTCGAGTATAAGACTAGGGTGGGAAATGCAGCAGCTACTGGTAAATTTCTAAATAAAATTAGATCCTAAAAAAAATATATTAATTGAATATTTATTTACAGTGTGTGTATAATGAATGCAGTGTGTGCGTATGTGTGTGTGTATGAGTGCAGCGTGTGTGTATGAGTGCAGTGTGTGTATGAGTGCAGTGTGTGTGTGCATGAATGCAGTGTGTGTGTGCATGAATGCAGTGTGTGTGTGCATGAATGCAGTGTGTGAATGCAGTGTGTGCAGGGCCGGTGCAAGGATATTTGCCGCCGTAGGCAAAACATTTTTTGCCGCCCCCTCCCCCCCCCATATGTCCTGACTTCCCCTCCTCCTCCCTCAGTGGTCCTTACCTCCCCACCCCCGTGTTCCTTCACTCCCCCCCAGTGGTCCTGACTCACCCCTCCCCTAGTGGTCCTTACCCTCCCCTCCCCTAGTGGTCCTTACTTCCCCCTCCCCTCCCATAGTGGTCCTTATCCCACCCCCTCCCTCTCATAGTGGTCCTTATCCCCCTTCTCCCTCCCATAGTGTTCCTTATCCCCCCCCATAGTGGTCCATATACCCCCCCCTCCCTCCCATAATGGTCCTTATACCCCCCCTCCCTCCCATAGTGGTCCTTATCCCACCCCCTCCCATAGTGGTCCTTATCCCACCCCCTCCCATAGTGGTCCTTATACCCCCCCTCCCTCCCATAGTGGTCCTTATACCCCCCTCCCTCCAATAGTGGTCCTTATCCCCCTCCCTCCCATAGTGGTCCTTATCCCCCCCTCCCTCCCATAGTGGTCCTTATACCCCCCTCCCTCCCATAGTGGTCCTTATCCCCCCCTCCCTCCCATAGTGGTCCTTATCCCCCCCCTCCCTCCCATAGTGGTCCTTACCCCCCCCCCCCTCCCATAGTGGTCCTTACCCCCCCCCTCCCTCCCATAGTGGTCCTTATACCCCCCCTCCCTCCCATAGCGGTCCTTATACCCCCCTCCCTCCCATAGTGGTCCTTAACCCACCCCCCCCCTCCCATAGTGGTCCTTATACCCCCTTTTTTTTTATTATTATTTTTTTTTTATTATTTTATTTATATTTTTTTTTTTTCGTCCCCCCTCCCTGCTTGATATATGGCAGGGAGGGGGGCTCTCCTTCCCTGGTGGTCCAGCATTGGTAGTTCAGTGGGGGGGAGAGGGGGGCTGGCAGAGCTGTACTTACCTTTCCTGCAGCTCCTGTCAGCTCTCTCCTCCTCCGCGCGGTCTGTGCAGCTCCCTCTGTCAGCTCACAGTGTAAGTCTCGCGAGAGCCGCGGCTCTCGCGAGACTTACACTGGGAGCTGACCGAGGTGCTGAACGGACGGCGCAGAGGAGGAGAGAGCTGACAGGAGCTGCAGGAAAGGTAAGTACAGCTCTGCCAGCCCCCCTCTCCCCCCAGTCTGTATTATGGCAATGCAAATTGCCATAATACAGACTCTGACTCGAGTATAAGCCGAGTTGGGGTTTTTCAGCCCAAAAAATGGGCTGAAAAACTCGGCTTATACTCGAGTATATACGGTAATTCATATTTTTTGAGCACTCTGTTCATTTCTGCAGCCTGTTTTACTAACTTTGTTAACAATTGGTTGGTTGACACCCAGCTGTTTGTCCATTATAGGGTCCAGTATGCAGTTAAAATCTCCTGCTATTATCAATTTCCCTTTTTTCACCTGTTCTATTAACCTTAAGATCTTTGTCAACAGCTTAATTGGGCGTACATTTGGCAAATACACATTTACTAGTGTGTATGTTGTCCCATTTAGCAGACCGACCAAAATAATAAATCTTCCCTCAGGATCTAAATACTGGTATTGCCATTCAAAGTTCATCTCTTTTGAAAAAATAATAGCTACACCACATTTTTTCTTCCCCGGAAGGGAGGCCGCATAAAGAAGCGGGAACTTTTTGTAATGCCATAGCTGTTTAGCATTAAGTAACCAGTGAGTTTATTGGACGAATCCCACCTTAATATTCTCCCTAATCAAGGTATCATATAAAAAGCCTCTTTTCACATGAGAGTTTAAACCTTTTGCGTTAATAGAAATCAATCTAACCATATCCCAGTCTTCTTCTTAACCATTCTGAGAACAAAACCCAAATCCATAAAACAAACTTCAGACATACACTCACACCATACTCATTCATACTAAAACCTATACTTGGATGACCTCTTTTAATCCAAGGTCTGGGTACCATTCTGGGACCCTAGGGGAGGAACACAGCTTCCCTTAGTGGGGACCGCTCCAGATCACCTTGCTTTCTTAATTTCTATCTTATCTCTCCTTATGGAGAAAGAGAGAGAGGTGGAGAAGAAAAAAGAAAAAAAAACGTGGTATACCTATTATTTGCTTATAAATATAACCCAATTTTGTATCCCTTTTATCCTCTCCATATAACCAATCTTGGCAGTTTCATGAATGTTATTAGTATTTGATCATTCTTATATATTCAGTTTGCCTTTTACTTTATTTTCTATTAACACCAATTTCAAACATTCAGACTTTTTCTCTTTTCGTCCCTCTTTTTAAAAAAAAAAAAAAGTTAAAAAATTTGCATTTTCTTTCCTATGTTTCCCATCTCTTATTATCCCTCTTTTCCCCCTCTTTCCAAACTTTGTGATTTCCCAATCCTTATATTAACATGAAATTACTCGTGTTCTAACTTATTGACAATATATATGTGCCCAGAGAAGATTTTTAACCTTTAACAATAATATACTTTTATCTCTAATTTGGAAGTGAGTTGACTCTAGTCTTTCAAAATTAATTTTGTGGGGGGCGGAGCCAACAGCCGAGCTGAGCGGTCGCATGGCGGACGAGCTCCGTGCCAAGAATCCTGCTATAAGCCTGAATCCTGCCAAGAATCATAGCAAGTGGCCCCAAAAGCTGGTGCACTGTCCCTGGCGACCGGGGGACCACAAACAAAGCAAACCGCCAGCAAGCTCTCAGCCGGTACTAATCGCCACGACCTGGGGATTGAGCTGCGGCCTACACGAGGCCTGCCTGAGCGACATGGGGGAGACGGCCGCTCCCTCTGCCAACTGCAGCACCAAAGACCGGAGGTCTCCCCAGCATACTCTATCCCCCCCCCCTGCCGGTGAGGGATATCCCGGCATGGAGTGTGACACAGGAGGGAAGCCCCAGCAGTGGCCTACCTGTAGCGAAAAACGAGGACAACCCGACATGGCGGATGATGCATGGGACCCTGCATCTTTGCCCACTCTGGCAGAGCGGCTAGACCGCCTGTTCGACGCCTTCTGGGCCAAGCTAACCGTGCTCGATACCTCCAGCACTCACGAGTCAGCCGACCAAGCCACTCCAAACCGGAGCCGCCCAAATAACCGAAAACGGCAACGGAAACGACCTCTACGGGCCCCCGGAGCGGAAGGGCGGCGGATAAAACGCAAACAGCGGGTGAAACGGATGACCGCATGCGACTCCACAGCCCAACATGCTACTCCTCATAAGATCCTATACGGGCACCCTCCTCCATACTCTGCCCCGCAACGAGCACTATCGAGACCTCATCTGACCACAAGGAGCCAGGGGACAAGCTTGAAACCCACGAGGCCGACGTCTATGCACATATGCCGGACCGGGGGTCTGCAGCACCAACTCACACCTCGGCAGGGCACCCAGAGGAATCACCTCCCAAGCAAAATGCCCATGTCTCACAGCCTCACACTTCTGCAGTCCTCCGGCCTCATCAGTGCCAGACGGAATCGCTGGGATATGGAGGTTCAGCCGGCTGTGCCGCGGCGAATCCAGAGGTCGGGAGTGGGCTGAATGCCTATCAGAGACTGCCCGATGTTACCCCGCAACCACATCCTGACTCCTGGACTATGTTTTCTGCTATATGCCTTCTGTCTCGAACCTCTAACATCACACTGTCCACACTCCAACGCTGTCTGACACTCCACTATTGTCCCATTCACACACCTCGCACATCAGACACACTCTACTAGTTTATCTCACTCACTCTACTTTAACCCACTGTTACTGCACGCTGTAAGTTTGCATGCCCACTACCTCTAACAAACCACTTCAATGCAAATACCTGAATGTTCCCGCTGCCCCTCTGAGACCTGTCACTTGTTGATAAGCGACATGCACGGCCTTGCTGCCTTTCATGCATTTTCAAGTTGGTGTTCTAAATTATTTCTCCTCCTTACTTAATACCCTTATAAATTCTTAAACCATGTGTGGTGTCTCCTTGTCACATTAGTGAATAACTATAGCATAATTGCTCCCGTGTCTAGTATTTACACTCCATTTCTATCTAGTTGCTTCAATTCCTCGCTGACATCATACAGTGTTTACCAGAAAAAAATAATAATTCTTATGATAAGTCATTAATGTTTAACCATTCTGCTGCTTGTTCAAACGTGCCAAAAGGTGTCCATATGTCCTTAAAAAGAATAGACAATGTTAATTGAGGGTTCCATCTAAACTTCAAATTGTGTTTTTTCAGAACAGGAAAAATAGGTCCAAACGCTAATCTTCTTGACCTTGTGGTGGCAGACAGATCGTTTAGAACTTTTAGAAATTTAAATTTTTCTTCTGCTATAGGTGTATTTTTTAAGTATAAAATAACTGAGTTCTGATTTCGTATGACTGAAACGCAATAATGACATCTCTGGGGTATTTCTGACCCTGTTTCTTTTGGGACAATCTGTGAGCTCTAATAATCTGTGAATCTTGTCGTGCCTTCTGTTTTCCTAGATGTTCTAGGAACTCTCCTAAAAAATCCCATAGTTGAATATCCGCAATTTCTTCAGGGATATTTCTAACTCTCAGGTTAGCTTTTCTTGATCTATCTTCTATTGCACAGACCTTGTCTTCCATTTCTTTGAGTTTAATTAATGTCTTATTGTGTGAGTCTTTCAACTCTTTCATTTGAATTTCTCTCAAATCTTCTATATTCTCCATTTTTTGTATTCTACTGTCAAGCATAGCAAGGTCTGTCTTAATATCTGAAAATTTCTCATTAAGCTCCTTTTTTATGTCGTTTGAAACTTCTTCCAAGCAAGCCTTTAGCTCTGAAAGGGAGACAATCTCTTTTTCTAGAGATATTTTAGTTCGTACTGAGGCTGCTGAGAGAGAGAGCTCTAAAACAGAGTTATCTGTACTTTCTTGACTGTTAGATAGTATTTTTTCATTTTTTTGCCTGATTTTAATATCATTTTGTTTTCTTGAGCTTTTTTTGACGCCATATTTTTCTCTTACCCCTTTCTCTCCTCCTTCCTCTGTCTTCCCTCTCTCCTCCTCCCGCTCTCTTATCCGCCTCAGATTACTTTTATCTTTTCTTCCTTTTTTCCCTTTTTTTTTTTTCTTTACTTTATAACTTTCTTTGCCTATTTTTCTTTTAATCACTATGGACCATGTATAGATTAAAGTATTTATGTGATTAAAATTACTGACCGTTGTGCTTGTTTGGTGTCCTGCGCGCTAAAACACGCATAGATTTTACTTTCCAATCGCGATCCAGCTATCGGCTGTACCCCCGCCAATATGCTCCTTCCAGCGGTTCCAGTCCACAACACTCCTCCTGGTCGAACTCCAGACCGCTGAGCTGCCACAAATCCGCTGTCGCAAATCAAGTGGTGCACGTTCTTTATTTGCCGGGCCAGTATGCAATGTAAACAGCTTATCGATCTTGCGACCCTGTATATTATTTGTAGTTCTCTCCGTTCTCCCTCAATCTCCGTCTCCCGCTAGGCGCTCGGCTTTCTCCACTCCATGAAGCTGCGTCCTCCCCTCACGGCGTGAGCGTGTACGTCTTCACGTATCTCCCGTCATCACGTCCTCTATGTTAGCGTGTTTTGGTTCCCAGAATCGTGACACAGTGCTCCATTCTTTGCCATTTAGGAGTTATATCTCTTTGTTTATGAAGCCCTAATCACACCTCCATGCTTGTGACTAACACAGCCTTCCTAAACATTTTCTGTAAAGAGTCATCTAATGTTTACACTTCCTTTATTGCACAGTCAGTTTACTTTAGAATTTCTTATCTCCTGCTCTGTTAATAGCTTGCTTGACCTTGCAGGAGCCACCTGTATGTACGTTCAATTTACAGAGCAGGAGTTAACCCCTTAAGGACCGCAGACATATGAGGTACATCCGACAAAAAACAGTCCTTAGGACCGCGGACACATATATCTTAAAATACACTTATAATGAAATCATATGTATGCATTATATATATATATATATATATATATATATTATATTATATTCTAAAATGCTTTAATTATAATTTAAATATATAGGAAATAAGTGTGTGTGTGTGTGTATATATATCTATAAATATATATCTATATACACATAAACACACACACACACACACGTATGTAGACAGATTTGTGAACAATATTTGACAGAAATAGGCTTTTTGTGTACATCGAAAAAGTCTTAGATCTTTGAGTTCAGCTCATGAAAAATGGGGGCAAAAACAAGTGTTGCGTTTATAATTTTGTATATATGAAAAAATTCCAATAGTCCTTGCACACTAACTCAAATATTTATGTCACCGGGTGCATTCTTGTAGCCATTGCCAAACAATACAATATACGGTAAGTAGTAAGAGGCTTGCACTCACGTTTTTTTGAAATAGAAAAAGTCTCCTTTATTGTATATCCATTAAAAACTGATCGACGTTTCAGCCCCCATCCGTGGCTTTCCTCAGGTGTGTGATGTATTGATCCTGAGGAAAGCCACGGATGGGGGCTAAAACGTCAATCAGTTTTTAATGGATATACAATAAAGGAGACTTTCCCTATTTCAAAAAACCGTGAGTGCAAGCCTCTTACTACTTATATTATATATTATATATACACATCCATCAGTGGCGTACACACAAACCATGGGGCCCCGGTGCGAAAATGATCCGTGGGCTCCCCCCTCCCTATTCCCCTCCCCTATAGACACACACACACACACACACATAGAGACACACACACACACGCACACATATATACATACAGACAGACACACACAGACACATACATACAGACAGGCACACAGACACATACATACAAACAGACACACACACACATACAGACAGACCGACACACACACAAGACACATACATACAAAGACACATACATAAAATAACAGACAGGCACATATACACACAGGCAGACCCAGACAGACAGACATACACACAGACAGACATACAAACAGACAAGCACACACACATACAGGCAGACACACACACACACACAGACAGACAGACACACATACATACACAGACAGGCACACACACATACAGACAGAAAGACAGACACACATACATACAAACACACACACACAATGTTTAAGTTACCCTCCTGTTTCCTACCTTTAAGGTGCAGGAGGGTGACTTTCCCTGGGGTCCAGTGGTGACTCAGGTGGATGGGAGTCAGAGTTCCCACTCTGACTCCCTCTGCTTCCTCCCGCGCGTCTCTCAGTGTTAGCTGGGAGGAGTGACGTGCGGTCACTTCCTCCCAGCTTGTGATGTCATCACAGGAGGCCCGGTCATGCTGTTAAAGCACCCAGCGCTTACCGGGCCCCCTGACAATCCATATCCATCGGGTGGCCCTGACAGCATGGGCCACCCGATAGACCCCTTGGACGGCGGCCTCCGGCAGTTTGCCGCGTGGGCCGGGGCCGCATAAGATGATGGCGGCGGATACCCGGTCACGGGGGTCCGCAGGGCGGCCAGGCCCCCTGGAGTGGCGGGCCCGGTCGCAGCTGCGACCTCTGCGACCGCGGTATGTACGCCGCTGACATACATACATAGATAGATAAAATATAGATTGAAAAAATCAAATAAAAACGCTAACTTTGGCCAGCGTTTGTGACTAAGTGGCTACTGCAAAAGACTGGAAATACCCCATTTGCAATACCTTGGGTTGTCTACATTTGAAAATGGTATGCCCCGATGGGGTTACTTCACATTCCTGGGCTACCATATGGTCTCAAAAGGCAACACAGACCCAGCAAACCAATCTGGCAAACTGAGTCGGGCAAGGCCAATATTGTACATGGGGGGTATTATTATACTCCGGAGACTTCACTGAACACAAATATAAGTGTTTAAAAACAGTAAAACTTATCACGACGGCTTCCGGTCTAGCAACGGACGAAGACAGTCGCATGGCCGCAGAGCTCCCGACTCCAAACTTGATTAATTGCGGCAAACGACACCCGATCACAACCCAAACATCCCCCAGAGTACCCCACGACTTACCCGACCCTCATGGGCAGAAAAACGAAAAAGCAAAAGCCAGACAAGCCCCGTCTGGGAATGAATATTGGGGATATGTGGAAGCAGGCCCACGAGACGGCCGGAGCAACAATGGCGTCCTTACACGGTGGATGCTCCGATTTCTTGGACGGCACGTCGGACGACGGAGAAGAGAGCTTCATGCCGACCAGAGCCCCACCGCCGCCAGTCAGGCCACGCGTGGTCGCACCAGCACCCACTCCGGTGACTATGGAGGCTATTACAGAGCTTATGGCTGCACATCACGGTAAAATATCCGCAGAAGTGGCCACGATAAGAGAGGATCTGAAAGGCCTCTCAACACGATTAGGGACTGTGGAATGCACTGCAAGCGGCCATACACGCCTGATAGGAGAGCTACAAACGGCAGTCCATGAACTGCAGCAACTAGCATCCCTTCATGAACAACAATTGGCTACACAAGAAGACAAGCGACGTCAAAACAACATCAAGCTAAGGGGGGTCCCGGACTCTATACCAGAAGCCGAGCTTCCGCACTATACCAGGCGGTTACTCACAGCACTCCTAACCCCAAAAGTGGCCAAATCCGTCATGATGGATGGCATCTTTCGTATACCGCGGCCAGCTACGGCACCACCAGCTGCCACAGGGGACGTTGTCCTCCGATTTCAAAACATGAGGGACAAGAGGGCCGTCCTAGAGGCCACCAAGGGCCTACCAGCCTACACTTTTGAGGGCACGACTCTATCATTTTACGCTGATCTCTCAAGTGGAACGCTGAACTGGAGAAGATCTCTCAAACAGCTCACGTCCTTCCTGCTGCAGAAAAAAATCAGATACCGCTGGGGCCCAGGCCGTGCCCTACATATAGAAGGCGCAAGCGGGCCGCTGGTGGTGCGGAACACACAAGAAGCCACAAAGACACTGGAGGAATTGAGACTACCCCTGATGGCAATAGACGCCACGGACCCACCGACCGGAACCACAAGTAGCCTGGGGAAGAGCGCGGTCAGCGCACCGATCTTTGTGCCGCGACACCCTCCCGCAGGACCGCACACAGCTACCGCAACATGAAGTGGGACACAAATCACAGGGACACTCTCCCGCATTCTGCTTCTACCGGGCACAAGCCAAGCCCGTAACCCAATGATTGCGTGAACCCTAACAAGACGAGAGTAATCAAGACTGTCCAATAACAAAACCTCTCATGCTCTTTTCTTGCTTTTTGTTCTTTATATGTTGTATTATTTTAGTTGTTTTATGCTGCCGACTCGTTACAACTGACACAACGAGATTGCATAGACACCCACGACCACAACTAGTGTCCAAATACAAGGCCTGTACCAACCCTGTTTTACTGGGCCCGTACTGACACCATACGCTACATTTACATGCTGTTACACAATGACACTCATGATGAACCCCCAGTTTGTGCTTCGCACGACCCCAGCAACCTTCTAATTAGATCCCAGCCTGCACTTATTAGGCTCTTAGAGAACGAATACATGACGAATACCCACCTGATACGGCTGAAGAGCACTCTACGGGGGGCCCTACTTACCACGACCCATAAAAGCGAGGTTCACATTACACTTCCACAGCAAAATTCGCAAAGCAAAGTTTTGAAAAGTTTATTATATGCTTTAACTCAAACATGCGCAGGGAACTAGCCATACAAAAGTTTGTTTTTTAATTCGCTACTCAGGTGCAAAGCCTTAGCCGTGACGTAGCTTACAACCGTTGTCTAAAAGATGTGTAGTCTCAGTTGCGTCAAGACTAGCTACCTATATTATTTAAAATTGTGTGATCCTTGATATGACATAGCTTATATAGCCTAGTTTGCCCAATCGAATGCAATTAATATGTTAAACTTGTTTCAAATGAAAATAATAATAATGTGCATCTACTCCTGCCACGATTTACCTTGAATACATCTACGTACGCTGTTGTGGCGTTTTGCTTATGCTTTGTACTCACCTGCACGACAAAAATAAAGAATTCAAAAAAAACTTATCACGACGATGAAATCACCAGTAAAAGTGCAGTTTTTGTGAAAAAAATGCAAAACACAAATATGAACGCTAAATTTGGCCAGCATTTGTGACTGAGTGGCTACTACAAAAGACTGGACATGCCCCATTTGGAATACCCTGGGTTGTCTACGTTTACAAATAGTATGCCATGATGGGGTTAATTTTCATTCCTGGGCTGCTATACGGTCTCAAAGGCAACATAGGCCCAGCAAACCAATCTGGCAAGGGGAAAGCCCTACATTTGACCCCTGTAAGTCTGCAAAAACCCATAAAACCTGTACATTGGGGGCACTGATGTACTCGGGAGATGTTGCTGAACACATATTGGGGTTTTTTTTGGCAGTAACACATAACAGGAACTGAGAATCCATGCCTAAATTAAAATGTGAGAGAAAAATAACACAAAATAAATAACTACCTAAACGTTTGACAAAGACTGGTGGTAGAATTAGTGCATGGAAAGTGTTAAAATACCACCATTTGAAATACCTTAGGGTGTCTTCTTTTCAAAAATATATGGTTTGATGTGGGCAAATTACATTGTCCAGCTTCAAATATTTTCCAAATAGGACATGGGAGCATGATGACCAGCTGTAAAAATACCAAGTTGGAAAACTGGAATGCGCACCCTCCAAATAAGGTATTTTAGCGCCCAGAGAACCCGACACACCTATTAGACATGTGCAATTAGTTTCGGTCCAATTTAAATTACCAAGTGCTTCGGATTTCAGAAAAGTGGCAAAATAGGAGAGGCAGGGAAAATTAAGGGAATGATGTCAAGAATTTAACCCTAACCCTACTACTAACTCTAGTAAGATTAGGGTTAAGGCTAGTGGATAGGCTAGGGGTGGGGTTAGGGGTAGTGTTAGGGGTAGGGATAGGGTTATGGGTAGGGAATATCTGAAGTCCCGAATCTCGGATTGCCGAATCAAATTTTTTGCCCATGCACATCCCTAACACCTATGTATGGGAGGTATCACTGTACTCAGGAGAAGTTGCTGAACACATATTGGGGTGTTGGCAGTAATCCTTAAAGTTCTCCGTACATGTATTCTTAAATTGCTATGTGTGTCAAAAAACCAACCAATAATTTTTTTTTTTTTACTTTGACATAGATTGGTGGTAAAATGATTGCATGAAAAGAGTCAAAATACCCCAAGTTTAATACCTTAGGTTGTCTTCTTTTAAAAAATATATACATGTGAAGGCTTATTCAGGGATTCCTGACAGATATCAGTGTTACAATGTAACTTAATTTTGAAAACAAAAAATGGTTTTGAAATAGCAAAGTGCTACTTGTACTTATAGCCCTATAACTTTGAAAAAAAAGGTAAGAATATGTTAACATTATTTCTAAACTCAGGACAAAATTTAGAAACTTTTTAGCGCAGGTGTTTTTTTGACGGTTGTAGATGCGTAACAGATTTTGGGGGTCAATGTTAGAAAAAGTGTGTTTTTTTTACATGTTCTCATCATATTTTATAAAAAAAATGTATAGTAAATTATATGATATGATGAATATAATGGTATCTTTAGAAAGACCATTTAATGGGAGAACAACGGTATATAATATGTGTGGGTACAGTAAATGAGTAAGAGGAAAATTACAGCTAAACACAAACACCGCAGAAATGTAAAAACAGCCCTGGTCCTTAACGGTAAGAAAATCGAAAAGCGGTCTGGTCACTAAGGGGTTAAAACTTTTAAAGCAAGTTAAAATCTGATTGAAAATGAAACCATTTTGTTTTTATGCAGGCTGTGTCAGTCACAGCCAGGGGAGGTGTGGCCATGGCTGCATAAACAGAAACAAAAGTGATTTAACTCCTAAATGGCAGAGAATTGAGCAGTGAGATTTCAGAGATATGGTCTATACACCAAAACTGCTTCATTACACTAATATTGTTTTGGTGACTATAGTATCCCTTTAAGTCTGTGCATAATATTGATGGTAAATGTAAGAATAAAAATAAAGCTAGCGTTGCTATGATGTAATTGGTTAACTCTTTTCTTTGATTATTGCAGATACCGGTTATGGACCGAGGATGGGTCTGCCGCTACATGCTGCTTGTCATCGCGCTGGTCGTGATTTGGGCAGTCTTTGTCAAGCTGGGCTTCGATGATTAGAACAAGAGATGGACTCTGAGAGGCCGGTGCTGGATTCTGGCCAATTCCGTGCCATCCCGGTGGTGACACGATTCGTGCTGGGGTCAAGGTTTATTAACACAGAGATCCTTTTTATATTTAACCATTTCGTATAGTGCTGGGTCACTGTGGATATAGTTTTTTTAAGGATTTTTTTTCAATGATTCGGTGGTTGCTAGATAACTTCCTTCAATACGAGAAAACCTCTTTATTCGTGGAACTGTCATATTTTGTGAATTGTAATCCTTTGTGCACCGGAGGGTTGTGTAAGGTATTGCAGCGCAGCACATTGCTCAATCTTTGCGGCACTATAAGGGTCTATACCTGGTGAGTGGAGGGCGGGCCATCCAGATCTCACTGAGTGTACGCTGTCTAAGAAATCATTACGGAATACACTGAATAAATTGATTTAAGTGAACCTCGAGTGGTCTGATTTATTTGGAACCTCATGTGTCTATGGCTAATACTGCAATTCGGTAGCGTTCTCTTTAACAGTGTGACAGCCCATGGAATCCCAATTTGAAATAATGTGCTTCTGAAGTGGATGCGTTCACTCGGTGGATAGGGCTCCAGTCCTGCAGCATTTCAGAATTATAGTTTAAATCCTGGAGAGGCCCACTTCACTTTGCATATTTTGCACCCTTCCTGTATATTTTGTGATGTGTGTATTTATGCGTGTGTGTGTGTCTGTGTGTGTGTATAGATCTGCCTGCCGGTCACACAGACCAGCTTACTGAGGGCAGGCAATACAGGGAGCGCTGTTTCAGTGCTCTTTGCACGTTCCTGGTGGCCTTAGTGCCTAATAATGCAACTGCGTTACACTTTTTGTGGACCGTTCCCTTGTGTCCGCAGCCTGTAAAGCTCTGTACTTAGGAAAGACCATTTCACAAAGTCCTAAAATATAGCCCTCTGTGTTCTCTACAAGGAAATCTGAAACTGTGTATACGGTTAACATATTACATATTATAACAGTGTGTAAGGTTAACATATTACATATTATAACTGTGTGTTAGGTTAACATATTACATATTATAACTGTGTGTTAGGTTAACATATTACATATTATAACTGTGTGTTAGGTTAACATATTACATATTATAACAGTGTGTTAGGTTAACATATTACATATTCTAACTGTGTGTTAGGTTAACATATTACATATTATAACAGTGTGTAAGGTTAACATATTACATATTATAACTGTGTGTTAGGTTAACATATTACATATTATAACAGTGTGTAAGGTTAACATATTACATATTATAACTGTGTGTAAGGTTAACATATTACATATTCTAACTGTGTGTTAGGTTAACATATTACATATTCAAACTGTGTGTTAGGTTAACATATTACATATTCTAACTGTGTGTTAGGTTAACATATTACATATTATAACAGTGTGTAAGGTTAACATATTACATATTCTAACTGTGTGTTAGGTTAACATATTACATATTATAACTGTGTGTTAGGTTAACATATTACATATTATAACAGTGTGTAAGGTTAACATATTACATATTATAACTGTGTGTTAGCTTAACATATTACATATTATAACTGTGTGTTAGGTTAACATATTACATATAACTGTGTGTAAGGTTAACATATTACATATTATAACTGTGTGTTAGGTTAACATATTACATATTATAACAGTGTGTAAGGTTAACATATTACATATTATAACTGTGTGTTAGGTTAACATATTACATATTATAACTGTGTGTTAGGTTAACATATTACATATAACTGTGTGTAAGGTTAACATATTACATATTATAACTGTGTGTTAGGTTAACATATTACATATTATAACTGTGTGTTAGGTTAACATATTACATATTATAACTGTGTGTTAGGTTAACATATTACATATAACTGTGTGTAAGGTTAACATATTACATATTATAACTGTGTGTTAGGTTAACAT
Organism: Pelobates fuscus; assembly: GCF_036172605.1. Classification (NCBI taxonomy): domain Eukaryota; kingdom Metazoa; phylum Chordata; class Amphibia; order Anura; family Pelobatidae; genus Pelobates; species Pelobates fuscus. The sequence continues at coordinate 12,236,735 of NC_086319.1, forward strand.
ATTACATATAACCGTGTGTAAGGTTAACATATTACATATTATAACTGTGTGTAAGGTTAACATATTACATATTATAACTGTGTGTTAGGTTAACATATTACATATTATAACTGTGTGTTAGGTTAACATATTACATATTATAACTGTGTGTAAGGTTAACATATTACATATTATAACTGTGTGTAAGGTTAACATATTACATATTATAACTGTGTGTTAGGTTAACATATTACATATTATAACTGTGTGTTAGGTTAACATATTACATATTATAACTGTGTGTTAGGTTAACATATTACATATAACTGTGTGTAAGGTTAACATATTACATATTATAACTGTGTGTTAGGTTAACATATTACATATTATAACTGTGTGTTAGGTTAACATATTACATATAACTGTGTGTAAGGTTAACATATTACATATTATAACTGTGTGTTAGGTTAACATATTACATATAACTGTGTGTAAGGTTAACATATTACATATTATAACTGTGTGTAAGGTTAACATATTACATATTATAACTGTGTGTTAGGTTAACATATTACATATTATAACTGTGTGTTAGGTTAACATATTACATATTATAACTGTGTGTTAGGTTAACATATTACATATAACTGTGTGTAAGGTTAACATATTACATATTATAACTGTGTGTTAGGTTAACATATTACATATTATAACTGTGTGTAAGGTTAACATATTACATATTATAACTGTGTGTAAGGTTAACATATTACATATAACTGTGTGTAAGGTTAACATATTACATATTATAACTGTGTGTTAGGTTAACATATTACATATTATAACTGTGTGTAAGGTTAACATATTACATATTATAACTGTGTGTAAGGTTAACATATTACATATTATAACTGTGTGTAAGGTTAACATATTACATATTATAACTGTGTGTAAGGTTAACATATTACATATTATAACTGTGTGTTAGGTTAACATATTACATATTATAACTGTGTGTTAGGTTAACATATTACATATAACTGTGTGTAAGGTTAACATATTACATATTATAACTGTGTGTTAGGTTAACATATTACATATTATAACTGTGTGTAAGGTTAACATATTACATATTATAACTGTGTGTAAGGTTAACATATTACATATTATAACTGTGTGTAAGGTTAACATATTACATATTATAACTGTGTGTTAGGTTAACATATTACATATTATAACTGTGTGTTAGGTTAACATATTACATATAACTGTGTGTAAGGTTAACATATTACATATTATAACTGTGTATAAGGTTAACATATTACATATTATAACTGTGTGTTAGGTTAACATATTACATATTATAACTGTGTGTAAGGTTAACATATTACATATTATAACTGTGTGTAAGGTTAACATATTACATATTATAACTGTGTGTAAGGTTAACATATTACATATTATTGATACCGGAGAAACTGACGGAAGCCAAGCACAGAGAGATGGACACAGGTTTCTTCAGGAAGGAAGAGATTCTTTATTGGATCACCGATCGGGACTCAGAGGGACTAGCGTCACCAAAATACAGCAAGTTCTGAGCCCCGGACAATAGTGCAGGCTCCTTATATAGGCACATAACTCCTCCCATATTAAGCTCCACCCGCACATTCTCTTGACCAATCAATACAATATAAGAATTAACTTCCTGCTTGACCGCATGGCCTGTCCAGCACAATGGAGGAGGGGAATACTACATCCTGTATTCTTGCACATGCTCCGTACACTACTGATCGTATCTTGCCTCGTGCAACCAACTGATCGATACGTCAGCATATGCACGTACACATGCCACGTGGTAATCTCGGCCTACTAAATTTATTTTTACCGAGATTCCACCACATTTCCCCCTTTGATGCCTCTTGATATTTTACAATTACTTGAGGCATCACATAACCTTAGTTTTGCTTACACCGCAAGTTACCTTGAACCAGACCAGACTTATCTTATGATGTGAATCTTCAACATTCATCTTCCTGCATTGGTTCTCCCTGATCTAGAGCCCTATACTTATATATCGCCATTATCTGTGCAGCAGCCTTCCTCTCTGCTATATTCGCTATCAGGCTTTGCACAGACCTAACTACTAAGGGTATAAGACACGGTAGGAGTAGACACAACAGGAAAATCAGTAGGACTCCACCTACCACTGCCTTAAGCCCTCCAAACCACTCATACCAGCTACCAAACCAACTACTTGGATTATACCCTTTCCATACCTGAGTAGGCACATGCGCTAGTTTAACCATATGGCTAGTAAGCTCAGCTATTGCTTGCCCTTCGTCATCTATTTAAAGACAGCAATTGCTTAGGTTAAACTTCCCACATACACCTCCCTCTACTGCCAAAAGGTAATCCAAGGCTAATCTATTCTGGTATACTGCTGTCCTCATCCTGGTATTATGTTTCACTAGGAGATTGAGCGCTTGTGATGTTTCATTAGTGATAATCTCAACCACCGCCTGTAATCTTATAATGCGGTTGAGCATATAAATAGGGGTTCTATAACCAAAGGTACCATCTTCTGCCCACGTGGCTGGCCCATAATAATCTATAATACGCTGGGGAGGCCATTCATTATCTTCCCAGGTGCCTATCTCTAGGGGTCCCCTTTTCTTCCTATGATTCACATCATACACTTTAACACCTAAAGTCTCACCTGTTTCAATAGGTAACAAGAAGAAGGATGGTTTGAGCATACCCAACACACATGCCCCTTCCCAGTCCTGTGGCAGCTCCGAATAGGCTTTCTTACCACAGATCCAGTACAAATTTGCTGGGGCTCTCCAGGTAGATGTGATAGATAGATCAAACCACACATCCTTTAAATTGGCGTATCTAGCAAACGGGTTAGATGGTTCTGAGACATTTGAAGCCGACCACCAAGTTGTATTTTTAGTATCATCATCATAAGCTTTTTGCCCTAGACAAGTTAATTCTCCTACAGAAGTATTATACATTATTCCTTTCCTTGCTATGCAAACATAACCTATGATGGAGGTCTTTAATCTCCACTCAGATTTACCTCTAACACTCAAATGATAATCGGCTTGTGTAGATATTAGTTGGTCAACTGCCTCAGAACCAGACATTACCTCCTTTGCTTCCCAAGGCCATTGGTCTCCCATGTTAGTACCTCCACACACATAGCAGTTGGTAACATTAAGACTACCGGCAATACTTTCAGCTAGGTCAATGAACAGGTTCTTAGCATTATGGGGGATCTTATTATCTATACTCATCTCTTCATAAAAGGAATGGTATACTTGATGAGTCTGGGAGGATACCGTATCAGTCTCTATCCCTATAAACAATAATGTCCCAGGATCTAAACCCGTCCCGTATATCTGAAACCCAAATAAATTTCCATATTTGTCTAAGAACTTGTCGGGGTTATTTATAAGTATATGGACTGGGTTGCATTCCATAGACTTACAATAAGGGCTAGTCGGCAACTTAGTCACTATCATGTCTTTATCTACTGTCTGTCCCCAAGTCGCCCACCCCACACAAGACCAATATGGGCAAAAGTTATAGTCTTTATTTGGGCATCTAGGACTCACATATTTATTTTTACTACTGGGACAAATATATTTATCGTTAGATCCATACGTCCTCTCCCATCTAAGATCCCCACATACATTCCACGGCTTTCTACCACTTGATATCGCCTTACATGCATCAAATAGCAGAACACCCGAAGAATATACGGATTCTAACACCGTCTTATTAATTAGGGTCCCCTGAGGATCTCCATTCCTGAGAGTCAACCAAATTGTACGAGGTTGATACTCTGGACTGAAGCACTTAGGTTCTCCTACTCCTAAATGGCACACACTATAGTCTATATTTAGGTATCTACATCTTGATACCTCTCCTTTACATTCGTATTGTGAATGCCAAATTAGGGTTTGGGAAATATGATTACCTGTTCTCGTAGTCTTAATGCATACCTCACAGCTAGGAGTGTCGGTACCTCTACCTTCCTGAATATAAAAACACACATAAATATACACAATCAAAAGCACATCTTTCGCCGTCATCCTCAGTCTTCGTCCGTGCGAAGGCGCCTCAGCTTCCAGGATGTGAGGGCTGCAGGGAATGGAGTTCTGCTCGTCTTCACAGGTGTCCCTTCGGGACTTTCCTGGCTTATACACTATGTGTTGGTAAGCGGACAGGCTTTATTATGGCCTTCTCACTCACACCTGTAACAATAAAATTTATAATCCACAATAATTCCTCGTTACTCCGACTGAGTAGTGCGTTTCAACCGGATCTTGCAGGGATTCTCTGGGTCTGCTGTAACTTGCCAAGAATCAACTGCTGCTGGTTTAACCCTGGAGTGATGTATCCACGGAGTCACTTCGGCCACTTTAATCGCTGTAGGGGTAGACAAAAGAACAACATAAGGACCTCTCCACTTGGGCCCTAACGGTACATTATTCCACTCTTTAATCCACACTTGATCTCTTGGATGATAACTATGAACAGGGGGATAAATATTCACAGGTAATCTATCTTGTACCCATTTCTGTACCTCCTCCATAGTCTTACCCAACTCTACAACCTGCTGCCGGGTAATTCCTTCTCCCAACTGACTCAAATCCCCCCTTAAGTTACCAAGTACGGGAGGTGGTCGCCCATACATAATTTCAAAAGGAGAGAGGCCCATCCTTCTGGTAGGGGTACTGCGGATTCGCAATAGAGCTATGGGTAAGAGAACGTTCCACTTAAGTTGGGTTTCCTGACACATTTTAGCCAACTGGTTCTTAATAGTTCTATTCATTCTCTCTACCTTACCAGAACTCTGGGGTCTATATGCGGTATGAAGCCTCCACTTTATACCAAGCATATGAGTCAGTTGTTGTAGGCACTGATGAACAAAAGCTGGACCATTGTCCGATCCTATAGAACAGGGTAGTCCATATCGGGGTATTATTTCTCGTAGCAGGAATCTCACAACTTCTCCTGCTTTCTCTGTACGAGTAGGACATGCTTCTACCCAGCCTGAATAGGTGCACACAATTACCAGCAGGTAACGATGTCCACCCGATTTAGGCATCACTGTGAAGTCTATTTGTAGATCGGACATGGGGAGTCCCCCCATAAACTGGACTCCTGGTGGCTTTACTGGTCCTTGTCTTGCATTATTTTTAGCACACGTTACACATCTACGTACAATGGCCTGAGTCAAATTGGACAATCTTGGTATGTAGAAATGTTTCCTGAGAGATTCTTCTGTACTGTCTCTCCCAGAATGTGTCCCGTTATGATAGTTCTGGACAATTTCTACTGCTAGTGATGCTGGTATAACTATTCTTCCATCTTCTAGCTGATACCACTTGTTCTCCAAATACTTTCCCGGTTCAGTCTTTAACCACTCCTCTTCTTGAGTTGTATAAACTGGAGTCCATTGAGACAATGGGGTTGGTATTAGAGCAGCTATATGCCCCACATACTCCTGTCTTCCTGATTCAGCAGCACGCTTAGCTGCACTATCTGCCATCCGATTTCCTTTGGTTACATCACCATCTCCTCTCAGATGCGCTCGACAATGTATAATACCGACTTCTTTCGGCTCCCACACTGCTTCCAATAGTTGTAGGATTTCAGCTGCGTACTTGATTTCTTTGCCTTCTGAATTCAGTAGTCCTCTTTCTTTATACAAAGCTCCGTGGGCATGAGTGGTTAAAAACGCATACTTAGAGTCCGTATAGATATTTACTCTTAAACCTTCAGCCAATTGTAACGCTCGTGTCAGTGCTATCAATTCTGCCTTTTGTGCTGATGTTCCTTTCGCCAGTGGCCGAGCTTCTATCACCTTGTCTATTGTTGTTACTGCATATCCTGCATAGCGGATCCCTTCTTTCACATAACTACTGCCGTCGGTGTAATATTGAACATCGGGGTTCTGGATGGGAAAATCACGAAGATCTGGTCTACTTGAGAATACTTCATCCATTACTTCCAAACAATCATGTTGACTTTCAGTAGGTTGCGGCAAAAGGGTAGCTGGATTTAAGGTGTTTACAGTCTCTAAATGCACTCTTGGGTTTTCACACAACATTGCTTGATACTTGGTCATACGGCTATTACTAAACCAATGATTTCCTTTGTAATCCAACAACGTCTGTACTGCATGTAGGACTCGTACATAAAGTTCTTGACCCAGAGTGAGTTTATCGGCTTCAGCTACTAGCAGGGCGGCTGCAGCTACGGCTCTTAGACAAGGTGGAAGTCCGCTGGCCACTGCATCCAGTTGCTTAGACATGTAGGCAACAGGTCTTTGCCATGATCCCAAGTATTGTGTCAATACTCCCACAGCCATTCTTCTTTGCTCATGTACGTACAGGTAGAATGGTCGTGTGTGATCAGGTAGACCTAATGCTGGGGCACTCATCAAAGCCTTCTTCACATCTTCAAATGCCGTTTGCTGTTCTTGAGTCCATAAGAAGGGGTCGTGCTCTGTACCTTTGATAGCTGCGTACAGAGGTTTTGCCAGTATCGCATAGCTGGGAATCCATATCCTACAGAAGCCTGCTGCCCCCAAGAATTCTCGCACTTGTCTTCTATTCTTGGGTATTGGTATTTGGCAGACAGCTTCTTTTCTCTCTGGCCCCATAATTCTTTGACCTTCAGAGATATGGAATCCCAGATACTTGACAGTTGGCAAACACAACTGAGCCTTCTTTCTAGACACCTTGTATCCTGCCTTCCAGAGAATGTGTAGTAGATCGTGCGTTGCTTGCTGACATTTTTCTTTTGTAACTGCTGCTATCAACAAGTCATCTACATACTGTAACAATACACACTCTCCTGGGATAGACTCGAAATCCAGTAGATCTTGACTTAGAGCTGAACCAAATAGGGTAGGTGAATTTTTAAACCCTTGGGGCAGTCTTGTCCAAGTCATCTGGCGTTTTGAGCCCGTTACAGCGTTCTCCCATTGGAAAGCGAAAATACATTGACTTTCTGCGGCAATTCGGAGGCAAAAGAAGGCATCTTTGAGATCTAAGACTGTGAAGTAAGTAGCCCCGCCCGGAATTAAAGCAAGCAGGTTATATGGATTGGGTACGACTGGATGTATACTAACAACCGCATCATTGACTGCTCTTAAGTCCTGCACAGGTCGATACTCATCTGTACCGGGCTTTTGAACAGGCAGCAATGGGGTGTTCCAGGGGGAAGTACAGAATTTTAGGATACCATACCGTATGAACTTATCCAGGTAGGATTGGATGTTCTTCTTAGCCTTCTGCGGGATGTGGTATTGTCGTAGGCTTACTGGATAAACCCCAAGTTTTAGTTCAATTTTTATAGGTGGAATATTGCGGGCCAGTCCTGGTGGGTTGTTCTCTGCCCAAACTCCTGGTATGTTGAATAATGTCTCATCACTCCTAGGGTTTTGGCTAGTCAACACTGTATAAAGTCGCCACTCTTCTTCCTTTGGTACGGATAAAGTCATAATACCTGAAGGTCCATTAAACTTTAGAGATGTTGTTCCATTTGGTAGGAACGTAATCTGCGCTTGTAATTTTGATAGCATATCACGTCCCAGCAATTGGACTGGACATTCAGGCATGTAAAGGAATTGGTGTTTTACTATGTGGCCTCCCAATGTACAGAGTCGACTTTTAAGAACCGGTTTTTCAGCACTTCTTCCAGTTGCTCCTATCACAGTAATAGTCCTTCCAGATGGAGGAGCAACTAGATTAGTCACCACTGAATGTTCAGCACCAGTGTCGATCATGAACGCACTCCTTTTTCCCCCTATTGATACATCGACCATAGGCTCCGCTCGACCAAGGGGGATGGAGCCCGGTCGGTATCAATAGTCCTCCATGACCGTGTCAGCCAATCCTACAAAGTCCCTACCTTCTCTATCGCGGGACCTTTGCGCTGCTGGAATATACCTATCTTCCCTAACACTTCCTCTGTTCCCATTACTCCCTCTATACCCATTACTCCCTCCGGGGCCTCCTCTACCTCTCGCTCTGCCTCTAAAGTTTCCGTAACCTGACCTAGGTCTGTCTCTCTCAGACTGTTCTCTTCGCGGACACTCATTTCTCCAATGCCCTTCTTCCCTACAGTAAGCGCACTGATTTCTACTTAGAGGTTCCTCATTCCATCTACTATCGCCTCTATCCTCTTTCTTACTTTCTGTATCCCTGTTCATATAAACCTTATTTGCTACCTCCATTAGTTGGGTGATGGACATACCTGCAAACCCTTCTAACTTTTGTAGCTTGCGCTTAATATCTCCATAAGCTTGGCTGACAAAGGCGGAGTTCACCATTCGGGAATTGTCTGCGTCTTCCGGATTAAAGGGGGTATACAAGCGGTATGCCTCCAATAATCGGTCATAAAAGACACTGGGCGCTTCATCGCTTTTCTGGATCACCTCAACTGTCTTCGACATGTTAATGGCTTTCTTTCCTCCTGCTTTCATGCCAGCAATTATAGCGTCTCTATAGGCTCTGAGTTGAACCATATCAGCACCATTTACGTTCCAATCGGGATCAGTGTTGGGATAATGTGTTGCGGCCCATGCTGCTGGATTAGCTTGGTTCAAAGCACGGGCTCTATCCTCTAGTGCTTTTATGGCTGCTTGATTTATTCTTGTCCTTTCCTCATTGTTAAATAAAGTCATTAATAACTGCTGGCAATCAGCCCATGTCGGATTATGCGTCTGTACTATTGAGGTGAACAGATCAGTCATGGCTTGTGGTTTCTCAGTATACGAGGAATTATGGGTCTTCCAGTTTAAAAGATCGGTTGTGGTAAATGGGACATATACGAAGACTGGGTCAGCGTGTGCCATTTGACCTGCGGCATCGATATAAGCTGACCCGGGATTCAGACGAAGAGGCATCTGATAGTGCTTTAATTGTTGGGCACCAGTCAACTGTCGGGTTTGGATGGGGCTACGTAGAGGGGCGTCAGTCATGGGTTCCGGTCGAGGAGAGATAGGGTATGGGGATGTGGGAGGTTGGTTTTGGGAAAAGGTTGTAAATAAAACACTTCGAGTCGAGCTAGATGAAGCTTGACCGGAAGTCTGAAGTGGCGCCAAATCAGGATATTCGTTTCTAATGGGGGTGGGTTCTGGTTCCGGAAGGGGAGATTTAGTACGAGGGGGGGTGGATCCTGTACTGGAAGAGGAAGCGGAAGTGGATGAGGGTAATGAGGGGAGGGGTGCAGGACTTCCTGCGTTTGCGTCACTTCCTCTTAACGGAAAGTAAGGGGGCGGCAAAGGGATCTCGGACTCAGGGGGCGTGTCCAAAATGGGCCTAACACCAGTCCTAGTGGACGAACAAGTCCTAGCTACCATGAGGCGACACTGCTCCTCGTGGCATGTCTGGAGCCATTTTGGCGAGTCATTTACGGCCTGTCTCCAACAGTCAATATAAGGAAACTGGCCGTAAAGTTCAGGCCTACCTGATACAGCCACGTGTAAGCGCCGTACCAGAGTTGGATCCAAACTGCCACGTGGCGGCCATGCCGCAACCAAAGTAGGCCACTCCCTAGTGCACAAAGTGACCAAACGTACAGGAGACATCTTAACCCCAAAATCACAAGTTTTGAATCCCTTTTTAAAATTCTTCACCATACAACCTAAGGGATCCGGAATCGTTGACTGCGACGCACCCATACTTAACAATGGAACGTCGTCGACAACGAATACTATACACGCGTACTATTCAACAGTCACACCCGTTTCCTCTGGCAACAGCACCACGTGGTACAGTTACCAAGTGAAACGTATACAATAACAATAGACACTCAGGGAATTCCCGTACACACACAGCTGTTACACCAGTCACTATATAATCAATATTATGCCCTTTGGCGTAACTATACAGTCACCCACGCTATAATTCTCTATATACGAATTACCCGTCTATAACACACCCCAGTAACATCGTCTTTTACAAATAGCGGTTACAGTACGGTTAGCATAGGTCAAAGCACAAGTTAAGGTCACAATACAATTATTAGTGGTTATGGTGTTAAAACATGCAATGGACGACAATGATTAGTACTTATATACAGTGTCAGTAAATATACAGGGTTATGGTACCGTGCACTATAATACAGCAACACACTATTAACACTCTCGCTAGACGGCTGAGCTCGCGCTATCTAACAAGATATACACTTTACTAACAATCTTTAACACATTTACAATTCCCAACTAAACTATTTGGCCAGTACCTTGAATGGACTACCTAAAAACAATCTACATACGTTTTGGTTAGCCACACTGCCCAATCACCACATATATAGCGAGCTAGAGGACCGAATTTACACAGACGCCTCTTAGTCGCACTATCAAAAGTCTAGTGGGTTCCAAATTTACACGCCTTCCCACTTAGCCCAGATAGGATGAGAACTAGCGAACCGAATTTACACAGACGCCGCTTAGTCTCCCGGTCCCTCCGACCTAGCGAACAAAATGTACACCCTAGAACGCTAGTCTAGACAAGACACCGGTGTCCGGCTAGGGCTATTTACACCAGAGCCCCGCCTGACTAACAGAATCAAACGGTCTGACTAAAGAGCGTTCGATCGAGCGGTGCGCCTTCGCTCCTTCCCTCCGACAGAGGGGGCAGATACACAGATTCAAAACCCCTTTGGGCCTACCGCACAATCGGTATACCCCTAGTGGGTCCTGCCGTCTAAAACAGCAGTTGTCTTACCTCCTCGTTCCTGAACCTGAGTTCACACTCATCGACGGGGACACCCCAGCACTTCTCACGTAGAGGCCGATGATCTCCTGGACAACGGCCCAGTGGCGCCGAGACGAAGGGAGGTCCACGCAGAAGTTCAGGGGTGCAGCCGTAGAGAACGTGGGCAAAGATAGACCGTCTCACGCCTCTGCCTCTCAGCTACCGTTGAACGATGAGCTTCCCGGCCAATGCACCAAATGATACCGGAGAAACTGACGGAAGCCAAGCACAGAGAGATGGACACAGGTTTCTTCAGGAAGGAAGAGATTCTTTATTGGATCACCGATCGGGACTCAGAGGGACTAGCGTCACCAAAATACAGCAAGTTCTGAGCCCCGGACAATAGTGCAGGCTCCTTATATAGGCACATAACTCCTCCCATATTAAGCTCCACCCGCACATTCTCTTGACCAATCAATACAATATAAGAATTAACTTCCTGCTTGACCGCATGGCCTGTCCAGCACAATGGAGGAGGGGAATACTACATCCTGTATTCTTGCACATGCTCCGTACACTACTGATCGTATCTTGCCTCGTGCAACCAACTGATCGATACGTCAGCATATGCACGTACACATGCCACGTGGTAATCTCGGCCTACTAAATTAATTTTTACCGAGATTCCACCACATTATAACTGTGTGTTAGGTTAACATATTACATATTATAACTGTGTGTTAGGTTAACATATTACATATAACTGTGTGTAAGGTTAACATATTACATATTATAACTGTGTGTTAGGTTAACATATTACATATTATAACTGTGTGTAAGGTTAACATATTACATATTATAACTGTGTGTAAGGTTAACATATTACATATTATAACTGTGTGTTAGGTTAACATATTACATATTATAACTGTGTGTAAGGTTAACATATTACATATAACTGTGTGTAAGGTTAACATATTACATATTCTAACAGTGTGTAAGGTTAACATATTACATATAACTGTGTGTAAGGTTAACATATTACATATAACTGTGTGTTAGGTTAACATATTACAAATGTGTGTAAGGTTAACATATTACATATTATAACTGTGTGTTAGGTTAACATATTACATATTATAACTGTGTGTTAGGTTAACATATTACATATAACTGTGTGTAAGGTTAACATATTACATATTATAACTGTGTGTAAGGTTAACATATTACATATTATAACTGTGTGTTAGGTTAACATATTACATATTATAACTGTGTGTTAGGTTAACATATTACATATTATAACTGTGTGTTAGGTTAACATATTACATATAACTGTGTGTAAGGTTAACATATTACATATTATAACTGTGTGTAAGGTTAACATATTACATATTATAACTGTGTGTAAGGTTAACATATTACATATTATAACTGTGTGTTAGGTTAACATATTACATATTATAACTGTGTGTTAGGTTAACATATTACATATTATAACTGTGTGTTAGGTTAACATATTACATATTATAACTGTGTGTAAGGTTAACATATTACATATTATAACTGTGTGTAAGGTTAACATATTACATATTATAACTGTGTGTAAGGTTAACATATTACATATTATAACTGTGTGTAAGGTTAACATATTACATATTATAACTGTGTGTAAGGTTAACATATTACATATTATAACTGTGTGTAAGGTTAACATATTACATATGATAACTGTGTGTAAGGTTAACATATTACATATTATAACTGTGTGTGAGGTTAACATATTACATATTATAACTGTGTGTTAGGTTAACATATTACATATTATAACGGTGTGTAAGGTTAACATATTACATATGATAACTGTGTGTAAGGTTAACATATTACATATTATAACTGTGTGTAAGGTTAACATATTACATATTATAACTGTGTGTTAGGTTAACATATTACATATTATAACGGTGTGTAAGGTTAACATATTACATATTATAACTGTGTGTTAGGTTAACATATTACATATTATAACTGTGTGTTAGGTTAACATATTACATATTATAACTGTGTGTTAGGTTAACATATTACATATTATAACTGTGTGTAAGGTTAACATATTACATATTATAACTGTGTGTAAGGTTAACATATTACATATTATAACTGTGTGTAAGGTTAACATATTACATATTATAACTGTGTGTTAGGTTAACATATTACATATTATAACTGTGTGTTAGGTTAACATATTACATATTATAACTGTGTGTAAGGTTAACATATTACATATTATAACTGTGTGTTAGGTTAACATATTACATATTATAACTGTGTGTTAGGTTAACATATTACATATTCTAACAGTGTGTAAGGTTAACATATTACATTTTGTAACAGTGTGTAAGGTTAACATATTACATATTATAACAGTGTGTTAGGTTAACATATTACATATTATAACTGTGTGTTAGGTTAATATATTACATATTATAACAGTGTGTTAGGTTAACATATTACATATTATAACTGTGTGTAAGGTTAACATATTACATATTATAACTGTGTGTTAGGTTAACATATTACATATTCTAACAGTGTGTAAGGTTAACATATTACATATTATAACTGTGTGTTAGGTTAACATATTACATATTATAACTGTGTGTTAGGTTAACATATTACATATTATAACAGTGTGTTAGGTTAACATATTACATATTATAACTGTGTGTAAGGTTAACATGTTATAACTGTGTGTTAGGTTAACATATTACATATTATAACTGTGTGTTATGTTAACATATGACATATTATAACTGTGTGTTAGGTTAACATATTACATATTATAACTGTGTGTTAGGTTAACATATTACATATTATAACTGTGTGTTAGGTTAACATATTACATATTATAACTGTGTGTAAGGTTAACATATTACATATTATAACAGTGTGTAAGGTTAACATATTACATATTATAACTGTGTGTAAGGTTAACATATTACATATTATAACAGTGTGTAAGGTTAACATATTACATATTATAACTGTGTGTTAGGTTAACATATTACATATTATAACTGTGTGTTAGGTTAACATATTACATATTATAACAGTGTGTTAGGTTAACATATTACATATTATAACTGTGTGTAAGGTTAACATATTATAACTGTGTGTTAGGTTAACATATTACATATTATAACTGTGTGTTATGTTAACATATGACATATTATAACTGTGTGTTAGGTTAACATATTACATATTATAACTGTGTGTTAGGTTAACATATTACATATTATAACTGTGTGTAAGGTTAACATATTACATATTATAACTGTGTGTTAGGTTAACATATTACATATTATAACTGTGTGTAAGGTTAACATATTACATATTATAACAGTGTGTAAGGTTAACATATTACATATTATAACTGTGTGTTAGGTTAACATATTACATATTATAACTGTGTGTAAGGTTAACATATTACATATTATAACTGTGTGTTAGGTTAACATATTACATATTCTAACAGTGTGTTAGGTTAACATATTACATATTATAACAGTGTGTTAGGTTAACATATTACATATTATAACTGTGTGTAAGGTTAACATATTACATATTCTAACAGTGTGTAAGGTTAACATATTACATATTATAACAGTGTGTTAGGTTAACATATTACATATTATAACTGTGTGTAAGGTTAACATATTATAACTGTGTGTTAGGTTAACATATTACATATTATAACTGTGTGTAAGGTTAACATATTACATATTATAACTGTGTGTAAGGTTAACATATTACATATTATAACTGTGTGTTAGGTTAACATATTACATATTATAACAGTGTGTTAGGTTAACATATTACATATTATAACTGTGTGTTAGGTTAACATATTACATATTATAACAGTGTGTTAGGTTAACATATTACATATTATAACTGTGTGTAAGGTTAACATATTACATATTATAACTGTGTGTTAGCTTACCATATTACATATTATAACAGTGTGTAAGGTTAACATATTACATATAACTGTGTGTAAGGTTAACATATTACATATTATAACTGTGTGTAAGGTTAACATATTACATATTATAACTGTGTGTAAGGTTAACATATTACATATTATAACTGTGTGTAAGGTTAACATATTACATATTATAACTGTGTGTTAGGTTAACATATTACATATTATAACTGTGTGTTAGGTTAACATATTACATATTATAACAGTGTGTTAGGTTAACATATTACATATTATAACTGTGTGTAAGGTTAACATATTACATATTATAACTGTGTGTTAGCTTACCATATTACATATTATAACAGTGTGTAAGGTTAACATATTACATATAACTGTGTGTAAGGTTAACATATTACATATTATAACTGTGTGTAAGGTTAACATATTACATATTATAACTGTGTGTAAGGTTAACATATTACATATTATAACTGTGTGTTAGGTTAACATATTACATATTATAACTGTGTGTTAGGTTAACATATTACATATTATAACAGTGTGTTAGGTTAACATATTACATATTATAACTGTGTGTAAGGTTAACATATTACATATTATAACTGTGTGTAAGGTTAACATATTACATATTATAACTGTGTGTAAGGTTAACATATTATAACTGTGTGTTAGGTTAACATATTACATATTATAACTGTGTGTAAGGTTAACATATTACATATTATAACTGTGTGTTAGCTTAACATATTACATATTATAACAGTGTGTAAGGTTAACATATTACATATCTGTCTCTAAGGTTAACATATTACATATTATAACTGTGTGTAAGGTTAACATATTACATATTATAACAGTGTGTAAGGTTAACATATTACATATTATAACTGTGTGTAAGGTTAACATATTACATATTATAACAGTGTGTAAGGTTAACATATTACATATTATAACTGTGTGTTAGGTTAACATATTACATATTATAACTGTGTGTTAGGTTAACATATTACATATTATAACAGTGTGTTAGGTTAACATATTACATATTATAACTGTGTGTAAGGTTAACATATTATAACTGTGTGTTAGGTTAACATATTACATATTATAACTGTGTGTTATGTTAACATATGACATATTATAACTGTGTGTTAGGTTAACATATTACATATTATAACTGTGTGTTAGGTTAACATATTACATATTATAACTGTGTGTAAGGTTAACATATTACATATTATAACTGTGTGTTAGGTTAACATATTACATATTATAACTGTGTGTAAGGTTAACATATTACATATTATAACAGTGTGTAAGGTTAACATATTACATATTATAACTGTGTGTTAGGTTAACATATTACATATTCTAACAGTGTGTTAGGTTAACATATTACATATTATAACAGTGTGTTAGGTTAACATATTACATATTATAACTGTGTGTAAGGTTAACATATTACATATTCTAACAGTGTGTAAGGTTAACATATTACATATTATAACAGTGTGTTAGCTTACCATATTACATATTATAACAGTGTGTAAGGTTAACATATTACATATAACTGTGTGTAAGGTTAACATATTACATATTATAACTGTGTGTAAGGTTAACATATTACATATTATAACTGTGTGTAAGGTTAACATATTACATATTATAACTGTGTGTAAGGTTAACATATTACATATTATAACTGTGTGTTAGGTTAACATATTACATATTATAACTGTGTGTTAGGTTAACATATTACATATTATAACAGTGTGTTAGGTTAACATATTACATATTATAACTGTGTGTAAGGTTAACATATTACATATTATAACTGTGTGTAAGGTTAACATATTACATATTATAACTGTGTGTTAGCTTACCATATTACATATTATAACAGTGTGTAAGGTTAACATATTACATATAACTGTGTGTAAGGTTAACATATTACATATTATAACTGTGTGTAAGGTTAACATATTACATATTATAACTGTGTGTAAGGTTAACATATTACATATTATAACTGTGTGTTAGGTTAACATATTACATATTATAACTGTGTGTTAGGTTAACATATTACATATTATAACAGTGTGTTAGGTTAACATATTACATATTATAACTGTGTGTAAGGTTAACATATTACATATTATAACTGTGTGTAAGGTTAACATATTACATATTATAACTGTGTGTAAGGTTAACATATTATAACTGTGTGTTAGGTTAACATATTACATATTATAACTGTGTGTAAGGTTAACATATTACATATTATAACTGTGTGTTAGCTTAACATATTACATATTATAACAGTGTGTAAGGTTAACATATTACATATCTGTCTCTAAGGTTAACATATTACATATTATAACTGTGTGTAAGGTTAACATATTACATATTATAACAGTGTGTAAGGTTAACATATTACATATTATAACTGTGTGTTAGGTTAACATATTACATATTATAACTGTGTGTTAGGTTAACATATTACATATTATAACTGTGTGTAAGGTTAACATATTACATATAACTGTGTGTTAGGTTAACATATTACATATTCTAACTGTGTGTAAGGTTAACATATTACATATTCTAACAGTGTGTAAGGTTAACATATTACATTTTGTAACAGTGTGTAAGGTTAACATATTACATATTATAACTCTGTGTTAGGTTAACATATTACATATTATAACAGTGTGTTAGGTTAACATATTACAACTGTGTGTTAGGTTAACATATTACATATTATAACTGTGTGTTAGGTTAACATATTACATATTATAACAGTGTGTAAGGTTAACATATTACATATAACTGTGTGTAAGGTTAACATATTACATATTCTAACAGTGTGTAAGGTTAACATATTACATATTGTAACAGTGTGTAAGGTTAACATATTACATATAACTGTGTGTAAGGTTAACATATTACATATTATAACTGTGTGTTAGGTTAACATATTACATATTATAACTCCACGGACATCTGGCAGGGCCGATGGATGACTACCTCTCCACACCGCAACCGCTGGCCGGCACACGCGGCCCAGACAATATGGCGCCTGCATCCCCGGGTACAAGTAGCCGTACGGGCTCCACGCGCGGCTCTCCGGCCCGTTAATCCCCCAGGGACACCCTCACACAGCTGTCCGCGGACCTGGCTGTGATAGCGGCGAATATGCTTACGCGTGGTGACAAGACGGAACTCAGCAGAGCTCCGAACCGCCATCCGGGAAGAAATCACGGCCGTGACGCAGGATCTTACAGTAGTGGAGCAGAGAGTGGACGCCTTGGAAGTGCACCAGTTACAAGCCACACAGCACCAATGGGCATCAGAGCTGGCAGCCACTAGGCAGGGTAACATCATCCTGGACCTGAGACACCAGGTAGAAGACCTGGATAATAGAAGCCGCTGCGGCAGGGTTAGGCGTGGAGTGGGGCGACGGCGTTTCCGGGGGGCTCACGGAGAGACGCCGTATGAGGTGACCCTGATGTGTACGCACTACAGAGTGCACAATTCTGTTTTCAGTTCTGTCATAGTTTAACCATGTTATAAGTTACGGGTCTCATACCGGAGATAGTTCAAGGAGGAGACCAGGGAAGTTAGGACCGCCCCTTTCCGTTGCACGTCCATACAGGCCCGTGGGGATGAAAAGTGAGAGAGTAAGCCCCTACAGGAGGGGAACGAGCACTGACAGGCAACCTACGCATGGCCCAATAGACTAGGCAAGACGGAGCTCCCCACACGAGGGACATGACCCGATTAACGCTTGAAGCTCGGGGGGTGACTGGGCCGGGGGACTGTTCCCCACGCTACACGAGACAGGGAGGTTCATGGGGAATTTACTCAATAGCCGACACCTCTGGCGGGTCGGGAGCTGACGGAGACCGCCGACGACATTACCTACACAGAGGGACAACTTACACCGTAGGAATCTGTGGCAAACCTAGCCACTTCTGGACTATACTGTAGAAAGGTTGTCCGTAGGTTGTATGGGGTACTGTGTATATTTTGCTGTGTGTGTATTGTATTATGGTAGTTCGCATGCTGGCAGCCGTAAGCTACCAGCATGCAAACACTTTGTTTGACGAACCGCGGCTATCCGGGCTGTTCGTCAAACGAATACGGGCTCCCTAGGTAGACTACACACTTAGAGTCGTGTGGCGCTCATTAACCGATTGCAACAATGTTGCAATCGGTAATTAAAGGCTCTCCTAGGTGGCCGTCGTTCGACTACCGACCATGCGGCGGTCGGCCATCTTGGATCCTTTGTCTCTGCAGCGGTGTTCGGTCGTCGAGTGCCTGGAACTGAAAGCGGCTACTCGATGATACGAACACCGCTGGACTTCCAGAGCGTTCGGGAGTTACGCTCTCATCACATTATGTTCCCCATCGGTGTTCGGTAGTTTCAAACCGAACTCGATGGTTAAATGTATTTCGTGCGGCGTTCGGTTAGTTTAGCTGGGATCTGAGCGGTATTCCCACTAAATGTGCCCGCAGACCCCAGCTATCTACCGAACGGTTGTTCGTATAAAAGCGATGAATATTATGTGAAATACAGATTTTTATGTGAATTGTCAGTTTTGCTGCACGAGGGGATAATCCACTTAATCGTCCATTTTAGTGGGAGTATCCCTCTCGTGCAGCAATGCCTGTTGGGATAATTACACTGCCTGATGGGAGAAATCCCCTGTAACATCTGTAAGGAAACCCCTTGCAAGGGGAACTGCATAAATATGGAAGTCTGTGAATAAAGCAAGTTAGTTGACTCCCAGACTGTGTTTCGTCCGGTTATTGGGAGGATTGGGATATTGCCTTGCTTTCTAGCGCTGACTGTGGATTTTCCTGTGATACCAGTGGAGATCGTGGATTATAATACTGCATTCTGCTACAGAATCCTTCCACGCACCCCGTGCAACTGACCTACACTGTATATACCGGTCAGAGTTCGGAGAGGTAACCCTCAGAGGGCCCCCGAACGACTTCACCTGGACGTGGTTCAAAGTTGCTACCACTACCCCCACTGACTAGACCACTCCCAGATGGTTACGCACCCCCTGACTACCCTCTCCCCCTCTTTCCTGAAGTGTACTGCCCCTGACGGAGAAGGCGTACCCTCTTCTAGTCCCACACTAAGCCCGGGTGGGGGCCCCATACTGGGCAGATATGGCACAATTTAGACCGGCGCAGCTTAATCTGTGGTCCCACAATGTTCGAGGTCTTAATTTACCCAAGAAGCGCGCGCAGTTAATTCGTAGGCTCTGGGCAGAAAGGGTTTCCGTGGCGTTCCTGCAGGAGACACATTTTAGAGGTAGAGACGCACCGACACTTGAGAACAGGCGCTTCCCACAGGGCTACTATGCGAACCACCCAGACGCAAAGAAGACAGGTGTGGCGATCCTATTCGCACACACGATACCGTTTAGACACAAAGAGACACTCACGGACCCAGGCGATCGATATATCTTCCTCAAGGGCACCATTGCGGACGTCCCATACACTTTCGCATGCATATATAGCCCCAATCGTAGACAGCACATCTTCCTCGCTAAGACCCTCTCCAGGCTAGACAGGTTCAGGGAGGGCCTCTTGGTACTAGCCAGAGATCTCAATGCCCCACTTGATCCACACCTGGACTCATCGAGAGGCACTAGCACGATCCCAGCACACTGTTTGCGCTCGATGCGACGTTCCATGACCAGGTCAGGGCTAATAGACTGCTGGAGAGTGGCACATCCGGAGGACAAGGACTTTTCCTACTATTCCGCGGTACACAAACACTATAGCAGAATAGACTATGTATTCTTGCCCCAGGAATGCCTGACCCACCTCCAAGAAGCGAAAATTGGAATCATACAGCAATCCGACCACGCGCCGGTACTAATACGGATGAAATCCCCATTGTTTAAACCTGCGGAACATCAGTGGAGACTCAACGAGTCTCTACTGGATGACCTGGACGCTAGTACGTCGGCCCGTCGGACAATCACAGACTACTTTGACACGAATGCCACTGCGGACATGTCCCCATTGACGCTGTGGGATGCACATAAATGTGTTATTAGCGAACACTTCATATCCATTGGCACACAACAAAGGAAAAACAGAGCTCGTGGAATCTCCGACCTTACAAAGAAGATAGCTGACTTAGAAAACTCACACAAACACACAGTGGACGACAACGTTTATTTACAACTTACAGAAGCCCGCAGGGCACTAGCAGATCTCCTATCCTAGGGCCTGCTGCACACCTTACGGAAATCCGCACGGTTCTTCTATGAGCACTCCAACAAGAGCAGTAGACTTCTGGCGAAAATGCTCCAGGAGAAACGGAGATACCAACACATTCATAAGATTCACACACAAAACGGACGAACCGCGGGTATGCCAGAAGGTATCCTGGAAGCCTTCAGGGAATATTACATGGACCTGTACAACCAGTCCCAAGCCCGATCAGGAGCCGCGGCGCAAATACACCACCGAAGGGTCACGGACTACCTGTCCCAGCACATCACGCGCAAGCTCACGACAGACCTCGCGGAAGAGCTGGATGGTCCCCTGACCTTAGAGGAACTCGCGGCGGCTCTGAAGAAATCGAAACCTCATCGAGCACCAGGCCCAGACGGCCTCCCCCTGACATACCTGCGGACATACCGGGAGGTGCTCCTACCGAGACTTCTAGCAAGCCTGAATGCCATACGGGACTGTGGAGCGTTCCCCTCAGATGCCCTGGCGGCAACGATCGCGGTGATCCCCAAGGAAGGGAAGGATCCATCTAATTGCTCTAGCTACAGGCCGATCTCGCTGCTGAATGCTGACCTAAAATTGTTCACGAAAGCTCTCTCACTGAGGATATCCCGGATCCTACCAGGCCTGATTCACCCAGATCAGGTTGGCTTCATCCCAGGTAGGGAAGCTAGGGACGACACCATCCGGGCGCTGAACATTATCCATTGCGCGAGATTCAGGAGTCGGGATGTCGTCCTCCTCTCAACGGACGCCGAAAAGGCGGTTGATCGGGTGGACTGGATATACCTGAATAAAACGCTACGGCACCTAGGCTTTGGTACGAACATGCGCACATGAATCTCAGCCCTGTACACTACGCCGACCGCCAGGATACGTGTGAACGGTGCCCTGACTAAATCGTTCCCTAAACGCAATGGGACCCGCCAGGGCTGTCCCCTGTCCCCTCTCCTGTTTGCCCTCACCCTGGAACCATTCCTGGAGGCGGTCAGACGGGATGGGGGCATAATGGGGGTTCAGGTGGGCAAGGAGGAGCATCGGGTGGCGGCGTACGCCGACGATATGTTGTTCTTCCTTGAACAACCCCTGATCTCGGTACCCAACCTGCTGCAGGCTTTCCATAGATTCCGCCAAGTATCCAATTTGAAACTCAACCTTGATAAGTCGGAAACAATGCCGATAATGCGGAACGAAGACGATGTCCATAGACTCAGTGCCCAATTCACCTTCTCATGGTGCACAGTGAAACTGCGCTACCTTGGAACCTGGCTACCGAAAGACCTGGCGCAAGTATACCAGCTGAACTTCCTCCCCCTCCTCAAGAGCATACAGCGGGACCTCCAACGCTGGACGACAAGCTACATCACCTGGTTTGGCCGTATTAACGCAGTCAAAATGAATGTGAGGCCACGGCTGCTGTACCTCTTTGCCACCTTGCCGATATCAATACCACACTCATTCTTCAAATCGGTAGAATCGGCCATCCGCAGGTTTGTATGGAACCATACACAACAAATGTGCACTAAAGTGGTACCCGTGGAGGCTATACATCTCTACGGGAAGGGCTTAAAAACTGGGGACAGGCGCGAAGCTCGGGTGGACGGGACCGAAACGAGCATATGTGCCGCCATGGACCCTGTGCTGCCGGGCCGCGAGAAGTGCAAACGCTCGGGGGGACCTCACCCGGGCAGCGGACCCCCACCCGTACCAGTATCTACCTTAAACCCCCTTCCCCACCTCCCTCCTCACCCACCTCCTACTGGACACCCCCATCACTCCCCACTGTACTGAAAGGGGGGCAAGACTAGCCTTGCCCTAGCAAGACAACGCCCAGATGGACTGACGACACTGAGGTCGGACACAAGAGAGGACCAAACACCGGCTGAACAGACTGGGCCTGACACCTGACACACGGACAGGATCTCGCTAATGTGGAAGACAAGTAAATACACAAGGGGGCACGGGAACCAGTAGTTGCCCAGACATGGGCACTGGGACACAAACGGGACCTAACACAACGTAAGCCTACTCAACACATAACTCTACTACCACATGACTTGTTGAGGGTGACCGATACACCCCCCCCCCCACTAATGAGCTCTTGAATCTGCACGCTCCACGAGATACAGAGGCTAGAACCGGACGGGATGGAACCCAGGCAATTCCACACGGACAGAGCTCGCCTAAAAGCCAATTTGACACTAGCAATGGGAAACCAGGGTGTCACCCTAGCCAAAATGAGACAAGAGCTAGGGGGAGGTAGACCACATGGACCACATGGCACCGTCCACAGGTTTATGACATTGGGACCGGGCAAGACATCACCTGAATTAAGTTTAACCCTTAGCATGACAGACTAAGCGAACCTAGTTACCATGAGATGTGCTTCCTCACTATGTTATTTATGCAAACTTAGAGTACATATGCTCACTCTTGCTAACTACTGAACTATGTATGTCATATGTACAATGTATTACTGTAGTTATCCTGAAAAAATCAATAAACAATGATTGGAAAAAAAAAAAAAAAGCTTATTTTAGGTTATTGCACTTTACATCCCTGACTGCCTGGATTTGGCAAAAATGAGGATAAAATAACCAACCTGTGATTGTTGCTTAGTTGAATATTTTTCCAACTGAGCAAAACAGTCACAATTTTCAGCTTTTTTTTCCCCTTTTGATCCAATTCTGAGTTTCATTAATAACCAGGACTGGATGGTAAGTTACAACAAGATTAAAAGAGTTGCCATTGCGACACTTTTTGCTCCTATATTTAACAAATGAAACGTCTTTATGTTTTACGTAGATAAAGAGAAGAGATTGAACAAATGGGTCTTGATTTTGTGTAACCTGTCCCTGTACAGGTTACAGTAATAGACACTCACATCGTAGGACACGAACGGACCGTGTAAGGCTGTATGAAGTGTCATGAGTGAACGAAAGCAAATTGTTAATGTACGAAGTAAGTATGAGTCATTCATTTAACAAATACCGCATTCCTAAACTGAGACGTACATTTTCACAAAACCTTTTTATTGTACCTAAACGAGTTTATTATCATTGTGAACATAACAAGTAAGACTTTTAATTCTTTCCTATGACTTGGATTTGTTTGGAGGATAATACAACTCAATCTGTACATTGCGTAATGAAAGCACATTCTATTGTAAAGAAATTGAGTTTATTTATTGTTTTGTATGTCTTTTTGCCCTGGGGTTGGCTACCAGCATAGCAGTAAAAACCATTAATTTGGAAGTCTGGGTACTCTTCATCCATTGTATTTGTGCCTACCAGATTGTTTACTACATGAGTTGGATGACAGATTTACTTTAGGCTGGCTAATAACTGCAGCAACTTGCAAAAATCACAGCAGAGTCGTGTAAAGGAGAGCTGGTTATTTCATTTCTATCCAAGGTCTGTCCAACTTGAGTGTACAATGTACACATACTGTGTGTCCTCTCTCTTCCCTGGCAAGGGCCTAAGACATGGCAGTGTGTATGTGTGGTCAGTGGCACAGGATATCACAGCCCAATTGTCTGAGCTGGAAGTGGCTTTGAACAGGCCGATGGCCACTGCACAATGGCTACTTTCAGCTCATTTTGCGTTTCCACTGATGGGACAATACCCTAACATGCAGAGTCTAGTACAACAACAGGTTAATAGTTGACCAGATAGAACAGACATGTCACTGGACCCTAGGGTACCAGAGAGAGAAATACAAGCCACGGTCAGGATAAAGGAGAGACAGAGTAACAGTAAAACTAGCCAATCAGAAAAACCGAATGACAGAAGGACGTATAAACTAGCCAGATAAGGATTACAGAGTCACCAACTAGCCAGGCACAGAAACCACGATAGGGACAGTACATGGGGCCTTTATAAAGTGTTAGACGTCATTTGATTGGTGCACGTCACATCATCAACCCCACAACGTACGTAAACAGGGGCGCTGGACTGAGTTAGATCACGTAGAACCAGAAATGATGTGACTCCCCTTGTGTACCTTTAAGAATGCGCTCCGAATGCGAGCAGTGCTAACATATCTGGAGTTTAGGCTGCATGAATGACTTACCCATTTAGCACACACGGCCCGCCTGTGAACATGGGATTTACACACTGACCGAGTACGTAATGCCACACACTGCCAATACATGTTCCTTATTGAATAAGGACAAAAAAAACCAACAACAACAAACCCCACCATAAACCACAATGAGAGGTCCATGATTTGATGGGGTCTTTTCTGCAAACGATCTGTGGCTGCTAGACTGGGCTCTCCAAGTAACATTAATTGGACGCAACTTTCTCCAGTTTTAAGATACAGTATAGTCATTAGAACCACTACAGCTTTATGTACGGTATACAGCTTAATGTACAGTATACAGCTTAATGTGTAGTACACAGCCCAACAGGGCCAGATTAAGAGCCCATTGGGCCTGGTGCTGACAATTATGATGGGCCTAATTACAGAATCTTATCGACTAAAAACACTAAAACCATCATACCTCCCAAGCGTCATGTATCTGATGGAGATGGTGTTGGAGGGAAACTCAAAGGATGAAGCTATAAGAAAACACATACTCTATGCTAATCTCTCTCTAATTTATGCTTTCATCTTTCAAGTAAATCCATAGCCCCTAACAGCAGTGTCCAGTGAAGTCAATGGGCGGGGTGGTGGGCCACTGATGTGAACCACGTGACCAGAACTGCGAAAAGGGGCGAACATGCCCAAAAAAGGGGACATGTCTGTCCAAAGAATTGGAAGGCCAGCCTGGCATCAGTGTCCCTATGTATCACAGTGTCAGTGTCCCCATGTCGCCCAGTCTCCTAGTCTCACTGGGAGACATGGGGACACTGGGAGAGATGGGGACACTGGGGGAAATGGGGACACAGACACTAGGGACACAGAGAATGGGGACACAGACACTGGGATACATGGGGACACTGATACATTTGGGGACACTAAGACAGACACTAGGGACACTGAGAGACATGGGAACACGTACACTGGGAGACATGGGGACACTGAGACACTAGGGACACTGGCTGGGAGGCATGGGGACACTGAGACACATGGGGACACTAGGGACCCTGGCTGGGAGACATGGGAACACTGGGAGCCATGGGGACATTGAGAGACTAGGGACACTGAGAGACATGGGGACACAGACACTGTGAGACTAGGGGACACTGGGTGCCATGGGGACACTGAGACACTAGGGACAGTGGCTGGGAGACATGTGAACACTGGTAGACATGGGGAAACTGGGAGCCATGGGTACACTGAGACACTAGGGACACTGAGAGTCATGGGGACACAGATACTGGGAGCCATGGGGACACTGAGACACTAGGGACACTGGCTGGGAGACATGGGGACATTGTGAGACATGGAGACGCTGTGTCCCTAGTGTCTCCGTGTCCTAAAGTGCCTCCCAATTTCCCTATGTCTCCCAGTGTCCCCTAGTGTCCCCAGTGTCCCCTAGTGTCTCAGTGTCCCCATGTCTCCCTGCTGCCTTTCCCCTCATCCCTCACTTCACTGAGCTGAAGTCTGTCTCTGCAGGCTGGGAGCTGCTGTCTGAACTCTCTGTGCTGTGTAGCTCCCCCCCCCCCCGCGGATCAGTGAGTAGAGAGAAGCAGGGAGGGATATGCTGTAACTGTCTCCACACACAGTGACCCCTACTGGCTGGTGCTGGTATTACAGAGTAATCTCCGTTTATACTGAGAAAAATATCTGCATTTGTATTGCCGGTATTACTGCAATACCAGCACGGCTAGGCAGCCTCAAATACCGGCTGTGCTGGTAAAATACCAGTCAGGTGGCAAACCTAAGAGTAGTGTGTAAAAAAAAAAAAAAAAAAAAGGATTTTCTATTTTTTTTTTTTTTTTTTAAATGGGCCTATTCCATGGGCCTGGGCCTGGAGCTGCAGCTCCATCAGCCCCTATGTTAATCCGGCCCTGCAGCCCAATGTACATTATACAGCTTATTGTACAGTATACAGCTTATTGTACAGTATACAGCTTAATATGTAGTATAAAGCTTGATGTACAGTATACAGCTTAATGTACATTATACAGCTTATTGTACAGTATACAGCTTAATATATAGTATAAAGCTTGATGTACAGTATACAGCTTTATGTACGGTATACAGCTTAATGTACATTATACAGCTTATTGTATCTTATACAGCTTAATGTACATTATACAGCTTTATGTACATTATACAGCTTTATTTACGGTATACAGCTTAACATATACTATACAGCTTTATGTACGTTATAAAGCTTATTGTACAGTATACAGCTTAATATATAGTATACAGCTTTATGTACGGTATACAGTTTAATATATAGTATACAGCTTGATGTACAGTATACAGCTTTATGGACATTATACAGCTTATTGTACTGTATACAGCTTAATATATAGTATACAGCTTTATGTACGGTATACAGCTTAATATATAGTATACAGCTTGATGTACAGTTTACAGCTTAATGTACATTATACAGCTTATTGTACAGTATAAAGCTTAACATATAGTATACAGCTTTATGTACGGTATACAGCTTATTGTACACTATACAGCTTAATATATAATATACAGATTAATGTACATCATACAGCTTATTGTACAGTATACAGCTTAATATATAGTATACAGCTTTATGTACAGTCTACAGCTTTATGTACATTATACAGCTTATTGTACTGTATACAGCTTAATATATAGTATACAGCTTTATGTACGGTATACAGCTTAATATATAGTATACAGCTTTATGTACGGTCTACAGCTTATTGTACAGTATACAGCTTAATATATAGTATACAGCTTGATGTACAGTATACAGCTTAATGTACATTATACAGCTTATTGTACAGTATAAAGCTTTATGTACTGTATACAGCTTATTGTACACTATACAGCTGAATATATAATATACAGCTTAATGTACATTATACAGCTTATTGTACATTATACAGTTTAATATATAGTATACAGCTTTATGTACGGTATACAGCTTAATATATAGTATACAGCTTTATGTACTGTCTACAGCTTATTGTACAGTATACAGCTTAATATATAGTATACAGCTTGATGTACAGTATACAGCTTAATGTACATTATACAGCTTATTGTACAGTATAAAGCTTTATGTACTGTATACAGCTTATTGTACACTATACAGCTGAATATATAATATACAGCTTAATGTACATTATACAGCTTATTGTACATTATACAGCTTATTGTACACTATACAGTTTAATATATAGAATACAGCTTGATGTACAGTATACAGCTTAATGTACATTATACAGCTTAACGTATTGTACAGTATACAGCTTAATATATAGTATACAGTTTGATTTACAGTATACAGCTTTATGTAGCTGTTCTGGTGAGTATAGACAGTTCCTGCAAGCCTTTTTAACCCCTTAAGGACCAAACTTCTGGAATAAAAGGGAATCATGACATGTCTCACATGTCATGTGTCCTTAAGGGGTTAATGTAAACACTGCATTTTCAGAGATGCATTGTTTACATTCACATGACATTCACTCAGGAGGTGCTTTCTGGGTTTGTGCTGCACAGTGTGCACAGTGTGCAGTTCAGCGTCTGCACCCTCTGCATGGAGACAGTGCACCTTCCTCATAGAGATGCATTGATTCAACGTAGATAGTATAGAAAGAAATTAGAGAGAATGTGTCTGGTCGCTGAAGATTTTATGGGGGGTAACCCCTAAACGTAACATAACGTAAAGAGAAAGGAAAAAAGGTAGAGAAAAGCCAAGAGAAGGCAAAGCCAAGAAAATGTCTAGTTTAAATCCCTTTTGAGGCTCTAGTACTTTTACAGCAACTCTAAGTAGTCTTATAATATAAAATATAAAATTTACTTCAATGGTTTAAAAAAATCCTAAATATGAGAAAAAGTGGAAAAATACATAAAAAGCTGAGGGGGACGAAAAAAGGAGAGAAAAATAGCTTTGCCCGTGTTACCCCTGTTGGGTGGTAACATCTATAGCACAGAGATACAAATATAGTATAATTGAATTAACAGGCTCAAGGGCGGGATATTTAAACTACCGATCAGCTCTAACTCGGTTCCCTTGGAAGAGCCGATACTCGGCGAAACTCGCGTTGGGACTTTAGTAGCAGAGGGTGGAGGGGGTTGACAGGGGACTCACTGCAGCCGTGATATTCAATTTATTTCCCTTGTTCTAGCCGGTTTGTTGGCAGAGGGGAAGGAGTTATTGCCGTTACGATGCGCAGGGTGATGGGAGTAGCGACATACACTATTGGGTCTATTGATACCGCTCTCTTAATTATACTATATTTGTATCCCTGTGCTATATATGTTACCACCCAACAAGGTTAACACGGGGAAAGCTAGTTCTCTCCTTTTTTTCGTCCCCCATAGCTTTTTATGTATTTTTCCACTTTTTCTCATATTTAGGATTTTTTTAAACCATTGAAGTAAAAGTTACATTTTATATTTTATATGATAAGACTAGTACTTAGAGTTGCTGTAAAAGTACTAGAGCCTCAAAAGGGATTTAAACTAGACATTTTCTTCTCCCCTTCTCTTGGCTTTTCTCTACCTTTTTTTTCCTTTCTCTTTAAGTTATTGATTCAACGTATTTCTATGAGGAGATGCTGACTGTGATTAGCCTCCCAATGCTTTTCTATAGGAAAGTATGGGATTGGCTAAGATCATTAAACTTGATGATCTCAGCCAAGGAGGTGGATCGGGTCATGGCAAGACCCACGCAGTGCTGGAATAAAGGTACGTTCATAGTGTCTTTAACAAGTTTGTATTCCTGTTACTGTAGTCCTTTATGTCCTTTAATGGATTTGTTTTTATATTATTCCCATATCAGTTTGAAATATGTAAAGATGCTGCCATGGCAAGAGCGCGGTGTTTTGCACACATGCAGCTGAAGGTGATGCAATGTTGTATCAAGCAGGTGCCTGTCACCATGGCAACGTGGCTTGGCGCAGTCATTGCTGAGCGGGTCAGAGGTCCACCGGAGATGCTGGGATCCTGGGAAACGAGCAGCATTTCTTTCTGTGCGCACTCTTGTTATCGCATTGGGTAAACATATCGTGTGGAGCGCTCTGAAAATCCCCAACTTCTCATATTTCATCAACTGAAATAATCTGTTTGCATAACAACCAGGAATGTCACGTGAACGCAAAGGCGGAACAAGCATTTTATTTCTAAACAAACAAAACCAAAACAAAAATATATCTGAAAACATCTTTTAAAGACCCATTAACCCCTTAACCCCTTAAGGACCAAACTTCTGCAATAAAAGGGAATCATGACATGTCACACGTCATGTGTCCTTAAGGGGTTAAAGTTACAAATCAGGTTGATTAAATTCCCTGGAATATCCCCCATTCTGAGCTGCTTTGCAGTTTATTTACTTTCTAATTACGAAATAGCTGGCTCAATTAGTCTTTTTTTTTTTAATACTTAGATCTGCTTTGAATAAGACATATTTTAAGCCCTTCAGGTCAGATATGTCAGAATTGATAACAAAACGTTGTCCTATTCCTTGTACCTGTAGTCTATCACAGGACTGGAAAATTATTTGGTTCAATTTCTTTTCATTATTTGAATCCTTTGCTTTTGATCATTCGTCATGCGACCTCCATTCATGGCTGAGTGTCTACATACAGCTCAAATGTCTGGGGGACGTGATGTACAGTACATCTTGAAATGCAATGTTCCAAATCCAGGTATTTTACCATTACTACTTACACTGGAAGTCTATTCCAGGTATCTACTACCCTTTCAATATCACTGTTACGGCTCCCACTGGAAGGCAATTCCTGGTATCTACTACCCTTTCTATATCACTGTTACTGCTCCCACTGAAAGGCAATTCCTGGTATCTACTACCCTTTCTATATCGCTGTTACTGCTCCCACTGGGAGGCTATTCCAGGTATCTACTACCCTTTCTATATCACTGTTACTGCTCCCACTGGAAGGCTATTCCAGGTATCTACTACCCTTTCTATATCACGGTTACTGCTCCCACTGGAAGGCTATTCCAGGTATCTACTACCCTTTCTATATCACTGTTACTACTCCCACTGGGAGGCTATTCCAGGTATCTACTACCCTTTCTATATCACTGTTACTGCTTCCACTGGAAGGCTATTCCCGGTATCTACTACCCTTTCTATATCACTGTTACTGCTCCTACTGGAAGGCTATTCCAGGTATCTACTACCCTTTCTATATCGCTGCTAATGCTCCCACTGGAAGGTTAATCCAGGTATCTACTTCCCTTTCTATATCACTGTTACTGCTCCCACTGGAAGGCTATTCCAGGTATCTACTACCCTTTCTATATCACTGTTACTACTCCCACTGGGAGGCTATTCCATGTATCTACTACCCTTTCTGTATCACTGTTACTGCTTCCACTGGAAGGCTATTCCTGGTATCTACTACCCTTTCTATATCCCTGTTACTGCTCCCACTGGAAGGCTATTCCAGGTATCTACTACCCTTTCTATATCGCTGCTAATGCTCCCACTGGAAGGCTATTCCAGGTATCTACTACCCTTTCTATATCACAGTTACTGCTCCCACTGGAAGGCTATTCCAGGTATCTACTACCCTTTCTATATCACTGTTACTGCTCCCACTGGAAGGCTATTCCAGGTATCTACTACCCTTTCTATATCACTGTTACTGCTCCCACTGAGAGGCTATTCCTGGTATCTATCTACTATTTGTTTAATTTTTTATATTTGTAAGCTGAGCTAAACATTTATTCTAACAAAGTGAGATTTAGTTAAAATAATTAACGTAAAGAGAAAACATATAGGTTATTGACACACGTTTAGTTAAGGACCCAGAATCTGCTCGCGTTTGCAGCCACAGTTAGCTATATATTAAATGGCGTCTAAAGACATCCGTGTGGCTAGGCTAACTAGCTCTGCATCAGGATTGGGAGCAACAAGACAATCCTGCATCGCCGTTATGCCATGCTATTCAATAGAGGGCTTGTGTGGGTCCGCTCGACTAATGCCCTTTTTCGGCAGGTTATTTATTCTGAATAAACTAGTGGCATGGTTGTGGCTGAGGGGTAATTTGGGGGAAACGCAGAATATAAACATGAAAAGGAGCATAGCTCTTAGTCCAGTCGCTCAGGCAGCGTTGCTGTAGGTAGCTAGTGTCCGTCAGCAGGTGATCAAGCCTTTTCCGTTCTGTGTGTCTGTTGCTCCGATCATCCGATCCCTGTCGGTGGCAAGGCTGGTGTTGGCATGGTCGGTGTGGGCATCCTTGCTGTGCGGAGGGCAGAAGAAGGCTGTGCGTGGCTGCGGGCTTTTCTCCAGCTCCCGGGCTCCGGTGAGGCCGGCATCCTTTGGCTCCTGACTTTGGTCCTCTGCGATACCATGTCTTCCTTGTTGAGGGTCCCGGAGGTTGTCCTCCGCCGCCGGTGGGTGACCTGCTTGCGTCGCCGTGGGGGCCTCCTCGCGGTGTCTAGGCTAGAGGGGCGCTTAGTTTTGTGTAGAGGAGGTTTGCCCGTGGTTGCGAGGATCCAGCTTGTCCCAAAATTTCTGGAAGATGAGGTCCAGGCTCGTGGGTTGTGGTTGCGAGGGTTCAAGTCCCGCCGGCCGTGGTGCTCCCGCCATGTGGCTGGGCCCGGAGCATCCGGAGCTCTGTCCTGAGTGGGCAACTGCAGTCCATGCTTTTGCTTGTGTCCAGTTGGTGGGGACAGGGATAACCCACACCGGTCCATAGGGTGGGGAACGGAGGCCTTTACTGTGCCTCGCTGAGTGTTTCTGCGGCGGGAGAGCGGCCGTCTCCCCCGCCCCCGCCATACTTGTAGGCCGCAACCTCAGTAGGGTGTACATGAGTACACATACAGGCCACACCCAGGGGGAGGCATAAAATAACCAATAACATAGATGTTACCTCCCAACTGTACACATAATGGGATTAAGTGTCACACTAAGGGGAGGGGATGTGTGGGAGGTAACATCTATGTTATTGGTTATTTTATGCCTCCCCCTGGGTGTGGCCTGTATGTGTACTCATGTAATAAAAACCAGGCTGGGTGCCCAGCACCTCAGACCACTGCTTGACCTTCAACACGGAGCCTTGTCTCGTTCTTGGGGGGATTCACTGTATGCTGTTGGAGATTTGACTGCTAGGAGTGTAAGCTGATGTCTGCTTTTCCTATTCATCTGCTAGCAGCTATTTGTGAGGTTCCAGCTGGAGTGCTACCTTATTCACCTATATCCAGTTCGTGAGTTCTGATGTTCTGCAGTAGCTGTGCCTTTCTGAGAAAAGGGGATTATCGCCTAAACGGATTTTAACCCCTCATATGCTGAAACGGTCCGTTACAATTGGTGGCAAGCGGCGGGATCGTTCCTACAGCCAGAAGGACAGCTACAGAACACCATTTCTTTGGATTTACAATTTGAGGGCAACGCATGTCTGAGTACAGCGACCCTGACAGCACCAGGATGGAACCAGCAGTGGAGTACAATAAGGGTGACATGGATGACCGGGATGCAATAAGGAAAGGCATCTGGTACCAGGCCCTGGATAATGTACAATACCAGCGGGGTGAGAGTCTCCCCAGTGAAGAGCAGCGGTTGCAGAAGCAAGTGGCCCTGCGGATGCCCTTCCTGGGAGAGCAGCCCCTGGAGGAATGGGTGAAGGAACTAGAGCACCGGGTATGGCAGGAGCTATGGCTGGAGGATGCCTACCAGGCGCTCTGGTGGTATATGGCACAGTATATACCCTGGACAGCCGAACATGACAAGCCAGAGGGAGAGGAGTTTGATGGTCCTGGCTTGTTATGGGAGTCCTTTGCAGAGCCTGGCTTCGGGAGCCCTGCGCAAACCAGACTGCAGGACATTTTCTATGAGAGGGAGGCTAGGCATGAGTGGGATGACCCCCATGAGGTAGAGCAAGACCTGGCTCACCTAGCAGCCCTGGAGTGGGAACTGGAGCAAAACTACCAAGATCTCTTCCGCTTCATTGGGAAGGCTCAGCAGGACAGTAAGGTGACAGACCCAGATCCAGACCCCTTCCGCTGGGAAGATATTGTAGAGATTTACTGGGAAGAACCCCAGGTGGCCTGTAGAGATGGGACCGAGGTCTCTCCACCGGCCCTGCAGGGAATTGGGAGCCCAGTCTCCATTCCCCAGCGGCAGGCTGAGTTACAGGGGGCAGAGGTAGTTGGTCCCACCCCCCAGCAGCAGAGTGATATGCCGGGAAGGCAGTGTGAAGTGCAGGGAGAGGAGAGCAGCGTCCTCCCTCCCCAGCGGCAGGCTGAGTTACAGGGGGCAGAGGTAGTTGGTCCTACCCCCCAGCAGCAGCATGATTTTTGGGGAATTGGGAGCCCAGTCTCCATTCCCCAGCGGCAGTGTGAAGTAGAGGGAGAGGAGAGCAGCGTCCTCCCTCCCCAGCGGCAGGCTGAGTTACAGGGGGCAGAGGTAGTTGGTCCTACCCCCCAGCAGCAGCGTGACTTTTTGGGAATTGGGAGCCCAGTCTCCTTTCCCCAACAGCAGGACACTGTATTAGGAGAAGAGACGGTCGGTCTCCCTCCGCAGATGATGGAAGTATGCATGGGAGAGGAGCTTATTACCACCTCTCCCCAGCGGCGGATTATTAATGGGCAGAGTGTTCTATCGGGAGAGGAGCTTGTTACCCCCTCTCCCCAGCGGCAGTTTAATGTACCAGGGGGAGACTGTAAGCCCCCCACCGGTGCAGATGGGACCGTGGTCTCTGCACTTACCACACAGGGGGTAGGGATGGTCGGTCCTACCCCCCCACGACAGAACTATGTATCCAAGGGGGAGACAACCGGTCTCCCCATTCAGCAGCAGAGCTATGCAATGAAGGGGGAGACAATCCGTCTCCAGCAACCAGGCTCCAACCAGACTACTCCGGTGGTAGTGCTGGCATCAGGACAGAGTACTGCTGGTCTCTGCCCACTCAGCAACCCACCAAGGCAGCCTACCAGTCCCCTGCACAGCCGGGGTGAGGAACCTGGACATGGACAACTTTCTCCTCTACCCAGGTGTAGTAACCATTTATTTTGGGGTGGGCTGTACTGATGTTTCTGCTTTGTGGGTGGGTTGCTGGACTAACAAGGGCACTGACCGGCAGGAGGTCAGGTACCCTGTTAGTCTTTTTGGAAAGGGGGAGAGATGTGACGAAACCAACCTCGCCACTGAGAACTGGAGAAGCCTGGTTGCCCGCCTGCTGCCTTTGGACTATGGCCCTGGGAGATTGGGCCCTTTACAAACAGTATTCGGCCCTAACAGAGTGCATGTCACTCATTCTGGCCCTTTAAATACAGTGGGGCCATTCGGTACTTGCCCTGTGTGAGCAGTGATACCCCCCAGATAGCTATGCCATGGAGCCTATTCATATAATGAAAGACTAGTGGAAAGACTTTGGCTCCATGGCAATTAAACTGTATTTGTGTGGTCTGCGTGCCATTCACCTAATAATGTGCACGCAGACCTGAGCTATCTGGGGATATGTTAAATGTCTGTGTTTAATGTATAAAATGTGACTTTATGTATTTTAAAGAGTTTTATGTTGTTTTGCAACCATGTGGTTAATGGAGTCTGCCTCTAGTCCTGGATAATTAGATTTCTTCTCCAATTATCTCCAGGGCAGAAGGGAGGAAGCCAGGATGCATTGTGGGGATGTTTTACTTTTACTGTTTGAGCCAGGGGGAATAAAATATACTTTTACTAACTTTTCAACCCCTGGTCTTGTGGTGGAATCTCGGTAAAAATAAATTTAGTAGGCCGAGATTACCACGTGGCATGTGTACGTGCATATGCTGACGTATCGATCAGTTGGTTGCACGAGGCAAGATACGATCAGTAGTGTACGGAGCATGTGCAAGAATACAGGATATAGTATTCCCCTCCTCCATTGTGCTGGACAAGCCATGCGGTCAAACAGGAAGTTAATTCTTATTTGTGTTGATTGGTTAAGAGAATGTGCGGGTGGAGCTTAATATGGGAGGAGTTATATGCCTATATAAGGAGCCTGCACTATTGTCCGGGGCTCAGAATTTGCTGTATTTTGGTGACGCTAGTCCCTCTGGGTCCCGATCGGTGATCCAATAAAGAATCTCTTCCTTCCTGAAGAAACCTGTGTCCATCTCTCTGTGCTTGGCTTCCGTCAGTTTCTCCGGTATCATTTGGTGCATTGGCCGGGAAACTCATCGTTCAACGGTAGCTGAGAGGCAGAGGCGTGAGACGGTCTATCTTTGCCCACGTTCTCTACGGCTGCACCCCTGAACTTCTGCGTGGACCTCCCTTCGTCTCGGCGCCACTGGGCCGTTGTCCAGGAGATCATCGGCCTCTACGTGAGAAGTGCTGGGGTGTCCCCGTCGATGAGTGTGAACTCAGGTTCAGGAACGAGGAGGTAAGACAACTGCTGTTTTAGACGGCAGGACCCACTAGGGGTATACCGATTGTGCGGTAGGCCCAAAGGGGTTTTGAATCTGTGTATCTGCCCCCTCTGTCGGAGGGAAGGAGCGAAGGCGCACCGCTCGATCGAACGCTCTTTAGTCAGACCGTTTGATTTGGTTAGTCAGGCGGGGTCCTGGTGTAAATAGCCCTAGCCGGACACCGGTGTCTTGTCTAGACTAGCGTTCTAGGGTGTATATTACGTTCGCTAGGTCGGAGGGACCGGGAGACTAAGCGGCGCCTGTGTAAATTCGGTTCGCTAGTTCTCATCCTATCTGGGCTAAGTGGGAAGGCGTGTAAATTTGGAACCCACTAGACTTTTGATAGTGCGACTAAGAGGCGCCTGTGTAAATTCGGTTCTCTAGCTCGCTATATATGTGGTGATTGGGCAGTGTGGCTAACCAAAACGGGTGTATATAGTTTTAGGTAGTCCATTCAAGGTACTGGCCAATAGTTTAGTTGGGAATTGTAAATGTGTTAACGATTGTTTAGTAAAGTGTATATCTTGTTAGATAGCGCGAGCTCAGCCGTCTAGCGAGAGTGTTAATAGTGTGTTGCTGTATTATAGTGCACGGTACCATAACCCTGTATATTTACTGACACTGTATATAAGTACTAATCATTGTCGTCAATTGCATGTTTTAACACCATAACCACTAATAATTGTATTGTGACCTTAACTTGTGCTTTGACCTATGCTAACCGTACTGTAACCGCTATTTGTAAAAGACGATGTTACTGGGGTGTGTTATAGACGGGTAATTCGGATATAGTGAATTATAGCGTGGGTGACTGTATAGTTACGCCAAAGGGCATAATATTGATTATATAGTGACTGGTGTAACAGCTGTGTGTGTACGGGAATTCCCTGAGTGTTTATTGTTATTGTGTACGTTTCACTTGGTAACCGTACCACGTGGTGCTGTTGCCAGAGGAAACGGGTG
This sequence comes from Pelobates fuscus, assembly GCF_036172605.1. Lineage (NCBI taxonomy): Eukaryota > Metazoa > Chordata > Amphibia > Anura > Pelobatidae > Pelobates > Pelobates fuscus. The sequence continues at coordinate 12,274,133 of NC_086319.1, forward strand.
TGACTGTTGAATAGTACGCGTGTATAGTATTCGTTGTCGACGACGTTCCATTGTTAAGTATGGGTGCGTCGCAGTCAACGATTCCGGATCCCTTAGGTTGTATGGTGAAGAATTTTAAAAAGGGATTCAAAACTTGTGATTTTGGGGTTAAGATGTCTCCTGTACGTTTGGTTACTTTGTGCACTAGGGAGTGGCCTACTTTGATTGCGGCATGGCCGCCACGTGGCAGTTTGGATCCAACTCTGGTACAGCGCTTACACGTGGCTGTATCAGGTAGGCCTGAACTTTACGGCCAGTTTCCTTATATTGACTGTTGGAGACAGGCCGTAAATGACTCGCCAAAATGGCTCCAGACATGCCACGAGGAGCAGTGTCGCCTCATGGTAGCTAGGACTTGTTCGTCCACTAGGACCGGTGTTAGGCCCATTTTGGACACGCCCCCTGAGTCCGAGATCCCTTTGCCGCCCCCTTACTTTCCGTTAAGAAGAAGTGACGCAAACGCAGGAAGTCCTGCAGCCCTCCCCTCATTACCCCCATCCACTTCCGCTTCCTCCTCCAGTACAGGATCCACCCCCCCTCGTACTAAATCTCCCCTTCCGGAACCAGAACCCACCCCCATTAGAAACGAATATCCTGATTTGGCGCCACTTCAGACTTCCGGTCAAGCTTCATCTAGCTCGACCCGAAGTGTTTTATTTACAACCTTTTCCCAAAACCAACCTCCCACATCCCCATACCCTATCTCTCCCCGACCGGAACCCATGACTGACGCCTCTCTACGTAGCCCCATCCAAACCCGACAGTTGACTGGTGCCCAACAATTAAAGCACTATCAGATGCCTCTTCGCCTAAATCCCGGGTCAGCTTATATCGATGCCGCAGGTCAAATGGCACACGCTGACCCAGTCTTCGTATATGTCCCATTTACCACTACCGACCTTTTAAACTGGAAGACCCATAATTCCTCGTATACTGAGAAACCACAAGCCATGACTGATCTGTTCACCTCAATAGTACAGACGCATAATCCGACATGGGCTGATTGCCAGCAGTTATTAATGACTTTATTTAACAATGAGGAAAGGACAAGAATAAATCAAGCAGCCATAAAAGCACTAGAGGATAGAGCCCGTGCTTTGAACCAAGCCAATCCAGCAGCATGGGCCGCAACACATTATCCCAACACCGATCCCGATTGGAACGTAAATGGTGCTGATATGGTTCAACTCAGAGCCTATAGAGACGCTATAATTGCTGGCATGAAAGCAGGAGGAAAGAAAGCCATTAACATGTCGAAGACAGTTGAGGTGATCCAGAAAAGCGATGAGGCGCCCAGTGTCTTTTATGACCGATTATTGGAGGCATACCGCTTGTATACCCCCTTTAATCCGGAAGACGCAGACAATTCCCGAATGGTTAACTCCGCCTTTGTCAGCCAAGCATACGGAGATATTAAGCGCAAGCTACAAAAGTTAGAAGGGTTTGCAGGTATGTCCATCACCCAACTAATGGAGGTAGCAAATAAGGTCTATATGAACAGGGATACAGAAAGTAAGAAAGAGGAAGAGCGCAAGATGCGTAAAAAGGCTGATATGCTAGCGGTAGCGATCGCAGGCGTAGATAAACGGGGCCCAGATAGAGGCAATAATAGATGGAGTAGGGAGCCTTTGAGTAGGGATCAATGCGCGTATTGCAAGGAAGAAGGGCATTGGAGGAACGAATGTCCGCAAAGAGAGCAGTACGAGAGAGACCAACCCAGGGCAGGCTACGGAAACTTTAGAGGCAGAGCGAGAGGTAGAGGAGGCCCCGGAGGGAGTAATGGTTATAGAGGGAGTAATGGGAACAGAGGAAGTGTTAGGGAAGACAGGTATATTCCAGCAGCGCAAAGGTCCCGCGATAGAGAAGGCAGGGACTTCGTAGGATTGGCTGACACGGTCATGGAGGACTATTGATACCGACCGGGCTCCATCCCCCTTGGTCGAGCGGAGCCTATGGTCGATGTATCAATAGGGGGAAAAAGGAGTGCGTTCATGATCGACACTGGTGCTGAACATTCAGTGGTGACTAATCTAGTTGCTCCTCCATCTGGAAGGACTATTACTGTGATAGGAGCAACTGGAAGAAGTGCTGAAAAACCGGTTCTTAAAAGTCGACTCTGTACATTGGGAGGCCACGTAGTAAAACACCAATTCCTTTATATGCCTGAATGTCCAGTCCAATTGCTGGGACGTGATATGCTATCAAAATTACAAGCGCAGATTACGTTCCTACCAAATGGAACAACATCCTTAAAGTTTAATGGACCTTCAGGTATTATGACTTTATCCGTACCAAAGGAAGAAGAGTGGCGACTTTATACAGTGTTGACTAGCCAAAACCCTAGGAGTGATGAGACATTGTTTAACATACCAGGAGTTTGGGCAGAGAACAACCCACCAGGACTGGCCCGCAATATTCCACCTATAAAAATTGAACTGAAACTTGGGGTTTATCCAGTGAGCCTAAGACAATACCACATCCCACAGAAGGCTAAGAAGAACATCCAATCCTATCTGGATAAGTTCATACGGTATGGTATCCTAAAATTCTGTACTTCCCCCTGGAACACCCCATTGCTGCCTGTTCAAAAGCCCGGTACAGATGAGTATCGACCTGTGCAGGACTTAAGAGCAGTCAATGATGCGGTTGTTAGTATACATCCAGTCGTACCCAATCCATATAACCTGCTTGCTTTAATTCCGGGCGGGGCTACTTACTTCACAGTCTTAGATCTCAAAGATGCCTTCTTTTGCCTCCGAATTGCCGCAGAAAGTCAATGTATTTTCGCTTTCCAATGGGAGAACGCTGTAACGGGCTCAAAACGCCAAATGACTTGGACAAGACTGCCCCAAGGGTTTAAAAATTCACCTACCCTATTTGGTTCAGCTCTAAGTCAAGATCTACTGGATTTCGAGTCTATCCCAGGAGAATGTGTATTGTTACAATATGTAGATGACTTGTTGATAGCAGCAGTTACAAAAGAAAAATGTCAGCAAGCAACGCACGATCTACTACATATTCTCTGGAAGGCAGGATACAAGGTGTCCAGGAGGAAGGCTCAGTTGTGTTTGCCAACTGTCAAGTATTTGGGATTCCATATCTCTGAAGGTCAAAGGATTATGGGGCCAGAGAGAAAAGAAGCTGTCTGCCAAATACCAATACCCAAGAATAGAAGACAAGTGCGAGAATTCTTGGGGGCAGCAGGCTTCTGTAGGATATGGATTCCCAGCTATGCGATACTGGCAAAACCTCTGTACGCAGCCATCAAAGGTACAGAGCACGACCCCTTCTTATGGACCCAAGAACAGCAAACGGCATTTGAAGATGTGAAGAAGGCTTTGATGAGTGCCCCAGCATTAGGTCTACCTGATCACACACGACCATTCTACTTATATGTACACGAGCAAAGAAGAATGGCTGTGGGAGTATTGACACAGTACTTGGGATCATGGCAAAGACCTGTTGCCTACATGTCTAAGCAACTGGATGCAGTGGCCAGCGGACTTCCACCTTGTCTAAGAGCCGTAGCTGCAGCCGCCCTGCTAGTAGCTGAAGCCGATAAACTCACTCTGGGTCAAGAACTTTATGTACGAGTCCCACATGCAGTACAGACGTTGTTGGATTACAAAGGAAATCATTGGTTTAGTAACAGCCGTATGACCAAGTATCAAGCAATGTTGTGTGAAAACCCAAGAGTGCATTTAGAGACTGTAAACACCTTAAATCCAGCTACCCTTTTGCCGCAACCTACTGAAAGTCAACATGATTGTTTGGAAGTAATGGATGAAGTATTTTCAAGTAGACCAGATCTTCGTGATTTTCCCATCCAGAACCCCGATGTTCAATATTATACCGACGGCAGTAGTTATGTGAAAGAAGGGATCCGCTATGCAGGATATGCAGTAACAACAATAGACAAGGTGATAGAAGCCCGGCCACTGGCGAAAGGAACATCAGCACAAAAGGCAGAATTGATAGCACTAACACGAGCGTTACAATTGGCTGAAGGTTTAAGAGTAAATATCTATACGGACTCTAAGTATGCGTTCTTAACCACTCATGCCCACGGAGCTTTGTATAAAGAAAGAGGACTACTGAATTCAGAAGGCAAAGAAATCAAATACGCAGCCGAAATCCTACAACTATTGGAAGCAGTGTGGGAGCCGAAAGAAGTCGGTATCATACATTGTCGAGCGCATCTGAGAGGAGATGGTGATGTAACCAAGGGAAATCGGATGGCAGATAGTGCAGCTAAGCGTGCTGCTGAATCAGGAAGACAGGAGTATGTGGGGCATATAGCTGCTCTTATACCAACTCCACTGTCCCAATGGACTCCAGTTTATACAGCTCAAGAAGAGGAGTGGTTAAAGACTGAACCGGGAAAGTATTTGGAAAACAAGTGGTATCAGCTAGAAGATGGAAGAATAGTCATACCAACATCACTAGCAGTAGAAATTGTCCAGAACTATCATAACGGGACACATTCTGGGAGAGACAGTACAGAAGAATCTCTCAGGAAACATTTCTACATACCAAGATTGTCCAACTTGACTCAGGCCATTGTACGCAGATGTGTAACGTGTGCTAAGAATAATGCAAGACAAGGACCAGTAAAGCCACCAGGAGTCCAGTTTATGGGGGGACTCCCCATGTCCGATCTACAAATAGACTTTACAGTGATGCCTAAATCGGGTGGACATCGTTACCTGTTGGTAATTGTGTGCACCTATTCAGGCTGGGTAGAAGCATGTCCTACTCGTACAGAGAAAGCAGGAGAAGTTGTAAGATTCCTGCTACGAGAAATAATACCCCGATATGGACTACCCTGTTCTATAGGATCGGACAATGGTCCAGCTTTTGTTCACCAGTGCCTACAACAACTGACTCATATGCTTGGTATAAAGTGGAGGCTTCATACTGCATATAGACCCCAGAGTTCTGGTAAGGTAGAGAGAATGAATAGAACTATTAAGAACCAGTTGGCTAAAATGTGTCAGGAAACCCAACTTAAGTGGAACGTTCTCTTACCCATAGCTTTATTGCGAATCCGCAGTACCCCTACCAGAAGGATGGGCCTCTCTCCTTTTGAAATTATGTATGGGCGACCACCTCCCGTACTTGGTAACTTAAGGGGGGATTTGAGTCAGTTGGGAGAAGGAATTACCCGGCAGCAGGTTGTAGAGTTGGGTAAGACTATGGAGGAGGTACAGAAATGGGTACAAGATAGATTACCTGTGAATATTTATCCCCCTGTTCATAGTTATCATCCAGGAGACCAAGTGTGGATTAAAGAGTGGAATAATGTACCGTTAGGGCCCAAGTGGAGAGGTCCTTATGTTGTTCTTTTGTCTACCCCTACAGCGATAAAAGTAGCCGAAGTAACTCCGTGGATACATCACTCCAGGGTTAAACCAGCAGCAGTCGATTCTTGGCAAGTTACAGCAGATCCAGAGAATCCCTGCAAGATCCGGTTGAAACGCACTACTCAGTCGGAGTAACGAGGAATTATTGTGGATTACAAATTTTATTGTTACAGGTGTGAGTGAGAAGGCCATAATAAAGCCTGTCCGCTTACCAACACATAGTGTATAAGCCAGGAAAGTCTCGAAGGGACACCTGTGAAGACGAGCAGAACTCCATTCCCTGCAGCCCTCACATCCTGGAAGCTGAGGTTCCATCGCACGGACGAAGACTGAGGATGACGGCGAAAGATGTGCTTTTGATTGTGTTTATTTACATGTGTTTTTATATTCAGGAAGGTAGAGGTACCGACACTCCTAGCTGTGAGGTATGCATTAAGACTACGAGAACAGGTAACCATATTTCCCAAACCCTAATTTGGCATTCACAATACGAATGTAAAGGAGAGGTATCAAGATGTAGATACCTAAATATAGACTATAGTGTGTGCCATTTAGGAGTAGGAGAACCTAAGTGCTTCAGTCCAGAGTATCAACCTCGTACAATTTGGTTGACTCTCAGGAATGGAGATCCTCAGGGGACCCTAATTAATAAGACGGTGTTAGAATCCGTATATTCTTCGGGTGTTCTGCTATTTGATGCGTGTAAAGCGATATCAAGTGGTAGAAAGCCGTGGAATGTATGTGGGGATCTTATATGGGAGAGGACGTATGGGTCTAATGATAAATATATTTGTCCCAGTAGTAAAAATAAATATGTGAGTCCTAGATGCCCAAATAAAGACTATAACTTTTGCCCATATTGGTCTTGTGTGGGGTGGGCGACTTGGGGACAGACAGTAGATAAAGACATGATAGTGACTAAGTTGCCGACTAGCCCTTATTGTAAGTCTATGGAATGCAACCCAGTCCATATACTTATTAATAACCCCGACAAGTTCCTAGATAAGTATGGAAATTTATTTGGGTTTCAGATATACGGGACGGGTTTAGATCCTGGGACATTATTGTTTATAGGAATAGAGACTGATACGGTATCCTCCCAGACTCATCAAGTATACCATTCCTTTTATGAAGAGATGAGTATAGATAATAAGATCCCCCATAACGCTAAAAACCTGTTCATAGATTTAGCCGAAAGTATTGCCGGTAGTCTTAATGTTACCAACTGCTATGTGTGTGGAGGTACTAACATGGGAGACCAATGGCCTTGGGAAGCAAAGGAGGTAATGTCCGGTTCTGAGGCAGTTGACCAACTAATATCTACACAAGCCGATTATCATTTGAGTGTTAGAGGTAAATCTGAGTGGAGATTAAAGACCTCCATCATAGGTTATGTTTGCATAGCAAGGAAAGGAATAATGTATAATACTTCTGTAGGAGAATTAACTTGTCTAGGGCAAAAAGCTTATGATGATGATACTAAAAATACAACTTGGTGGTCGGCTTCAAATGTCTCAGAACCATCTAACCCGTTTGCTAGATATGCCAGTTTAAAGGATGTGTGGTTTGATTTATCCATCACATCTACCTGGAGAGCCCCAGCAAATTTGTACTGGATCTGTGGTAAGAAAGCCTATTCGGAGTTGCCACAGGACTGGGAAGGGGCATGTGTGTTGGGTATGCTCAAACCATCCTTCTTCTTGTTACCGATTGAAACAGGTGAGACTTTAGGTGTTAAAGTGTATGATGTGAATTATAGGAAGAAAAGGGGACCCATAGAGATAGGCGCCTGGGAAGATGATGAATGGCCTCCCCAGCGTATCATAGATTATTATGGGCCAGCCACGTGGGCAGAAGATGGTACCTTTGGTTATAGAACCCCTATTTATATGCTCAACCGCATTATAAGATTACAGGCGGTGGTTGAGATTATCACTAATGAAACATCACAAGCGCTCAATCTCCTAGTGAAACATAATACCAGGATGAGGACAGCAGTATACCAGAATAGATTAGCCTTGGATTACCTTTTGGCAGTAGAGGGAGGTGTATGTGGGAAGTTTAACCTAAGCAATTGCTGTCTTCAAATAGATGACGAAGGGCAAGCAATAGCTGAGCTTACTAGCCATATGGTTAAACTAGCGCATGTGCCTACTCAGGTATGGAAAGGGTACAATCCAAGTAGTTGGTTTGGTAGCTGGTATGAGTGGTTTGGAGGGCTTAAGGCAGTGGTAGGTGGAGTCCTACTGATTTTACTGTTGTGTCTACTCCTACCGTGTCTTATACCCTTAGTAGTTAGGTTTGTGCAAAGCCTGATAGGAAGTATAGCAGAGAGGAAGGCTGCTGCACAGATAATGGCGATATATAAGTATAAGGCTCTAGATCAGGGAGAACCAATGCAGGAAGATGAATGTTGAAGATTCACATCATAAGATAAGTCTGGTCTGGTTCAAGGTAACTTGCGGTGTAAGCAAAACTAAGGTTATGTGATGCCTCAAGTAATTGTAAAATATCAAGAGGCATCAAAGGGGGGAATGTGGTGGAATCTCGGTAAAAATAAATTTAGTAGGCCGAGATTACCACGTGGCATGTGTACGTGCATATGCTGACGTATCGATCAGTTGGTTGCACGAGGCAAGATACGATCAGTAGTGTACGGAGCATGTGCAAGAATACAGGATATAGTATTCCCCTCCTCCATTGTGCTGGACAAGCCATGCGGTCAAACAGGAAGTTAATTCTTATTTGTGTTGATTGGTTAAGAGAATGTGCGGGTGGAGCTTAATATGGGAGGAGTTATATGCCTATATAAGGAGCCTGCACTATTGTCCGGGGCTCAGAATTTGCTGTATTTTGGTGACGCTAGTCCCTCTGAGTCCCGATCGGTGATCCAATAAAGAATCTCTTCCTTCCTGAAGAAACCTGTGTCCATCTCTCTGTGCTTGGCTTCCGTCAGTTTCTCCGGTATCAGTCTGATTCATGCCATTTTTTAATATGTTGTTCCCCTGAATGGATTGATTGTGGATATGTATTTTTATGTGAATGTGATGTATGGTTTTAAAGTTATGAAAGTTGGGTAAAAGTATATTTTATTCCCCCTGGCTCAAACAGTAAAAGTAAAACATCCCCACAATGCATCCTGGCTTCCTCCCTTCTGCCCTGGAGATAATTGGAGAAGAAATCTAATTATCCAGGACTAGAGGCAGACTCCATTAACCACATGGTTGCAAAACAACATAAAACTCTTTAAAATACATAAAGTCACATTTTATACATTAAACACAGACATTTAACATATCCCCAGATAGCTCAGGTCTGCGTGCACATTATTAGGTGAATGGCACGCAGACCACACAAATACAGTTTAATTGCCATGGAGCCAAAGTCTTTCCCATAGTCTTTCATTATATGAATAGGCTCCATGGCATAGCTATCTGGGGGGTATCACTGCTCACACAGGGCAAGTACCGAATGGCCCCACTGTATTTAAAGGGCCAGAATGAGTGACATGCACTCTGTTAGGGCCGAATACTGTTTGTAAAGGGCCCAATCTCCCAGGGCCATAGTCCAAAGGCAGCAGGCGGGCAACCAGGCTTCTCCAGTTCTCAGTGGCGAGGTTGGTTTCGTCACAGTCGGTAAGTACTTTTAGAAGCGGGAGCAGCCGCGGCATGCGACCACTCCGCTCTGCAGTCAAGCCCCGCCCTCAAACCAAGGTGTTCTTTCAGAATTCCAGAGCTTGGTCTATAGTGAGGTGTGCATTCTAGAATTGTATTATGTAAGCTAAAGCAAACTGTGCTTCCAGAATTCTAGAACCTGGTCTGAAGCCTGGAGTGCTTCCACAATTCTACAACCTGGTCTGAAGCAAGGAGTGTTTCCAGAATTCTAGAACCTGGTCTGAAGTATGGAGCGCTTCCAGAATTCTAGAACCTGGTCTGGAGCCTGGAGTGCTTCCATAATTCTACAACCTGGTCTGAAGCAAGGAGTGCTTCCAGAATTCTAGAACCTGGTCTGAAGTATGGAGCGCTTCCAGAATTCTAGAACCTGGTCTGAAGCCTGGAGAGCTTCCAGAATTCTAGAACCTGGTCTGAAGCATGGAGTGCTTGCAGAATTCTAGAACCTGGTCTGAAGCCTGGAGTGCTTCCAGAATTCTAGAACCTGGTCTGAAGCCTGGAGTGCTTGCAGAATTCTAGAACCTGGTCTGAAGCATGGAGTGCTTCCAGAATTCTAGAAAGTGGTCTGAAGCCTGGAGTGCTTCCAGAATTCTAGAACCTGATCTGAAGCCTGGAGTGCTTCCAGAATTATAGAACCTGGTCTGAAGGATGGAGTGCTTCCAGAATTCTAGAACCTGGTCTGTAGCATGGAGTGCTTCCAGAATTATAGAACCTGGTCTGAAGTATGGAGTGCTTCCAGAATTCTAGAACCTGGTCTGAAGCATGGAGTGCTTCCAGAATTATAGAACCTGGTCTGAAGTATGGAGTGCTTCCAGAATTCTAGAACCTGGTCTGAAGCATGGAGTGCTTCCAGAATTCTAGAACCTGGTTTGAAGCATGGAGTGCTTCCAGAATTCTATAACCTGGTCTGACGCAAGGAGTGCTTTTAGAATTATATAAACTGCCATGAAGCATGGAGTGCTTCCAGAATTATATAACCTGGTCTGAAGCCTGGAGTGCTTACAGAATTCTAGAGCCTGGTCTGAAGTACGGAGTACTTCCAGAATTCTAGAACCTGGTCTGAAGCATGGAGTGCTTCCAGAATTCTAGAGCCTGGTCTGAAGTACGGAGTGCTTCTAGAATTCTAGAACATGGTCTGAAGCATGGAGTGCTTCCAGAATTCTAGAACCTGGTCTGACGCAATGAGTGCTTTTAGAATTCTAGAACCTGGTCTGAAGCATGGAGTGCTTCCAGAATTCTAGAACCTGGTCTAACGCAAGGAGTGCTTTTAGAATTCTAGAACCTGGTATGAAGCATGGAGTGCTTCCAGAATTGTATAACCTGGTATGAAGCATGGAGTGCTTCCAGAATTCTAGAACCTGGTCTGAAGCATGGAGTGCTTCCAGAATTCTAGAACCTGGTCTGAAGCATGGAGTGCTTCCAGAATTCTAGAACCTGATCTGAAGCCTGCGGTGCTTCCAGAATTCTAGAACCTGGTCTGAAGGATGGAGTGGTTCCAGAATTCTAGAACCTGATCTGAAGCATTGAGTGTTCCAAAAATTCGAGAACCTGATCTGAAGCCTGGAGTGCTTGCAGAATTCTAGAACCTGGTCTGAAGCATGGAGTGCTTCCAGAATTCTGGAGCCTGGTCTGAAGTACGGAGTGCTTCCATAATACTAGAAGCTGGTCTGTAGCATGGAGTGCTTCCAGAATTATAGAAGCTGGTCTGTGGCATGGAGTGCTTCCAGAATTCTAGAACCTAGTCTGAAGCCTGGAGTGCTTCCAGAATTGTAGAACCTGGTCTGAAGCATGGAGTGTTTTTAGAATTCTAGAACCTGGTATGAAGCATGGAGTGCTTCCAGAATTCTAGAAGCTGGTCTGAAGCCTGGAGTGCTTCCAGAATTCTAGAACCTGGTCTGAAGCATTGAGTGCTTCCAGAATTCTAGAAGCTGGTCTGTGGCATGGAGTGCTTCCAGAATTCTAGAACCTAGTCTGAAGCCTGGAGTGCTTCCAGAATTGTAGAACCTGGTCTGAAGCATGGAGTGCTTTTAGAATTCTAGAACCTGGTATGAAGCATGGAGTGCTTCCAGAATTCTATAACCTGGTCTGAAGCCTGGAGCGCTTCCAGAATTCTAGAACCTGGTCTGAAGCATTGAGTGCTTCCAGAATTCTAGAAGCTGGTCTGTAGCATGGAGTGCTTCCAGAATTCTAGAACCTGGTCTGAAGCCTGGAGTGCTTCCAGAATTGTAGAACCTGGTCTGAAGCATTGAGTGCTTCCAGAATTCTAGAACCTGGTCTGTAGCATGGGGTGCTTCCAGAATTCTAGAACCTGGTCTGAAGCATGGAGTGCTTCCAGAATTCTAGAACCTGGTCTGAAGCATGGAGTGCTTCCAGAATTCTAGAACCTGGTCTGAAGCATGGGGTGCTTTTAGAGTTCTAGAACCTGGTATGAAGCATGGAGTGCTTCCAGAATTCTATAACCTGGTCTGATGCCTGGAGTGCTTCCAGAATTCTAGAACCTGGTCTGAAGCATTGAGTGCTTCCAAAATTCTAGAAGCTGGTCTGTAGCATGGAGTGCTTCCAGAATTCTATAACCTGGTCTGAAGCATGGAGTGCTTCCAGAATTCTATAACCTGGTCTGAAGCATGGAGTGCTTTTAGAGTTGTATAACCTGGTCTGAAGCCTGGAGTGCTTCCAGAATTCTAGAACCTGGTCTGAAGCATTGAGTGTTTCCAGAATTCTAGAAGCTGGTCTGTAGCATGGAGTGCTTCCAGAATTCTAGAACCTGGTCTGAAGCCTGGAGTGCTTCCAGAATTCTAGAACCTGGTCTGAAGCCTGGAGTGCTTCCAGAATTCTACAACCTGGTCTGAAGCCTGGAGTTCTTCCAGAATTCTACAACCTGCACTAAGCCAATGTGTTCATTCAGAATTCCAGAGTCTACAGTGAGGTGTGCATTCTGGAATCGTATTATGCCATCTAAAGCGTTCCAGAGTCTACAGTAAAGTGTGCTTTCTAGAATCCAGTCTGTAGGAAGATGTGGTCTCAGAATTCTGGAATGCAAAATAGTGTATAATGTATGGATTCAAATTAGCAAAGTATTAAACAAAATACTAGCAATAATGAAAATGAACACGGGTGGATTGCTCCTCCACAAGTCTGTTTTATTACTATTATCATGGTACTTAGCAGGCATTGCTCTAGTTATGGCAGTACAGTTTTTGGTTTTATAAGTTTCCCTGGCATACAGACCTAGGGTGGTCGCCTAACCTTAGCATTGTCCTCTTAAGCTTATATCCTGAGTTACGGTTTACGCTATTATATAGACAAATATTTGGTGCTGTAAACTTGACATTCAATGTAATTCCATGTCCCGTGTATCATTCTTTTTTATATAATTCTTTATTTTTCTTGTGCATACGATAACAACAGGCGTGTAGAGCCACAACAGCGTCTACAAGCTTTTCAAGACATTTCAAAGTGTGGCAGTTTGGTCGGCACATTTTTGTATAATCATGAAAATAACAGGCTGTTAAACATTGTTTTTAGAGCATAACATGCTAGCGTAAGTAGGCATATTAAAAGTGAGACGTGAGTTTGATTTAACATGCTATTCTAACCACAGGCTGAGTTAAGACATACTGTGTTTGTCGTGGTATGGTTTGGCTAGGCCAGGCTAATATGGATCGCTTATATAACATAACACAACATGCCAGTGTAATAAGGCGTAATTAGGCGTATCAAACGTTAGACGTAATTTTGATAAAACAAGCTAAATTAATAACAGGCTGAGTTAAGACATACTGTGTTTGCTGTAGTATGGTTAGTAGTACAGTTAGGCCAGGCTAATACAGATCGCTTATATAACATAACACAACGTGTCAGTGGTATTAGGCGTATCAAAAGTTAGACGTCATTTTGATAAAACATACTAAATTGACAACAGGCTGATTTAGACATAGTTAGGCATACTGTGTTTGCTGTAGTATGGTTCAGGCTAATGCAAGTCGCTTATATAACATAACCTGCTAGGGTAACTAAGCGTGTTAAGAGTTAAACGTAAGTTTGATAAGACATGCTATACTAGCTACAGGCTGAGTTAGCAAGACATAACAGAATGTAGGATCACTGGCAGTGATTTTTGACAAAAAGAAAATACTATAATCGATAGCTGTGCTAGTGAGGGATAATCATTTCAGGTTAACTAAGATAGTGCCAATGGAGAGATCAATCGAACCAAACAATAAGTAATAGGAAGGATCAGTTCAGTACTTGCTTAGAGTGGTTGTTTAACTGTCTGGAACACATATTTGAGTATGCATGTTGTGAACAAGTAGTGATACAGGAGCCGTTCCCGACGATGTAGTATTACAGTGTGGGAAAGTCTGCTTTGCTGTCTGGAGTCAACCAATGCCTGCAATGCCAATCCGTTGGTGCTGTGTGCAATATTCCTTCGAGGCAGGGACTGGGGCAGTGTTCTGAGAGGTAAGTGTAAGCATCTCACCGAGAAATCCTTTGGGCTGCTGCATTTGTTCGGCGCATGGAGTAGGTAGGCAGAAGGTTGTGGCTGATCTGTGCACCCTGGCTCGGCAGCCGTTACCCTTTTTCACTGGCTTAGCTGTAGTAGCGATATGCTGTGTCATTCGGTCCTTCCCTCGCCTTGGGTATTTAGAGGGTTGTGGAGGCATCCGTTTACGGCGGATGAACCTCCATTTGCGCGGCATGTGCAGGGAGGCAGTGCCTCGGGGTGCTGTCCTCTTAGGTGGCGTTAACGCCATTGCTTTGGCTCTGCTTGTCCGCTTTGGGCGGACCATGCCCCTCTGTCTCTCCCTCCGCTTTGTTGTGTTGCCGGTGAATCGCTCCCATGGTGTAGTTGCCATAATCGGGTGCCTCGGCCGTGTGTTAGAGGGTGTGTGTTGTCGCTTTGCCAGTGTAGCTAGTTTCAGAGCAGGTGATGGGTTCCTCTTACCCAATCTCTCCCAAAATGTCTGGCATACCTCCTCAAATTTAGCCTGGAATGCCGCTGTCCATTCTTCGGTTGTCTGTAGCGGTGGATTTGCGGTACTGCCGGCAGCCTCGTGGGGTCGCTTGGTCGGAGTTGATCTTATAAGTGTCCCAGAGGTGAGTGCTCACTGTAAGCTGGTGGACCGGGATGACCCCCGCCGGTCCAGAGGGGGGGGGGGAAGTGAGAGCCCACCGCCAGGTATCCGGCGTGGTGTTGCAGCTGGGGAGCGGCCGTCTCCCCTGCGCCTGCCATGCTTGTAGGCCTCATCGTGAGTTTAGCTCGGTTCTTCGCTTGAGAGGTATCGTTCTCCTCACTCCGATGCCCACTCTTGAGTGGTGGCCTCATAATCACGATTGTGTGCCGGTGTGGCAGTGAAATTCCGCTTTAGACGCCAAGTTTAGCAGGAGCTGCTGAGATAAGCGTCTTCACAGCTCTGCGTTCCGGCCCCGCCCCCCCCCCCGTGTATCATTCTTGAAACATTGTTTGTTACGTGTTGTATGAGGAACGCAACGCAAAAATAAAGGATGTCGAAAAGCCAAACCGATTTTTGTGTAATATGGAAAATAGCGTATTGAGACTATTTCCCTCACATGTTAAAGAATCGCTGTACTCACCCAGACCATTTCATCTCAGTGAAGTCATCTGGCCCATAGCTCCCGTAATGTAAATCACAGCCATTCTGGAATAATGGCGATGTTTCTTTAAATTGCAGGCTAAACACGTGTCTAGCGGCTCACGCCCCAACTGAGCCATTCTCAGTTCTGTGACGTTCAACTAACATCCTCTAATGCGTCTCAGAGAAAACCACTGGATTCAATCCTTCTCTATGGGAAACATTTGATTGGAGGGGCGTAACCTTTGCTGTGCATGCGCTTCTCATCCACACCTCTTCATTTCCTGTCACTCCATCTGAAAGGAACCCACGTCAGTGTTGTATTCCCACGCATGCGCGAGATCTATGGAGGATCCCCTATTTTTTCTTACATATCTTTTTTACTATGTTGGTATTTCAGTTAAATTCCAAAACAATAAATGTATTTCAGAAAGATTTTAACTTTATGAAATAATGTATTTTGGGGGGGGGGGGGGAGCTAGGTGAGGTATGAGGGACAGAGCTTCCAGAAGTGCTATCAGCATATCTGATATGTTTTTGAGTATCCCTAAACAGCAATGTATACACAAAACATCATATTCTAGCTAGGATAGAATCATATGAACAGAATGATAATTATTATTTATTTGTTTTAAACAAAGGAACATGGTCAGACTGACATAACTTGACTGTGGTTTTAAATTGGAACTGATATATAGGATGTAGCGGATTGGTACCGGGCTGTCCCACGACATGTATGAGAATAAGTGTATTTGGTCATATGGCTGGTTTAATGTGTATGTACATGTATAGAAAGCATGGTATCCGGGTATAATGACAGTTAAATGTATGTAAAGAATTGTATTCCTCTAGTTGTTCGGTAGAATCATTCAAAATAAAACAAGGGAATGAAACTACCGAACAACCAGACCACCCAGGAATGAGTGTGCCTCCAATTACCGTTTGCAACAATGTTGCAAACAGGTAATTGGCAATCAGTGCAGTGTGGTCTTTGTCCTCTGGGTGGCCGCCATTCGGGAAACAAACACGTGGCGGTGGCAATCTGAAACTACCGAACAGCGGTGTTTTGCCGTCGAGTGTCTGGAACTAAAATCGGACACTTGACTAGGCAAACACCGCTGAGACCTCCATACTTCCAGAAATTCGTATGGAAACTACCGAATGACCCGCCGTTCGGTAGAAAGAGCCCCATAAACAAGGGAATTCATTCAAACCCTCTCCAGGCTCTATAACACAGGCAATTCGCCTGTTTTCATTCCCTTGTTTGTGACCGACCGCAGGGCCAAAATGCATGGAACTGTTTTCGGATACTTTACCCATGCGGTCGGTCAAATCTTTGGAACCCCATATCTCACGAACCATTCATCCGAATGGGCTAATTTTTAAGTATGTTGGTTCCCCAGAATAGAGCTATCTGGGGATGTTGGATTTGTGGATGTACCCCAAGTATTTAGGGTACATCCAAAACTCGGGGAAAACTGTGTACACAATAAGGGGATTATGATGCTAGAGGAGGGGAGGAGATCTGTGGGAGGTTACTACTTAGAGATTGGATAATGTCTTAAGTGATGGAACCTCCTCCCTTGCATGGGAGAGGGCTTTATAAGGAACTGTGGAATAAAGCTTGTCAGACTACTCCTGAAACTGTGTGTCGTCCAGTTATTGGGATTGCGATGGGGATACTGCTGTATTACTTTACCTGCTGGAAACCTTGCCTGTGGACTTAACATCACCTTGTTCCTGAGCCTCACTGGAATCTCTAGTGGAGAATAGCTGTGCAAGATCGGCTCTCCGCTACATTGGTTGGCAGCGCTGGGATCCAAACTCACAGAGGAACAAGCGTAAATGGAGTACGGATGGAGATTGATTTTTCTGCGCTAAAACGCTCCACGCTAAAGGACCTCCTAGAGGCAAGGGGTATACAAGCCAGCAATAAGAAGAAAGCAGTACTTGTTACAGAACTCATGGCAGAGTACAGAATGGAGGGCGATTCAGTTCCGGCACAGAGGGAGCCGGGAAGAACACCACAAGGATCGGAATTCCAGAGGCAGGTTCAGTTCAGGCTATCCTTTTATGGGGAAAACCCCCCAACAGAAATTGTTACCAGGACAATGGCCGAGGTACAAGAATTCATCCTAAGGACACAGGCACCAGAACAAAGCTCTGCAATTAATGTGCCACAGGAAGGTAAGCCTAAAATACCATACCAGGCTTTTAAAACATATGTGGAGGCAGAGGAAGATATAGACGCTTTCCTGCAAGACTTTGAAAGACTGTGTGCACTGCATAAAATTAACGCAGAGGACTGGGTACCTATTTTGGCCGGAAGGTTAACCGGGAGGGCAGCAGAGGCATATCGGACTGTACCTAATGACGAAATAAGGAATTACAGTAAAGTGAAAGAAATTATACTCGCCAGGTATGCTATAACACCCGAGGCATACCGGCGGAGGTTCCGGGATCTAAAGAAAACAGAGAAGGACTCGCACGCAGAGTGGGCATGCCGATTACAGGGGGCAGCGCTCGGGTGGGTGCAAGCTAGCAAGGCACGTTCTATGGAGGATGTAATACAAATGTTGCTGATGGAGCAGTTCTATGAGGGAGTAACCAATGAGGTCCAGGAATGGGTAAGGGACAGAAACCCTACTTCCCTTACCGAGGCGGCTAGGAAAGCGGATGACTACCTGGATGCACGCAGGTCACAAAAACCTGCAGCTCCAAAAGCAACCTTTAAAACATTCGGGGGAAACAACTACACCCCAGCTCCACCGAGACCGCTACCACCACCTCCACCACCCGCTGCACAGCCCCGGTTCCGACAACCCACCGCTGGCCCCTGTCATCACTGCCAGAAGTGGGGACATTATAAAAGGGAATGCCCACAGCTACGGGACCGTTCCACCTGGATTCGTCCAGGCCCACCTCCACCCAGGGCGGCCGCAGCCCACCACTACCAGGACCTAGTCACCACCCCATATGGTTCCGCAGTCCCCATTACTACTGTGGAACAATGGGAGGTACTGCACGAGGCAGATCCGGTCCAGGCCAATGTGGATAATCTACGGCACCATCGACAGACGGTATATCTGAATGGTACAGCAGTCCGGGGATTACGAGATTCGGGAGCCACCATCACTTTGGTACAGAGCCACCTGATTTCAGATCAGGCAAAACTGAACAAAACTGTTGCCGTCCGGGTAGCTGGGGGAGCAGTGTACCGGCTACCTACAGCAAGGGTACATTTACATTGGGGAGCGGGGGCAGGGGAAGTGGAGGTGGGGTTGATGCCACATTTACCGGCGGAGGTTTTATTGGGGAACGATCTGGGGAGGCTCACTTCTGCTTTTGAGCCCCAGTCACCCACCACAGGAGAGGTCAACCCTGTAGTCACCCGACAACAGGCCCGCACCCAGGACCACAACACACTGCCGGAGGTCCAGGTAAGCAACCCTACCCCCCCTCTAGAATGTGTCCCCTGGGCTCCACCTAATGAATTTGTAGCTGAAGTCGCAACAGACCCCACGCTTCAGGTGTATAGGGACAAGGTTGGCACGGGTTCCCCCGGGGCGGAGGGAGAGAAGTTTATCTGGGATAAACAACTTTTATACAGGGAAACAACCAAACAGATTACGAGGTTAGACCCGATAGCGAGGAGACAATTAGTGGTACCACAGCGGTACCGGGCTGAATTACTCCGGATAGCGCATGATATTCCGCTATCCGGACATCTAGGGGTTAGTCGCACCAGGTACAGACTAACCCAGAGTTTCTTCTGGCCAGGGATTAGCCAGGAAGTACGCAGATATTGCACGACTTGCGATACCTGCCAGAGAGTGGGAAAAAGGGGGGATCGCAGGAAGGCTAAACTTCACCCCTTACCCATAATAGAGGAACCTTTTAGCCGAATAGCGGTGGATCTGATAGGCCCCCTCAATAAAGTTAGCCCGTCAGGAAAACGGTATATTTTAACGGTCGTAGATTATGCCACCAGGTATCCAGAGGCAGTGGCTCTGACCAACATCCACGCTGAGACGGTCGCGGATGCCCTCATGCGGATATTCTCCCGGATGGGATTACCCAGGGAGATTATCTCGGATCAGGGTACCCAGTTTACCGCAGAATTCACCCAACACCTCTGGAGGATCTGTGGCATTAAGCCTATTATCAGCGCCCCTTACCACCCCCAGACGAACGGGCTCTGCGAACGATTCAATGGTACCTTGAAGCAGATGCTCCGAACCTTCGCAGAGACCCACAAGGACTGGGAACGATTCCTGCCGCACCTCCTATTTGCATACCGGGAGGTGCCGCAGGAATCCACAGGGTTCTCCCCGTTTGAATTATTGTTTGGAAGGAGGGTCCGAGGCCCATTGGATCTTATTAGAGAGCATTGGGAGGGAGACCGGAGCACAGATGGCACTCCCATCCTACCATATGTGTTGGCCTTTCGGGACCGCCTAGAAGCGTTGACCAAGACGGTACGGGAAAACCTTCAGGAGGCCCAGACCCGCCAGCGTACATGGTATGATCGGGGAGCCAGGGACCGTAGCTTTCAGGTCGGGCAGAAGGTACTAATTTTAAAACCTGTCCGACATGATAAGTTACAGGCCGCCTGGCAGGGCCCATATAAGGTGGTGGAGCAAAGATGCGATACCACCTATATTATCGGCCCCTGCACAGGGACTGGGGGGCGACGCATGCTCCATGTGAACATGCTGAAGCCCTACCACGAGCGTACTGAGGAGGTAACCGCCATCTGTGCCCCTAACACGGAAGAGTTTGACAGCTTACCCCTCCCCGATTTGCTGGGGGATGGGCAGCTGTCCGGAGATTTAGGGGAGGTTACGCTGGGAGATCGGCTGAGCCCACAGGAGCGGATCGAGGTACAGCAACTATTGGAAGAGAAACGCGACACGTTCTCTAATGTACCTGGATACACGCCTCTGGCAACTCACCGGGTCGAGACCCCAGGGCAACTACCCATGCGCCAGACGCCATACCGCATTCCAGAAGCGGTACGGGCAAACATGCGTAAGGAGATCGACGAAATGCTCCAACTGGGGGTGATTGAACCCTCAGACAGTCCTTGGGCATCTCCTGTAGTCCTCGTACCAAAGCGAGACGGTACGACCCGCTTCTGCGTGGACTATAGGAGATTGAACGAGAAGACTGTATCTGACGCCTATCCGATGCCCCGGATAGACGAGTTACTGGACAGAATGGCCAGGGGCCAATACCTCACCACTATTGACTTGTGTAAAGGGTATTGGCAAATCCCCCTGGCCCCAGACGCCATCCCGAAGTCGGCCTTTGTCACCCCATTTGGCTTGTACCAGTTTAAGGTCATGCCATTTGGGATGAAAAACGCCCCAGCCACCTTCCAAAGGATGGTGGATCGACTCCTAGATGGATTCCAGGACTATACATGTGCCTACCTGGACGATATTGCTATTTTTAGCAATACGTGGCAGGAACACTTAGCTCACATCGGAGCTGTACTAGATAGGATAAGGGAAGCAGGTCTGACCTTGAAGCCGGCCAAGTGTAGTATCGGCATGGCTGAGGTACAATACCTGGGACATAGAGTAGGGTGCGGTAAACAAAAACCCGAACCCGCCAAAGTAGAGGCTGTAGCCCAGTGGCCCACCCCTAGGACTAAGACCCAGGTTTTAGCGTTTCTAGGGACAGCAGGGTATTACCGGAAGTTTGTTCCCAATTATAGCGCCCTGGCCAAACCCCTCACTGACCTGACCCGTAAGAACCTTCCCCGCCAAGTAAACTGGACCCCGGAGTGTGAGCAGGCATTCCAACAATTGAAAAATGCACTGATAAATGCCCCTGTCTTGGCAGCTCCCAATCCAACTAAACGTTTTCTTGTTCACACAGACGCTTCTATGTTTGGATTGGGGGCAGTACTGAGTCAAGTCGGGGCCGATGGCGGGGAACATCCAGTGGCTTACATCAGTCGCAAACTGTTACCTCGAGAAGTAAGCTACGCCGCCATCGAAAAGGAATGCCTGGCTGTGGTGTGGGCCCTAAAGAAGCTACAACCCTATTTATATGGACAGCCCTTTTCCTTGCTCACGGATCACAACCCGTTAGTCTGGCTGAACCGGGTGGCTGGAGACAACGCCAGGCTGCTGCGCTGGAGTTTGGCGCTACAGCCTTTTGACTTTAATATCCAGTACCGGCCGGGTAAGCAGAATGGAAATGCTGACGGGTTGTCAAGACAAACTGACTTAGAGAAATGATCCGTGAGCCCCCGGACATCCCCAAGCCGATCCGTGTTGGATCAGACTGTGTATGCCGGCTTGTGGGCAAGGGGGAGCAGTGTAGCGGATTGGTACCGGGCTGTCCCACGACATGTATGAGAATAAGTGTATTTGGTCATATGGCTGGTTTAATGTGTATGTACATGTATAGAAAGCATGGTATCCGGGTATAATGACAGTTAAATGTATGTAAAGAATTGTATTCCTCTAGTTGTTCGGTAGAATCATTCAAATAAAACAAGGGAATGAAACTACCGAACAACCAGACCACCCAGGAATGAGTGTGCCTCCAATTACCGTTTGCAACAATGTTGCAAACAGGTAATTGGCAATCAGTGCAGTGTGGTCTTTGTCCTCTGGGTGGCCGCCATTCGGGAAACAAACACGTGGCGGTGGCAATCTGAAACTACCGAACAGCGGTGTTTTGCCGTCGAGTGTCTGGAACTAAAATCGGACACTTGACTAGGCAAACACCGCTGAGACCTCCATACTTCCAGAAATTCGTATGGAAACTACCGAATGACCCGCCGTTCGGTAGAAAGAGCCCCATAAACAAGGGAATTCATTCAAACCCTCTCCAGGCTCTATAACACAGGCAATTCGCCTGTTTTCATTCCCTTGTTTGTGACCGACCGCAGGGCCAAAATGCATGGAACTGTTTTCGGATACTTTACCCATGCGGTCGGTCAAATCTTTGGAACCCCATATCTCACGAACCATTCATCCGAATGGGCTAATTTTTAAGTATGTTGGTTCCCCAGAATAGAGCTATCTGGGGATGTTGGATTTGTGGATGTACCCCAAGTATTTAGGGTACATCCAAAACTCGGGGAAAACTGTGTACACAATAAGGGGATTATGATGCTAGAGGAGGGGAGGAGATCTGTGGGAGGTTACTACTTAGAGATTGGATAATGTCTTAAGTGATGGAACCTCCTCCCTTGCATGGGAGAGGGCTTTATAAGGAACTGTGGAATAAAGCTTGTCAGACTACTCCTGAAACTGTGTGTCGTCCAGTTATTGGGATTGCGATGGGGATACTGCTGTATTACTTTACCTGCTGGAAACCTTGCCTGTGGACTTAACATCACCTTGTTCCTGAGCCTCACTGGAATCTCTAGTGGAGAATAGCTGTGCAAGATCGGCTCTCCGCTACATAGGAGATTATAGAACATTCTAGTCATTAATAATTGTACTTTTCGTTTTAACTTTAAATGTTACATTTATCTTATTGAATGCAATGGCAAACTTCCAATGTTTTGCAATTTTCTGTGTTTGCTCTCTGAATATTCGAGCAGTGGATTACAAGATAAAGTTTAACAACCATCCATAGGCAGATCATCTTAGCAAGATGGCTCCATCTGTCGTCCGTGATGCATGACTCACCTTAGCACGCTGCATCGATGGGACACAGGGCGTCTTTACACGCCACCTGAGGGTGCCAGACCCTGTAAGGACATCTTTGCTTGTAGTGCTTAGACTGACCTATACTGGCGGCCTTGTGTTTTGCCATAAGCTGTTGTGAGTAAAGTTGGAACATTCCCTTACACATGAAGCATCAAGTATGCCAAGGTAATTTGCATCACATGCCAGGATATGCCACAAGATAAAAAGAATATATTTATATATTTAGCAGCTAATGCAATTGTGGCTTTCGGGGTTTTTGCACAATCCATATCGTCACTTTATGAGGCGGAGAAGGTTACATAGTTGACAAGAGACTTGCGTCCATCAAGTTTAGCCTTCTTCCCATATGTTTTTGCTGTTGATCCAAAAGAAGGCAAAAAACCCAGTCTGAAGCGCTTCCAATTTTGCCACAAACTAGGAAAAAATTCCTTCTTGACCCCAAAATAGCAGTCAGATGTATCCTTGGATCAAGCAGCTATTACCCCACTAATTAGAAATGATATCCCTGTATGTTATGTTTTTGCAAGTATTTATCCAATTGCAGTTTAAAAATCTGTATGGAATCTGATAAAACCACCTCTTCAGGCAGAGAATTCCACATCCTTATTGTAAAAAAACCTTTTCTTTGCCTTAGATGAAATCTCCTTTCTTCCAACCTAAATGTGTGACCTCGTGTCCTATGTATAGCACTGTTTGTGAATAGATTTCCAGATAAAGGTTTGTACTGGCCCCGAATATATTTGTATAATGTTATCATACGTTAACGGAGACGGACCGCAAGGCCAAACCTTATGGAACTATTTTCGGCTACTTTTGCCTGTGCGGTCGGTCATAACTTTCAACCTTTATAACTCCCGAACCCCGGGTCCAATCTGGGTGAGCTTTGAGTATGTTACTCACCCAGATCAGGGCTATCAGGGGATCCCCTATTTTGGAGTCTACTCTAAGTATTTGGGGTACATCCAGAAAGTGGGGAAGTAATGGACATGGCTAAGGGGATTATGTGTCATGCTGAGGGGAGGAGATGTGTGGGAGGTAACGCATGTGTGATTGGTGTACTGTAAATCTCTCCCTTGCATGGGAGAATCCTTTATAAGCCACTTGTGTTAATAAATCTGGAGTTCCTGTTTTAACCCTCAAAGTGGTGTTGTCTCATTCTTGGGGGAGCATTTATTGTATGCTGTTCCAGTTTGACTGCTAGGAGTGTAAACCTATTCGTATGGTTTCCTATTCAACTGTCTACAGCATTCATATGCTTGAGAGGATTTATATGCTTCTTCGGTTCGGTGATTGTGGTGTCTGCCAGAGTGCTTGGAGTCCTCAGGAAACGCTAGGAGCATCCTTCAACGGAGGTACCCAGTCGGGGTGCCAGGTGATCCGTTACAGTGTGGTCTTACCAGCGATTTATAAAGAGGCAAAATTATATTTTCATCCCGAGAATTTATGCCCCTATTTATACATGACAAAACCTTACTGGCCTTAGCAACTGCAGATTGACATTGCATATTGCTGCCTAATTTGTGGTCTATAACAATTCCCAAATCCTTCTCGTGTGTGGTTATCCCTAATTCACTACCATTTAGGGTGTAAATTGCTTGTGCATTCTTGACCCCGAAGTGGTTAAGAATTCTCTACGTTAAATTTCATCTGCCATCTGCCCAGTACCCCAATCTATCCAAATCCCTCTGCAGCAAAGCAATATCCTGCTCACATTTTATTACTTTACAAAGTTTTGTGTCATCTGCAAACACTGATACATGTCTTTCAATGCCTATTTCAAGATCATTTATAAATATGTTAAATAGAAGTGGTCCCAAAACAGAACCCTGAGGGACACCACTTACCAAGGTAATATGCAGATTGTGCACACCGACACCTAGTGGTTTAAATGAGCAATGCAGCTCCAGATACTTTCATTATTGATCTGCCTCTTTTCCAAATTAAAGCAACACTAATTTTCTTTTTCAGGTTTTCCTTCTTCTGTTCCTTAACTTCACACTAGCTAGTAGACTCAGTCTGTCTTTGTATTAAATCAACCATTTATAGACATAAACTCTACAAAACGTTGGGCCCATACCCAATTCTTCACTCAGAAACAACTAACCGAAGTGCTGAATCCACACGGTGTGAGCACCTGCCACAATCAGATTACATTTTAATAAAACACGTTTCGCGGGGTGGGAAAGCACATTATCACTGATCTGGCAGAGCTTGTCAGCATTACAAATATAATAACCTTTAAGTGTTATTTAAGATGTTTGTTTATATTACAAATTCAAACGTAACAAATATAAATTAATTAGTGATCAAAAAGTCTCAGAAATGGAATCAGGAGAAAGAGATGAAAATTTATATTTTATTCTACGTTCCAGGAGATTCCTCTTTTTCAAAAACATCCACATTTTGGTAGTATTTCCAAGCCTTGAAGTTGCAGGATTTCAGGATGGACCCCAGCTGTCTTCCAGGGCCCATTTCTAATGTTCGGGGGAAATCTATCCCCTTTTTCCTTTCATAGATGGCATGCATTGTTTGTTCCCACTTTACAGGCGAGACCAGCTGTTTGACAAGCAGTTTGCTGATTACAGAGGCGTGCTTATAGCGCTTGCCATCAATATTACAGTAAACGGGGACATACGGCTGCTTAAACTCCAGGTTCTTGAGGGCTTTCTGCAGGGGTTCCATAGCAGGTGCCATTAACGGAGTGTGAAAAGCACCACTCACCGGTAGCATCTTTGTGCGCAGGAAATGGTATTTTCGTGAATTTCTCTGCAGATACTGCAAAGCCTACGATGGGGTGAAAAAACACAAAAAATATACAACAGAATTTGCGCAAGAAAATATATCTAAAATCTTCCCACAAAAAGCAGTGAGGGGACACTATTGGACTACAACTCATCTAAGTCTCAGCCAGATTAAATGATGTGTTATGGGATGCCTTCTACACAGTTACTTTCTCACAGGAATATTACATGAAATCTGTCATCAGATAAAAACAGAATTTCCACGCTTTTACCGCGGCCTCATTTCCTGCTTCGCTGACCTGAAAATCCCAAGACACAAGGCCGGATTTAAATCTCCTACTCTGGACACTGATTATTATTATAAATGCTAATAATAAGTACTCTTACAGCGACACAAGAGAGGTAGGTTCACTCGCTGTTATATGACCTTAGAATAAACAGTCACCTGTCAATATATAGTCAGACGGAGGGAGAAAGAGTAAGTCAGTCCTTGTTTGTATAGAGTAAATGAGATTAATTTTAACGGAACCATCCCAGAAAAACACTTTGGGGTTATCCATTAAACTGGGAAATTTAACTATTTGTTTTATTTTAGACAGGACACATAGAAAATAGTGTCACGTACCTCTATATTTCCTGCAATGACCCTGCCATCCGGGAACAGGTAATTTGCCACATCGCACACTACATTTTCCAAGCCTATAGATTTGCAATGTTCTCGAGCTTCTGCGCACGCAACATTGTACTTTGAATGAGGACGGCCAATTACAGACAACATTCCACTGGGCACAGCGTCTGACGCCCGCTGCATGGCCTCCGCCCGAGCCTTCACAGCATACAGCGCTACAACATAGAGGGTTAAACAAATCAGAAAAGGCACAAAGTAAACATATCAGATGTGGCTCGTTCACCGAACCTATCAAAAGAAACTGACTAAAATAGATCACTTGTTTTCTGATCGCCTCGAAATCTTGCAGTTGATCTGCCAATTTAAATGGATATGCCAAGCACCATAACCACTACATCTCACCATGTTTGTCGTCTGGTTATTCACTAGACTAATTTGTACTTGGAGGGACCACACACCAGCTACCCTGGGATCCTGAAACTCTCACAGGCATACTGCAGGAAAAATATCTAATGTTTGAGCCTTGTCAGCTATTACACGTGAGCATAAAAGGGACATCAAATTGTGAGTGGAGAGAGATATTAAAGGGGAAGTATAGCATCCTTCTTCTATCCTTGTATCAGTGAACATTATCTCACTATCAGACGAGTTCACAAAGAGTATCTCACAGACACTTTGCTCGTGTACTTAGCTTGCGTCTCCATCTACCAATACTGGCATCCTAAACTAATCTGCCCAGAATTATAGCCATGCCAATACACATACATTGCACATGCCAGCCACTTAGACCAACCAGGGGCAATCAATGAAAGTGGTAATAGATGGCACATCGGAGACACCATTTGGCAACATAAAACCATGTGAATTTATCAAATAGAATTAGAACTAGAAAGCGTTTACTGTTTCTTTAAAAATCAGAAGTGTTTCAGAACAAATAAATCTGTTAATGTGAGAAATACTTTAGGCTAAATAAAAAAAAGTGTCACTTAAAACAGCATGTACTAAATGTAATATTAACGAAAAACATTCTTAAAGGACCACTATAGTGCCAGGAAAACAACCTCGTTTTCCTGGCACTATAGTGTTAATAGGTCCCCCCCACCCTCATGGCCCCCCTCCCGCCAGGCTCTAGGTGGAGGAAGGGGTTAAAGGCTTACCTTTCTCCAGTGCCGGGCTCCCTCGGCGCTGGGGACTCTCCTCCCTCTTCCACCGAATGCGCATGTTTGGCAAGAGCAGCGCGCGCATTCAGTCAGTCCATAGGAAAGCATTCTCAATGCTTTCCTATGGACGCTGGCGTCTTCTCACTGTGAAAATCAAAGTGAGAAGCGCCTCTAGCGGCTGTAAATGAGACAGCCACTAGAGGCTGGATTAACCCATAGGTAAACATAGCAGTTTTACTGAAACTGCTATGTTTACAGCAGGCAGGGTTAATCCTAGGTGGACCTGGCACCCAGACCACTTCATTAAGCTGAAGTGGTCTGGGTGCCTATAGTGGTCCTTTAAATCTCACTGAATCTTGTGTTTTGTAAAAAAATTACTTTAAAAACAATGTTCTGAGTATCATGGGTAACATAGTCCAAAATCTTCTTTAGAGTGAATGTTAGTCATCACTACACAGAACCCAATACAAAGCGCTGTTCACAGTGCCAGCTTAGAGGGTTACTCCAACCACCATGACAACTTCAGTGATTAGAAGTGGTTGTGGTGGTAATAATCTGTATGTGAAGTGTCTCTGCTGGTATGCTGCACATACAGAGTAATCTGCACTTGTGTGCTGAGGGCTAGTTACACCGGCAGAAATAACTTTTGGCATCCTGGAACTCTGTGCCGGACTACCTAATGTCAATTCTGGGCATACGATAACTTTTGTTGTCAGTGCGCACAGCAGGCTCTGCGTTTAAGGGGACTGTTTTCATCCGCTCCCTCTCTCTGTGCCCTCCCACTTTCCAATAAAACCGATATTACTATTTTTTTTTTTAAATAGTAATTTTTCACCTACTGACCACCTAGTCTCCCCCTCCCCTTGCTTGCTTAGATTTTGCATAAACGCTTGGAGCTGGTGAGACAGCTTATCACACTGCTGCAGGAGGCCCTGGCTGATTCCACCCCTGTTTTACTGCACAGTTAAGGGTGGTGGGAACCTAATTAATAGTGGCCAATAAGGCATTTTACAGAGAAAGAACCCCCCCCTCCCCTCCTTTAGAAAAAATGGATGGAGTAACCATTTAAGCTCTGCCAGTTCATGTTTGTAGTTCCTTGCCAGTTCCTTTACCTTCTGTAAAATCTAGCGCACCCGAAAAAACAAGAGCTGCGAATTCCCCAACGCTGAATCCTGCAACTGCAACACAATTGTCAATAGCCTGGGAAAAAACAAACAAAAAAAACACATCAGGCATTATAAATTATCAGGAATGAGCATCATCAGTTTGATTTAACAAAATATGCGGCTTTACCTAGAACACATCGAGATTAACTATAAAAATAACTGGGGTAGCCCCAGGATTTATCTGAATAATACAATCGAGTTGGGGATGTTTCCCGATTCAGCTACTTTGGCTAAAATCTGCTATTCCCATTTCAGAGATCGGCAGGCTAGGTATTGACTTTTTCTGCTGTGATTATCACGGAACATACAACTGGATCCGGCATGGTACTTACTGTAGGGTCTTCATGGCTCAACTTTTCAGTGGCAGCCAGGGACGTCACAAACACAGCAGGCTGGCAGTGTACAGTTCTACTGAGTACCTCCTCAGGACCATGTAGGCACAGCTCCAGCAAGTCATATCCCAACACCTTGTGCGCTGCATCAAACATTGTCCTGACATTGGGGTAATTCAAGAGCGCTCTAGCCATCCCAACCTGCTGGCTACCCTGTCCTGGAAAAAGCAGCACTGTGCTATTAGTAGGGGATCGTCTGGCAGGTGTGAGGTCCACCTCTGACATCTCCAGAGCTTTGGTGATATCTTCAGAGTCTTCCAACAATTTAGATATATCTTCTGACCCAGCCAGCACTTTAAGGGGGTATTCTGACCCAGCCAGCACTTTAGGGGGATCCTCTGACCCAGCCAGCTCTTTAGGGGGATCCTCTGACCCAGCCAGCTCTTTAGGGGGATCCTCTGACCCAGCCAGCTCTTTAGGGGGATCCTCTGACCCAGCCAGCTCTTTAGGGGGATCCTCTGACCCAGCCAGCTCTTTAGGGGGATCCTCTGACCCAGCCAGCTCTTTAGGGGGATCCTCTGACCCAGCCAGCTCTTTAGGGGGATCCTCTGACCCAGCCAGCTCTTTAGGGGGATCCTCTGACCCAGTCATACCTTTGGAGGGATGATGCCCCCTCTCCCAGCCTCCAGCAGGTGCTGACTGCCACCTCTGCCATTGCACATGGGGTACAATCCTCCTGCAGAGCAGGGCCCTGGAGAGAGCTGTGCTCCCCATTATTGGAAGGACCTGGGTTCAGCTGCACTGCACAGCCATGCTGCTCTCTCTGATCAGCAGTCACATGGAGCTGCTGCCCTCTGCATGATACTTCCTGGTTCCAGTCACTAACACCTTCCCCGGAAACAAGGAACAAACTCCAAGGTTCCTACAGTAAAAATGTCCCTGGCAGGGACAGAAAGTGGGGTGTCAACTTTTACCAAACTGGGTTATTCACTAAATATAATTTATTTACTGAACAGCGAATTGTAGTGAAATTAAATCTGAACTGGAAAACATAGATAAAATACATGATTAAAATAAGGAGTCACGTGGCGCATGTCTTATGGCTGTGCAATTTTCATCCTGTGTCTTCCTCGAGGACATTTATCTGAACACGTTTCACCGATTGCTTTATGGTTATTTTTATAGTAGACGTTATTGCCTTCGTAAATAAAGAGTTAAAAAATATCGCTGATTTGGAAAAATTCACAAAATTAGTAACTTTGCCTACATTTTGCAATTCAGTTTTCATTTCACTACAATTTGAAGTTTAATGCAAACATGTTACAGGATTATTTACTTATGTGAGAATTCAAAGTGAATTTCAAATGTCAGGCCGGAGAAGCTCGAAGCAGAGCCAAGTTATGGAATTTTCCGGTTTGGTTTCCTTTGACCCTAATTCTGATATTAATTTTGAATTCTCACTTTATTGAATAACTCCTGACTGTCAGTCTTTAGTGTACCTGTCCCTAGTTATATAGCCCCCCATGTGCGCTTGCTAAACACCTCTGTCTAGCTCGGAGTTCCCCTTGGGGCTGTTCACCTTCACTCCTCCTGCAACGTTATGGAGGACGCAAGGCTTCTTCTATGATGGACCGATCCAATGCTTCTCATAGAGACATACTCGTAGAGACATGAAGCGCACGTGCGGCCAATCCAAACCTCCCTGTAGATTTTACTGGAGGTAAAAACGCTTCCCGTGACAGTATTACCTTGAATAGTTAAATTGACTGAACCACGGCACCCAGACCACTTTATCGAGCTGACGTGGCCTGGGAGATTTCAATATCCGTTAATAGTAAACATTCCACTTCCGATACACTTTAATTTTAGGGGTGTGAGTGTTTTTTTTCTGATAAGTTTTTGATAACTCCCAACTGTCTCGAATTTGATGTGACCGTCCCAATTATCAGGTCCTGTCCCGCCGTCCTACATTTGTTCCGCTTTCGGGGACACCAGGAAACTGTCCCCGACAATCATAGCACAGGCGCACCAATAGACGCACTCACGCAATGATTAGGCATGAGCAGGGTGACCCGATCTACCATGTTTTTAGGGACACATATCATTTTATCATATTTATGAAAACTCATGAAAAAGGTGGCCCTGCAGTGTGTGTAATGCATATTCTGTAGGATTCTTCATTGCCTAATTGCTTAATCTGATACACATTGTTCTGAATTTTACAGGGCGACCTTTTTCATGCTCTGCCCAGAAAACATGGTGGATCTGTTCACGCTGGGCATGAGGGACCTTCAGGGAGGACTGAAACAGTGGTTCCTGCTGGGTCGGCCCACATGATTGACAGGCAGACTGGCACGCATTCACACCAGGCTGACCTTGGTGGACCCGCCCCTTTTCCAACAGGTCCGCCATTTTGTGGCAAAGCTAGTGACATGATCGCTTCACTGGCCTTCCCAACTTTACCTCACTCCCATTGACATCCTGATTCTCTGGCATCCCAAATAGGGAGGCATGCTTACTAATAACAAATTATACACTAAAATATAATTTACAAGAAAAGCAATGTATCTTATTTACACAGACTGATTTCTAAACACATTTACTGCCGTTTAAAGGGACACTATAGGCACCCAGACCATTTCATCTCACTAAAGTGGTCTGGGTGCAGTGACCCTGTTCCCTTCACTCTGCAATGTAAAACATTGCAGGATTAAAACTGCCTACCAGTGGCTGCCTACCAGACAATGCTTCCTGCAGTTTCACAGAGTTTGAATCCGTGAAATGACACTTGTGCTCAGCAGGGGTTAATTCAGACTGACACATAATAACAGCAAGTGATGCATATCAAATAAGGCACAGAAACATAATAATAAAACACAGACTCAGAGGTGTGCTGAAAAGGCCGTGGTCTTTAATGTAGTTTACAAATTATACAAACATAACTTATTAACTTTAAAACACGTAATTTGTGGGGGGCGGGGCCGGACCGCCGAGCTGGACGGTCGCAGGCAGTAGGAGCTCCTGCTGCCCCAACTTTAAATATGCCGGAAAAACTTAACTTCAGCCAAGAAACGACCGACCACCATCACGCCCAAAGCAGAGGGCCTGCTGGAGCCAGGGTGAGGCTGGCTTTTTAAGCTACAGTCCCCTGGAGGAGAGGACTGCGATACCCCGGCCCTCTCCCGCGGTGAGTGGAGCGGACGGCCGACGCACCACTATCCCGCCACACAGCACCCAGACTGGGGCTCGAATTTGAGCGGATCCGGCCTTGGTCCCCCCCCTATGGACCGGGGGGGTGATCCCGGTCCCCACCCGGGGGCATAGCAGCCGGAAAACACAGGCGCCACAGACACGCTTGAGGGCCCGACCGCACAAGATGGCGACTGCCACGTGCACTGAGGGCACCTAACAAGCACGGGCCCAAGAAGCCTGAGATGACGGAGGCCTCACTCTCCTACAGCTCGCCAAGCGATATCTCACCTGACAGAGCAATAACTTATCGGAAGACAGACAGCAGCAGAGGCTTACTGGACACGGAGTGGCGGAGACACCAACCTGCAGGGACTCAGCTCCATACCCACGAGTCTACCGCCAACCGAAGGGAGCCACACGCCAGAAAAAGCAAACCACCCAATGCCGACCTTGGAGACCGCTCCACCTGACTCCCAATAGTGGCAAGCCCAGGCGACACATCTGGAGAGGTACCCCAGCCTGCAAGACTACCGACACTGGGTCATACTGAAGGGCTGAAACAAGCACTGGCCGATTATACGCTCACTGCCACCCATGAAGCAACAGACCCACCATGACAGTGATTCCTGAAGAATCTGCCGCTATACGAACTCTTGAACGGACTGGGTGATATTATGATATAAGATGTCTGTAGATAGCTGCCTGGCTTTAACATATATAACGCTTACATGCTACTCTGACCACAGCATACTGTTTACACCTCACTCATCATAACATATACCATGCTAGCGCTTAGGGCACCCTACCAGTGCAGAAACTGCTAGCCAGCCTGCACTCACACCTCGCCTGCAACAACTATGTTTTAGGCCATACTGTCTATTATGTGAACCCACAAGCTGGCTGTAATTATAACACGCACCCTTGCCTCCCCGGGTGAGTCACTAAGGAGCAATCCTGAATAAGCAACATCAGCACGCAGAACACAGCACCTACACATGTGTACCGCATCTACTTGTTTAAATAATTTTATTTAACTTGTATATCCTGCCTGCATAACTCATATAACCAATCGACTTAATATTGTTGTACATCTTCTTATCAGAACGCGATCTTTTAAAAAAAAAATGTGCACATACAAACGCATACCCCAATGTACTTATTGTCTGACCAACACGAGGATTGCCTTTGGGGTACCCCGTGTGAAGCTGTAACATCTTATGCACTGCAAAAAAAAAAAAAAAACAAAAAAAAAAAACACGTAATTTGTAACCAAACATCTCAGGTCTTTAAACCCCCAGAGATCTAACACATAACTCAACAGAGTTCTGCCCTATTAGCCAGAACTTAAAGGGAAACTCCAGTGCCAGGAAAACGATCCGTTTTCCTGGCACTGGAGGGTCCCTCTCCCTCCCACCCCCCAATCCCCAGTTGCTGAAGGGGTGAAAACCCCTTCAGTGACTTACCAGAGGCAGCGACAGGTCCCACGTCGCTGCTTCCTCCTCCCCCGCCGCTCCTCCTTCTGCTTACGTCGGCCGGTGGGCGAGACTGATCTCGCCCGCCGGCCGAGGAGACCTAATTGCCGCGCATGCGCATTAGTGCACCCCATAGGAAAGCATTGAAAATGAATTTCAATGCTTCCCTATGGGGAATAGAGCGACGCTGGAGGTCCTCACACAGCGTGAGGACGTCCAGCGACGCTCTAGCACAGAAAACCTGTGCTATGATGCAGGAGGTTCCCTCTAGTGGCTGTCTAATACTTAACCCTGCAAGGTAATTATTGCAGTTTAAAAAAAACTGCAATAATTACACTTGCAGGGTTAAGGGTAGTGGGAGTTGGCACCCAGACCACTCCAATGAGCAGAAGTGGTCTGGGTGCCTTTAAACCAAATGAAAACGAAACTCAGCTAGTCCTCCTCCCCCCCCCCCCTTTAAATTAGGCAGGTGACCTCAACCCCACACGCTGCAGCATGCAACTAATGCTGCAGCCCACCACACCAGACCACAGCCTTATCGATCATGCACTGTAAATCGTTATTAAAATAACCCGACATCAGATAAATGAATACCATCTCTTATGAACAAGCCTTCTCACTGCCCCTCAATGTTGACATGGTGAATAGAAAAACCGCCGACTGATGGCATAGATTTCTCCATGGCTTTATTAAGCTTGCGCCGAACTCTCTCTAATGCTTTAAGCTTAGCATTGCGCAACCAAATTAACCTTGGGACTATTTCAGACCAAATAATTAGCGAGTCCGGGAACATTTGCTTAAAATTGAAGAGCAAAACTACTGACTTAACCCGGGCCACACCATTACCACCATAATGAAAAATAATAACATGAAGCCATGAATTTGGCCAAAACAATCTTGTAACATTTTAAAAACATTGTCCCTTAACGGACCCCTTGCACCAACCCAATAAATTAGAACAGACTCCTTATCAAAACTCAAGTTCTCGCCATATGACCTTTCCATAGCTCTTCTATGTGCCCAGTGGATGGAAGAATGCCCTACGATCCATACAATCACAGGTCTCGTATCTGAAACAGAAAGAAACAAGTCAGTATAATAAATTCATTAAGGTCTAACATAAATGTTATATCTGCTCGAGGACCATCGACCAACTTTTTAAACCACTTCATTCGAGAGACCATATGATACAGCCTCTATTGTAGCACCTATAGAAATGAATGATAAGTAATCCTCTTCTCATTAATACCCAGCCCTTTACATGGTAACTGAAGAACTTTTTTTCAAAATTGAAATTTAGAAAGAGGGACCCCTGACCGGTGTATCAAAAGGCTGCCTTGACCTTTTGGACGAATATTTAAATAAACCCTGACTGCCTTAACTGGGCATAATGAAAGATGTATAGCTTGTAACTGAACCCATTGACCTTTCCCTTGCTGGTCAGCTTTCGACCTTAGCATGGCAACGCTCCGCGGGTCTCGCGAGAGTTCTTAGCAGAGAGGAGAAGAGGAGGAGAAGCTGTGTGCTGCCTGGGCCCCCTCTGCGGACTGCGGTAACAGGGAGCCGGGGGCCCGCGGCTGCACACATAGATAGCGATATTCGCTATCAATGTGTGCAGGGAAAGAAAGTGGGGCCCAGGGGCCAGAGCAGTCCGGGCCCCCCAGGGCCGCCGGGCCCGTGACAACCGTCATGGTTGTCACCCCCTGATGGCGGCCCTGATCCTGTATAGTGGGAACTGGGATCAGTAGCGTCCATTCTTCCCAGGCCTTCAGGTATGCCATTCTTCCCAGGCCTTCAGGTATGCTCCCCAAGTGGTTGTAGCTAACGATAAACCCAGTAATTGGCTTATCTGGGTGAAGTTAGCTCCCAGGTGCTTTCTGGCAACCTTGTTCCAGCTTCGTCTGCTAGAGGTGCAAGGGATCTGAAAGACTTGAAGTCAAAACGGGACAAGGCATCAGCTATACTATTACTTTTCCCACTTACATCATGCTTTGCTTTTACCCATATATTATTCACCAAACAAATAAAAAACAGAAAATCTCAGTAAATTGATCACCAGGATACATTTTGCCCTAAGGGAATTGATTTTCCAAACCACCCCTAAATTGTCACAATGAAAAGTAATCCTCATGTTTGCTAATTCAGAGCCCCAAACCTCCAGGGATATGACTACTGGAAATAGCT
The DNA here is from genome assembly GCF_036172605.1 of Pelobates fuscus. NCBI lineage: Eukaryota > Metazoa > Chordata > Amphibia > Anura > Pelobatidae > Pelobates > Pelobates fuscus. The sequence continues at coordinate 12,309,354 of NC_086319.1, forward strand.
ACAAAAGAGAAATTATTCTCGTCCAACCATACTCAACCCACGACTGGGGCCAAGAAGCTGCTTCCCATCTACCATGAAAGTATATACCAAAGCCTTGAGACCCAGCTGCATCCGTGAAAATATCCAATAATATTTATATAAAATATCCAATAATTAAAGAATATTGATATATTCATCATTCCATATTTTTTCTGTCCGCACGGACCCCTGTATGGACAGTTCACGAGGGCACTGCAACAGCTGTTGCTGAATGCCCTCGCGACTAAGGCTATGCGCGCCGCAACTTGACCCCTGAATATCCCCGTGACGCACATGTGTACCTAGTCGATTGAGTAGGTACATTCTGAAAGTCCTCAGGCTTTGCATGAAGTCGTCCAGCTTGTTAAAAACCTCATAGAAAAGCACATTAGGTTCCCCCATCAGCGGGTGTCGGCAGAGAAGGAGCCCAAGCCAGATGCGGGCGCTGTGATCTGATGAGGATTTAACTGACGCTGGGTGTCCTCACACAGAGCATGACGACGTCTGGCGTCAGCTAGGTGACCAAAAGTTGCCTAGCAAGTAAAAAGTGCCTTTAGTGGCAATGAATTTATTACAGTTTCTCAAAAAGTGCAATGATTTACATTGCGGGACTAACCAGGGCAGGGACTCTGAGGACAATGAGCTAAAGTGGTCTGAGTGCCTATAGCGTCTCTTTAAAGACACATTACTGTCAGTAATTTTGTTTGTCTGTTTGTTTTTTTTGCTGTGGAGCTCTGACATACACTCACAGGATTGTTTACTAAGCAATTTCCAGTTCGGTTATTTTCACCTAGAATTGGAAATTCACTCTTAGTGTTATTCACTATAGTGAGAATTTTATAAAGATAGAATCTCTTTATAATACTCCTGTTTACTTTGTTGGAATTTCACTGATATTCCAACCCAGTCAAGAGATATCCTGAGACAAAATAGGGGCTACTTTGTCTCTTATATTTCCTTCGTCTGAGACTTCTAGACACTGGGCAGAGTTTCCGCCGTCGAGAAGTGTCAGTTCCCTAGAAGAAGATGGTGGCACCCATGATGGACAGGTTCAGGTAAGTAGAACTTAGCTTTGCCTACCCTTCCCGGCCACCGGTCCCCCAAATTCTGCACCAGATGATGACAATTGGTGACAGATGGTGACATTGCCGCTTTGAAGGGACACTAGTCATGCAGACCATTTCATGTCATTGAAGGGGTCGGTGCAATGTCCCCGTCCCCCTTAGTCCTGCAATGTAAAACATGTTTTTGAGTAAGTGCAATAATTACATTGCAGGACTAAGACTGCCTCTAGGGGTTGTCAATCAGATAATAAAATCATTCATGAGTTTGATTTGAAATAGTGCTCGGTGTGAATTTCATTGTATTTTAAAGTATTTACTCTGTTTTATATACAATGAAAAGGCAAACACAAATCCCTGTGGGCTTTATTCACTAAATATTGAATTGTGGTAAATTTATGAAGAAATTGTTATGAGGAAAAAAATACAATCTACAACCTGAGCTCTATATAAGATACTAGTATTTTGTCTCAGACAATGTATTGCCCTTTAAAACTCACAATTTAGTGAATACATTTCTTCCCACTGAGCCTTGCCCTAATCCAAGATGGCGGCTCACTGCTTCTTTATGGGCAGGTTCTATTGGATGTAGGCGTTGCCAGGCTTGCAGGTCACGTGACGCGATCTGCCTGCTCACTGTGAGTGCCAGTAAGCTGAGTGATCACTTAGAGAGCTGCAGGTAAGTGTATCCTGGGGCACCTCACATGGGCACCTGCTGGGGGCAAGGATTAACCCTTTAAACTGACATTAAACTTCAGCCTCCCATGTGTTTACTGAGAGAAATGTCTGCTTAAAAAAAAAAATTATTATTTAATGTGAAAAAGTGTTATTTTTAATTTTAAAAATAGCTTTTAAAAAAATAAATAAATACATATATTTTTACTGTATGTGGATTTAATGGAATATATGTATTTATGTTTGTGTTAGTGCAGTTTTCCCAGCTGATTATTTAATAATTCTGATAATAAATCATTCTGTGGGAGCCCCCACGTGGGGCAGGGCAGGAGGAATGAGAAGGGGGGCAGATATTGGGGGTGCAGTTGTAGGTGAGAGGTTGGATCCCCCCCTGGGGCAGGGCAGGAGAGGAGGAATGAGAAGGTCCGGGGGGTGCAGTTGTGGGTGAGAGGTTGGATCCCCCCCCTGGGGCAGGAGGAATGAGAAGGTCCGGGGGGGTGCAGTTGTGGGTGAGAGGTTGGATCCCCCCCCTGGGGCAGGAGGAATGAGAAGGTCCGGGGGGTGCAGTTGTGGGTGAGAGGTTGGATCCCCCCCCTGGGGCAGGAGGAATGAGAAGGTCCGGGGGGGTGCAGTTGTGGGTGAGAGGTTGGATCCCCCCCCTGGGGCAGGAGGAATGAGAAGGTCCGGGGGGGTGCAGTTGTGGGTGAGAGGTTGGATCCCCACCCTGGGGCTGTCTGTAAGGCACTCCTCTGTTACACAAGCATGATTTCACAGTTTGCACAAACTGCTCAGAGACTGGGAACTTCTACAAACTAAGTGGGTTTATCCACCAGCTCTCTGTCTAGTGAATGCATTCCGGCTGGTTTGGAGGATTTGTTTTCACCAATTCTGCTTTTTGACCTAAAATGTTCATTTTCCCAGTGAATTCCTGTCAGTTCACAGCTGGGTGAATGCCAGAACTCTTGGTTAAACTTTGCAAGTCTGCTGTTACATAAATCTTCCAGGAAATGTGCCTGGGTTAAACAAAGTTGTAGCAGTGGAGCAATCACTATGGTAACCAAGGAAATGTTCAGCTAATTGCTCCATTTTTAGACATTTGCACCAGAATTGCTCTTTGTACAAAATCAGCTCTGCTCTTGTGTCTGTTCCGAAGTCACCACAAATTACAGTAAATTGTTAATAACTGGTTGATTATATTCCTGCAAGCGGAAATAAATGTGTTGCAATGCATAATGGGAGCTGAGCTGGATGTGGGTAGGACAGTGACCCTCGTAGAGCACAGAAAGGGCTTTCTCCTAAACTAGTAATGGACCAGGCACCGCAGATTTGAAATTAAAATTACCGAATTGTAAAAATTCTCCACTCTCACCATTTCTCACGCTTGATGTAAAGGCAGGCAGTCGTGTTTGCTGTTAAATAGATGAAGAATCACTTAATTTAGTATAATAGAGTTTGCATTAAAATGAGCCTATATGTTGCCTTTTCGATGTCCCATAGCCAGGCTGTGGCTCTAGCTGAGTTGGAGAATGTTTGTAGAGCAAGTCCTGCCATTTCTATTTCAATTTGCTACTATAACCCTACGTGTTTGGCAAGCAGAGGGTTAATATATAAAGCACGGTTTGCTTATATAATCCAAGCGTTCAGGAAACTGGTTCTGAGTTCGCTCCTGTGCATGCCGGAGGAGTTGGCTGTTACGACAGTAACTGTGGGAATGTTTGCAAATAAATACTTGGAAGGCGGATGTCAGAGAAATGACAGAGGGTATTAAAGGGACTTGACGTACATCAGGGTTGGGAAAAATCATGGTTTTATTCACTCAGCTGTTAATTTTTCTATTTTGGCTGTAATTTCTAATTCATTTTGAATTCCTAACAGTTTTGACTTTAGTGAATAATCCTACCAGTTTTTAATTGCGCAGAGTTCACTGCTTAGTAAATAAATCCCGTAGCCTCTGCAAGTTGACGTTGGAGTAAGACGATGTCTTTTTGCCGGCGTTCACGAAATGATCCCCTTAGCTCCATGGATAGTCCCCCTGGTGTACGGCCGAGATAGGTAATCTAGAGATTCCTAGAGAGAAATGCTAACTTCGGCAAACGCCCAATACCTCAAGACAGCTGTAAATTGGAGATAATTGATCCAGACAGCAGTCTCAGAGCTGACGGCGTTCCCTTTAAAGGATTCGACGGACGGCTCTCTGAGTCCGGTATTCCTATGATCACTGCTTTATCTGTAGGTGGTGATGGGTGATTTAGCAGATATTTTAAGGATTGCTTTCTTATCCCATGTCCTGCTGTGACAGGATAACCAGCAACATTTTGTAACAAGTTGTGGAACCATAAATAGTTTGAATAGAGACCTCGTCCACGACCGCCTTACCCCATAACCTCCCCAAGGACATCTGCTCTCTCTATGTTATTGTGCTAGAAGTTTTGTTTTGTTTAACCCCTTCAGGACGGAGTCAATAGTGCACGTTCTGATCAAAACAAAACGTAAACAAAAACTGGAATTTGCGCTATATGTCTGTTCACCCGTAGTTCCCCTCTTTCAAATTATATGCACCCACACTTATTATATATCATTTTGTTCAGGAGAAACAGGGCTTTAATTTACCATTAACTATTCATATATGGAACATCATTTATTATGAATAACATTTTTTAAAAAATGTGAGAAAATAAGATTTTTTTTAAAATTTGTATTTCCGTCTGACATTTTAGCTGTGAATGTCATAATACTGTTAGGTTTTACTGCAAAAAATGCACATATTTGTAATCAGCGATGTCTCACAAGTATAACAGTACCCCCCATTAACAGGTTTTATGGTGTTTTGGAAAGTTACAGGGTCAAATATAGAACGTTCCATTTTCTTTTTTTTAATTCTTTATTTTTGCACACGATGGGTAAGGCAAGAATTAGACAATTCGAAGGCTTGCGCAGAAGCCAAAGTACAAAAGAACAGTTTTGTGAACGTAATAATGAAAATATGCCCATATTACAAGCCCCCTTGTAAATGCTATACAACTTGCCCCCTATCGAGGATTTTGTGTTTTTTATATGGCATCAGTATTTAAATTCCCTACTCTTGCCCGCAATTGTCAAAACAGAAACAATATGACCGTGTGGCCTGCGCAGAAGCCTGAGCGTAAAAGAGCATTCTTAACCAGAAGCAATCTTAATCGATATCTGTCTACAAGACACGCCTATCCCTAAATTCCATTCCACCCGCCTCCCATCGGGGATTCGGTATCATTCTAATATGTTTTGGTTTAAGTCCCCGGTGTTCGATTCGACAGGAGGCACAAGTACATAAAGCTACGTGTCAGGTGGGTAGTAGCTAACGGTGGTGATTCGAGAAGCGAACTGATAGCAAATGCAAAACCACCCCTGGCTTCCCCGTTTAGGTCATCTAAGTCAACTGGCTCTCAATGAAGGTTGTTTATAAGTCTCAGGCAATTCTAAGTCGTCCCCTAAGGGGCTTAGTAGGAAAGGGAAGAACGTTCCATTTTCAAATAGAAATTTGCCAGATTGGTAATGTTACCTTTGAGACGGTGTGGTAGCCCAGGAATGAGAATTACCCCCATAATGGCATACCATTTGAAAAAGTAGACAAGCCAAGGTATTGAAAGTGGGGTATGTTTAGTCTTTTTTAGTAGCCACTTAGTCACAAACACTGGCCAAAGTTAGCGTTCATATTTGTTTTTGTGTGAAAAAAGCAAAAAATGTATATTTGGCCAGTGTTTGTGACTAAGTGGCTACTAAGAAAGACTGGACATACCCCACTTGCAATACTTTGTGTTGTATACTTTTGCAAATGGTATGCCATCATGGGGGTAATTCTCATTCCTGGGCTACCATACGGTCTCAAAGGCAACATAACTAATCTGGCAAATTTCAATGTAAAAAAAATGAAATGCAAGCCTTATATGTGACTCTCTAACTTTCCAAAACACCATGGAACCTGTACATGGGGGGTACTGTTATTCTCGGGAGACTTCACTAAACACAAATATTAGTGTTTTAAAACAGTAAAACATATTACACCAATAATATAGTCCATAAAAGTGCCGTTCGTTTGTAAAAAATGCAAAAAACTTCACTTTTACTTAAAATATCATCGTTGTAATACAATTTACCAGTTTGAAACACTAATATTTGAGTTCAGCGAAGTCTCCCGAGTAAAACAGTACCCCCCATGTACAGGTTTTATGGTGTCTTGGAGAGTTACAGGGTCAAATATAGTGCTTGCGAATTAAATTCTCTGCACTTTCTCCCTGTGTTGTCAGGCATGTCAATCAAATTTTAATTAATCATTTCACCTAATTATGTTAAAAGATTACTTAAATATACACGTAGAATTTTAATATATATGCATTTATAGGTATTTAAATTCTACGTGTATACTAATGTAATCTTTTATGTAATTATATGTATTTATCTATATATATATATATATATATATATATATATATATATATATATATATATATATATATATATATATATATATATATATATATATGCGGTTAATTGCATTTTATATATAGCTAGATATAAAATGTAATTCTAAGTGTATTTTGTTACCAATATATATATATTAATAACAAAATACAGTTAGAATGAAATTACATATTAATATATAATTTATATTAAATTTTGTTTCAATATTTTTATTTATTAATTTTATTATTTTATTTATTATTATAATTATACGTATTTATTTATATATGTGTATATCTAATATATACATATATATATGTAACATCATTCTAAGTGTATTTTAATACTAATATATGTACTTATATTAATATTAAAATACACTTTGTATGACGCTAAAGCGCCGGTAAGGTGAGTATACCGGGCGCTCCAGGGCACAAAGCCGTTACGGCGTTCTATGCCGCCGCAATGGCTTTAAAGCCTACTTAAAGCGGGACGGCATAGAACGCCGTAACGACGGGAAGGGGTTAAATCAAATTTTATTATATTTTCCTCTGTTTATACAAGATATATAAATGAACACAGGAACCTGTATTTAGAGGACAGTCCATTCATTGCATGTCACTGTTTGGAGGGGGACTTTGTATATAATTATTATTATTGCCATTTATATAGGGCCAACAGATTCCATAGCGCTTTACAATATTATGAGGACAGGAAATAGCAGTCAAATTAGGTGGGAGTGAAGCAGAGCTGGAGGAGAGAGCAGAGTGCTACCCTTTAGGAGAGAGCAAGAGACAGGTATGTGAGGTAGAAGTTACTCTGGGAGGCCATAAGCTTTCCTAAAGAGATGGTTTTAACCCCTTAAGGACACATGACGTGTGTGACATGTCATGATTCCCTTTTATTCCAGAAGTTTGGTCCTTAAGGGGTTAAGGCACTTCTTGAACGATTGAAGACTAGTCGAGAGTCTGATGGGGGTAGGCAGGCTATTCCATAGGAAGGTAGCCACCCGCGAGAAGTCCTGCAAGTGTGAGTTGGCCGTACGGGTGCAAGTAGCGGACAGGAGAAGGTCATGGGCAGAGCGGAGGGAATGAGAAGTGGCATACCATGGATCTGTGAAGAGATATAAGAGGGGCTAAGATTTAGGGATCGACCGATATTATCGGCCGATATTCGGTATTTTCGGCAATATCAGTATCGGCCAATAGAGATACCGATATTGCCGATAATACCTCCTAGGACCGCCAGGCCCATTACAAGCCCAGCGGTCCTGGGGGGGCTGGCTGGCAGCAAGCGGTTACTTACCTCACAGAAGCTCCTCCAGCTCTTCAGTGCAAATCTCGCGAGTCCTGCGGCCGCAGAGCGTTGCCACGGGTTACCATGGCAACGCTCCGCGCGGCACTAAGGGCCGCAAGATTTACACTGGGGTGCTGGAGGAGCTTCTGGGAGGTAACTGCTTGCTGCCGGCCCCCACTGTACTTAACAAGCCGCCGGACCACCAGGGAATTCATTATATACACACACTACACAAACACACACACTTCATTATATACACCCACTTAGTTTGTAGAAGTTCCCAGTCTCTGAGCAGGTTGTGCAAACTGTGAAATCATGCTTGTGTAACAGAGGAGTGCCTTACAGACAGCCCCAGGGTGGGGATCCAACCTCTCACCCACAACTGAGATTGAAAATTTTAGTGAGAGGGAGACAAAGTGCGGATGAGATATGAGGGAATAGGATCGAGGGAACAGGTGGTGGGGCGGGAGGACTGGAGCAGAAACCTCTTCCGTTGTAGTTGGTGCAAATGAGCATAGAACAGTGGACTGAGTGGGATTTGGTGATGTATTGGTAGGAGATGGAGAGAGATTCGAGATCTCTTCCCTGATTGTAGAAATCTTCTGTGAAGTGAGTTGCAAAGTTTGAGACGGACAGGGTGGTAGGAGGAGGGGGAGCAACAGGGCGAAGGAGAGCATTAAAAGTGTGAAATGGGCATTTGGGTTGGCGGTACTGTGTGGTTATGAGGGTGTTAAAGTAATTTACTTTTGCAGAGGAAAGAGCCAGAGTGTAGGAGCATACATTTATAGTGGAGGAAGTCAGGTGCAGGTTGAGACTTTATCCAACAGCGTTTCAGCAGTTCTGGAACATTTTTCGAGATATTGGGTCAGCTTGGTGTGCCAGGGTTGTGATTGGGAACTCCTGTGGCATTTAAATGTAGGAGGTGCCGTTGTATTATTATAGCTCAGTGTATTATTACAGCTTATTGTGATACAATAAGCTGTAATAATACAATAAGCTGTAATAATACACTGAGCTGTAATAATACAATGACCACCTGAGGTCGTGCTCTGCGTCACCGTGGAGGCCGTCTCCTTTAGATACATCCAAACGTATATACAGGGGTTTGATCATACTCCGCACCCCTCTGCCCAACAGCAGCACCCCGTCCTCTTTAATTCCATGGCTACACCTGGTGCTAGGTAGATTTCAGGCAGCAAAGGGTTAATTCTAATCGAAGCTATAATCTTATCTTCTGTTTCTTCTTTCTTACATGCAGAATGCCTTCCTCTTGGCTTCCCGCCGTTGGATTCACCCTCCTGCCTCACGTGGGAGGAATATTGGGGGGACTGATAACCAGAAGAGAAGTACGGACGTGGTACACCACACTAGTGAAACCATCGTGGCGCCCCCCAAACTGGATGTTTGCACCCGTCTGGACCACTCTGTATACCTCCATTGGGTATGTGTGCCATCTGGGATACTGCTTATCAGTTGCCCTAGGCCTAGACAATCCATCCACATCTTTAATACAGGGAAAATCACACACTAGCTTACCGTCATGGGAGTGCCTTTGGCTAACGTGTTACATGTTTCAAGCAGGAACACTACAACAGTCCAGGCAATCCCAGTTTCCCTCCCGTGCCTTAAACAGAGCAACTGCAGGGCTGCCATAGGCTGAATACAGCATTAATATTGGCATTCCATTCTGACAGTCCATTCAAACCAAGTCAGTTTAGCTAGCAGTATGCTCACGTATCGGGTGAGGCTGCTACAAAATCTGGCATACGTCACTTATGAAGGGGAGGATAACGTTGGTATGCCTTGAAAACAAGGGGGGGGGGAGCAAAAATCACTGTATAGTAGACATGCCGCCAATTAAAACATGCATGCATTTAAATGTTCATTTTTATAACTGAGGGTATCTAAAAACAACTTGCAAACGCTACAGATATCTCGTCTGCAGCCTTCGTAAGCCCGCCACTTCATTGGAATTTTATATAAAAACCGCTTGCAAAAACAGCAGATTTTTCTGCAGCCTTTACAAACCTTCCCCTTTTAACCACGTCCAGTCTTTCTGTGGCTGTCCAATCACAGCCTTCCCAATGCAGCTGAATGAGAAGTCTTTGCAAGGCAGGTGCTCTGGGCAATAGTTGCCTCTTGAGTTTAATTCCACTGAGCTAAACAACCAGGAAGTAACGGGACCAGGTTATTGACAGCTAGGAGGGGTGTAACAAGGGTCATTTATAAAAGTGACATTTTTTTATTGAAATCTGCACTTTTTACAAAATGAAAAAAAAAACAGGACACGCTCTTCACACATAAAGCATTTCAGAAAACTAAAGTGCTGTCGGGGTCCGGAGTGTTCCTTTAATACAATATATAAAATATTATAACAACTAGAGATCTATCCTTTGCTTCCTGAATATGATTTACATATCTGGGATTAATAAGCAGCAGGAGAAGGAATAAACTGGTGACATATCAAATGCAGAGAGAGCTAATACAAATGAGACAAATCTAAACCTGTGTCACGGGGGTGCCGGTCTATTACACAGTAACTGCATATTGCGGCTAATAACTTGCTCATGGGTAGGGCCCGGACAATAGGTTCCCCTCCCCCCCCTTATTGTATTTTTTTTGTGCATGGGTGGGTGCCAGGGGGGTGGACAATAGGTCCCCCCTGTTGTAACTTAAGGGTCCCCACCTGCCACTCATAGGTGGGGGCCGGGACAGTAGGTCCTCCACCCCTGTTGTAATTTCGGGTCACGGTGGTGCAGGGGAAACACAACAAAAGGGCCCCCCCATTGTAACTTAAGGCCCCCACCCGCTGCTCATGGGTGGGCGCCGGAGGGGATAGGACAATAGGTCCCTCCCCCCCTATTGAAGCTTAATGCCCCCACCCGCTGTTCCTGGGTTTGGGCCGGAGGGGACACGAAAGTGGGTTCCCCCCCCCCCCTATTGTATTTTAGGGTCCCCACCCGCCACGCGTGGGTGGGGGCCAGGGGTGTGGACAATAACTTAAACGGACACTATAGTCACCAGAACTACATCTTAATGTAGTTGTTCTGGTGAGTATAATAGCTCTCTTCAGGCAATTTCATGTAAACACTGTCTTTTTAGAGAGAAGGCCGTGTTTACAATGCTCCTAGGGACACCTCCAAGTGGCCACTCCTTAGATGGCCACTGGAGGGGCTTCCTGGCTCAGGGCTGCACAGGCTGCATGGAGACGCTGAATTTTCCTCATAGAGATGCATTGATTTAATGCATTTATGAGGAGGTCCTGATTGGCCAAAACGGCATTTTGGCCACACCCCATACCGTGGGAATTAGGGAGCTATCTACTCACGGCACAAGTAGGATCGGAGTTTCATTCATTCAAATGAAATTCCGATCCGAACAAAAACTCCCGAATTGCGTACTAACACGAAGGGACAAACTGTTCTCGTTCTGTTAGGACGAAATTCTGTAGTTTCGCCGGCGTTCAAACGCCGAACGAAGCAGCAGGAGGACGGTGATATTGTGGGAAAATTGTCTTGACCACAGGAAACGGAGCGGACTTTGCTCCTCCCTGGGTCAAAGCTGGTCAAGCTTAGGAAAAATACATAAGACAAAATAGTCCCTACTTTATCTTATGTTAAAAAAAAAAAAAAAACTAGATTAGATAGGAAGAAAAGAACAGATCCTGAGAGAGAAGAGGAAGCAATTGGGGGAAAGGTAAGTTCGGCATGCTAGGGCCGCTTTGAATATCTCCCAGTCCAGGAAACAGCAGTCTGGTTTGAGAATACTGTACTTCGTGCTACGTGAAAATCTCCACCAAAAAAAAAAAGAATGAAGCAGAGATTTTTTTTCAATTATGGAAAAAACAGAAAGGTTTTTTACAATTTACAGCAGTTCCATTTTTTTAAATATAATATAAACACTATCTGCTGTCACCTGCCTTTCTTTCGATCGTTGCTATGTCTATACATATAACATTGTGTGTAGTGCAATCCTTAGCAGTTTTGTTTTATATTCTATAAATGCAAATAAAAATTTAACAAGTAAACATGAAAAAAATTTCTGAGAGTTCACTCAATAAACATTTTACTAGTCAGGAGTTTATTATACACAGTGAAAGAGCGATGTATTTAGTGTTTCCTGGTGAGGCCGGGTCACTGAGTGTTCGGGGCTTACAGAATACAGAATGTTTGCGTGCCTTGGATTGGCAACCCAGTAAAGTGACAATATATGTAAAATGTTTTCTCTGCTTTGCAGGTACGGATCGTATCTTATCTATAAAGAACTCGGGGGGTTCACTGAAGATGCTGTGGTTCCTCTCGGACTCTACGCAGGCCAGCTTGCGCTCAACTGGGCCTGGACCCCCATCTTCTTTGGTGCCCACAAAATAGGCTGGGTATATGATGATTTATTTACCTTTTTTTTTTTTTATTATTCTTTATTTTTGTAGTGCATTGAGTAACAAAGCATGGTTACATAGACATTCTCAAACAGTAAGAAGTATCATAAAAATGTCAGAGTTGCTGCACTTTTTATAATTAAGTAGAAATGTTTCAGGGTCATAGTTCTATGTGCAGAGTGACAGAGAAAGACATGTTTAGGGATAGAACTATAGATAAATTTCAGAATATTTAGACCACTGGGCCCAAGGACACAGCAATAGAACGAACAAGCCGGCACCGCCACAGCAGCTGGTGCAGGCAGACATATTTTAACAGTCATATGGCATAGAAATTCAGTGCACATTTTTTGTTAATATTCAGAATATGTGACAGCTGGAGAGATGACCCAGGCTTATATAATTTAACTCACTGATGGCTTAATTGTATGCTTGCTTGCTTAATGACATGTTAGATTAACCCATGCGAGAGTAGTCAGGTATTAAGTGGCATATAGGCATACAGTAAACGTTCCACAAGAGTGATAGCAAACGGTGCTCAGTGGGGATGTACATTTGAAGATTGTGCGTTATATGATAATATTGACATCTCCGTGTATGGTTATAGCAGGTTGGACTTAGCAAGCTAGGTACATCTCCTGAGTACACAATAACATAATATACATTAGGTTATGGTTGTCGGCTATACTGGCATACCCCGCTATTAGATGCAAAGCTAGCCTGCCCTAACTATCTCGGGCTTACAAGTGAAATTTGTATTAGTGCTGCAGTTAGGTTTGAATATTTAGGCATAGGACTAGGTAAGCTAGGGTCTGTAATAGATCCTGCTCTACAGTAGTGAGTGAAAATCAAGAACAAAACATACTAGCTATATAAACCACTGTATCCCTACTAACCCATTCGCTACTGGAGTGGCAGTTTGGGGAAAGCCCTTCAACGTTTAGACTTGTAGAATAAAGTAATGAAAGATAAGAACTCAAGTCCAACTTAGTGCTTTGCTAGATTATAAATAGCACATTAGCGTAGGATGGTGGTGTAGTCCAACTAGGTAACAGCCCAAAAGTGGATTGGGACCAGACCTGCAGATTAAGTCCAGCTTCAGCCGACGCCAGTGCGTGGGAGCCCGCTGAGGCAGGCATGGGGCGTTGTGAGACAGGTGCAGAGATCGGCTTCCCTCCAGCCCCAGGCCCTGAGGAGAGCTTGCATCTCATTGCCACGGATTTGGTTGCTCACGTTGGAGTCCGGATCTTTCCCATGTTGGGGATAGCTTGAGCTCCAGGTGTTTCTTCGCCGCCTGCGGCGTCTGGGCTTCAGCTGCTGTGCATGATGCCGGGAGATTGCCTCCCTATGTGTTCTCTGCCCAGGTGGGCCATTGAATATAGGTACTTTTTGAAGCTTGATAGTTGTGCCCAGAGGGGGCCGCTCTTTCCCCGCCTCTCTCCGCTCCGTTCACCACTCCAGCCCCGGGCCGGTTCTGCCACAGTATGAGCCTCCAATTTGGCCCAGAAGCGCTCGAAGGCTGTGTCTATGCGCTGTGCTAGGGAATCCAGTGTGCTCCCCTTGGTCGTTGCCGACAGCGTGGACTCGTGTTGGGCCTGCACAGCCGCCATCTTGCTGGTGGTTGCTGCAGTCTGTGCTCGTGCCTTATTATCAGGTTGCTGTTTGTTCGGGTCTGCGTGGTGGGCCAGTGGGGACCGGGATAACCCCTGCCGGCCAAAGGGAGTGGGGGGGACAGCTTCAGGTGGACTCTACACCGTCAGCCCTTGAACCGGGAGAGAGCGGCCGTCTCCCCTCGGTTCGAGCGCGGGTAGGCCGCAAGCCTCGAGTCGGGCAATTCAGCAGGAGGAACCCTTATAACGGGTATCCCCAGGTGCAGCGTCGTCCCGTGAGCAGGAAGGTTGCGGGCTGTGGTCTGCAAGAGTGAGTGGACAGGGAATAGTCCCCATAAATTGAAGCAGGGCCCGGGAGCTCTAGCTGAGCACATCCAGGCAGCATGGCAGTCAAGCTCCGCCCCCATTTATTAAGATTTTTGTTGTGCAGTGACACATTCACAGATTCTCATAAAATAGCAGGACCTGAGACAAAATATGGTAACATCTGAGTAAATATAGAAAAAGATAATAAATTCTGTCAGGTTAGCATTAAATAATAGGCTACACATTTTAGGTAATAAAGTATAGTAAACACAAACGGAGTATTATCACACACACAGTAGTTTAGCTAGGATACGAGAGTAGAGTATTCCCTGGGTGAAATGGCCGCATATTAATCATTCAAGTAGGCCCTATACCGGATCATAGTTAATTCTATGTCCTTTGAGAGACACGCACAGTCCTGCAACTAGGCCAACAACCAGAGGGTCAGTAGGTGTGGGAGTCTCCTATAAAGTGTGGCTCCATGAGATGCTTTGTCACCTTCAAACACAAGTTGCCAGATAGGTCCCAGGTCCATGCCTATCTTGGTCAAAGTGAAAGTGGCACTGTCCCCAGTCCTGCTTAGGTGGACGGTGTCACAATGTTCGTGGGCCTCCGGAGTCTTGGACCTTGGTGTTCAGGTGCATTCTCTCCCTTTACTCACCCTGTGTGTAAGGAACACACAGCCGTAGAGTTGACTGTAAGACAAGTATCTGTGACTCATCCTGCAAGGCACGCTGGTGGTTTTGAAGGCTGGACCAAAAGTCCTCAAACAGCATGTCCAACCTAGCCAGGATAGGGGAGAACTTGTCGCAGGATGTGTGCATGGTGTCCGTCATTTTAACCCCTTAAGGACCAAACTTCTGGAATAAAAGGGTATCATGACATGTCATGTGTCTTTAAGGGGTTAAAGAAGATTGGAATACTGCAGGTTACTAGACGATGCGAGGATAACCTTTGCGGTTGGGTTTGGGGGGAATGCTGCTGCTATCGCCCCCCTCCCTCTCAACCACATAGTAGACCTCTTGTAGGCTGCAGGTCCACCCATGCAAAATCCTTAATGTGTGGTCAGAACTGGTTAACTTGAGAAGGTTGTATGACAGCTTCTGATGCAGTGCGACCCCTGATGCAGGGTAGATGATAATTTAATATTATGCCATTTAAGTGACCTGGGAACATGGGTATTATATTGACCTTCTAAAAGGCACAATTTAAAGAAGTTCATAGTTAAAAAATGAACAAGGCTGGCTTCTTAAAGAGACCCTCCACTTTGATACAAAATAAATAAAATCACGGTTCAGTAGATATGCCCCAAATGAAAACTTGCATACATTTAATTGTGCATTTTTTTCATTGGAATTTTATCTAAAAAACAGATGATCTTTTTTTCTGCAGCCTTTACAAACCTTCCTCTTTTAACCCCGCCCAGTCTTTCTGTGGCTGTCCAATCACAGTCTTTCCAATGCAGCTCAATGAGCAGTCTTTGCAAGGCAGGTATTCTGGGCAATTGCTGCCTCTTGAGTTTATCTCCACTGAGCAAACCAAACCAGGACATAACAGGATCGTCTGTCTGATTAAAAAGCCATGGGAGTGTAACAAGGTTAAATTATAAAAGTGAAAAAATATGACACATTCAGCTTTTCAGCAAGCTAAAGTGCTTGAGATAGCCGGAGTGTCCCTTTAACTTATAAATGGCAGAGAACAGAGAAGTTAGGCCACAGGGGCATGATATGTACACCCAAACTGCTTGATTAAGCTAAAGTTGTTTTGGTGACTATAGCGTCCCTTTTACACGAGGTTTATATTCTGACAGTTAATGTTGTCATTTATCACTGCTGGATTTTCTCTGTATGCCAGTGTTCATTGGTTTATGTATAAAGGTGTTCACATGTAGTACTGAGAAAGTATTCATACCTGGAAGTTGTATTTCTTTTCGCCTACAGAGCTTGGCTGTGCTGATTGTCCTCACCGAGGCTGCTACCGCCACTGCGATATCCTGGTACCCAATCAACAAGACCGCAGCCTATCTGATGGTGCCTTACCTGGGGTGGCTGATGCTCGCCTCCACCCTAAACTACTGCATCTGGAGAGATAACAAGGACAAGTCCGAATAAGGAAGAATGCTATTTCATGCTGCAATAAGGATAACCAGCAATTTTATACACAAAATCTATTTATATTGATGTTAAAATGTTAACCCTTTAAGCGGCAGGCATATGACCAAATGCATAATATGCCAAGTGTCGATAAACCGTTTTTTATTTACAAATACCTAATTTGGTGTGATTTGTATGCTCACAATGTGTCTGATATTTTAATCCAGCAGTTAAACTAAGCAGAAACATTTGTGTCATTAAGAAAAGTTAAAATAAATGGTAACGTGTTGGATACAAAGGGAATATTTCTTTTTTTCCATATACACTAAATATTCAATTAAAACCTTTTGGTACGATTTGGTAACAAACCATTTTTACCTTTTCTGTGTTGCTTCATTTTGTTTTAAATCTTTTAACAATTGACAACGTCACAATCCACTCAAGGCATTGCACAGATGTGGTGAACTCTGTTGGATGGAGGAAGATAAACCGTAATCGTGGGGGAGATTTAGTGTTACTACCACAATCCTGCTGTAGTGGTTACAGTGATGGGAATACCCTGGCACCGTTCTCTGGTTATGGGTTTCACAATGTTGTGCCATCTTACCTGGTCTTGTCAGGTGCAGGCTCACCACTGAAGCAGGATATATGGCATCTGGTCTCTGCAGAGCTCAAGTTCATTCATTGGTGAGAACGTCAGCTGATCATTTTCAGCCAATTAATGTGATTCTGTGTATTGAAATTTACACAGAATTGGCATTAGCCAGGGCAGGACTCTAGTTGGCTAATGACTCCCCAGTGACGCTGCCAGAGATGGACTTATACCTCCAACAAGAGAGGGGTTAAACTTTCAAAGCAAAACCCTGCACATACAGACACCATGACAAAGCTGAATTACTGAAGTGGTCATGGTGCCTGCACTATATGGGGTAATCACCATGGAAACCAGTGGATGCATTGTGCACATTCCATTGGTGACGACACTGTTTCCTGGCATAACACTGAAATTGTGCACATGGTTTCAATTTCTCAATATGTTTTCTTTGGGCCGACTGGTGTAGAGGGCGTGGCTTACAGCAATTGACAGGGAGCCAGGAAGGAGGAGCTAGTCCATGATTAGAGGTAAATATTGTGGCGTGGATTTCATGAATTTAACTGATTATCATCAAGTTGGAGAATTTTTCCAGATTCGTTATTTTACATTCTGTGCAGATTTCATTTGCCAAACGTTCGTGCTGCAATACGTTGTTACTCTGAATACAATGTACTCTAGAATCACTTTTTGTCATTTTAATTTCCTTTAGATTGTAAGCTCCTTTGAACAGGGCTCTCACTAATTCTAGTTCCTGTAAATAAAAACTTTCTTGTTCGTTTTACCAGTCACATCCACCCATTGTACCCTGCTGCAGTGTCTGTTACTACTTAAATAATAAGCTCCCTGATTCATGCCATGTGATGTTATATATTACCAGCACAGATTTTATAGAGCCAAATAATGAACTTTCAAAACAATTAGAATTTAGAGAACACTATGGGTACCATAACAATTGGAATGAAGTTGCCTTGGGGTGGGGAGGTCCCAGGTCCTGGGTTACATCAAGGAGTTAAATGGTTAATTAATGTTTTACTGCTAGGTGTCAGCTAACACTCCTCTTTAAATCCTCAGAAGAAAGAAGTAAATTCAGGGGAGAGATAACAGGTGTTTAAATGAAGATTTTGTAGATACACAGTTCATGTGACCTCACAACTTAATGAAGTTATGGTTTCAAAAATATTATTTTAAATGTTTTTATTCAGACATTTAGTATCAGAAGAGATGATACTGTACAGAACAAGTCTAAAAACGAAAATTGCCAAAAATAGTATTTTGCTGTTGCCTGGACAGGTAGGTGGATGTATATTTTTAGTTTTCTTGCCCAGGGACATTTACTGGTGAGTTGGTCTGACCAGAATTCAAGCCTTTGTATCTAAATGAGTGACAGAATCATAGAAACATAGAATGTGACGGCAGATAAGAACCATTCGGCCCATCTAGTCTGCCCAATTTTCTAAATACTTTCATTAGTCTCTGGCCTTATCTTATAGTTAGGATAGCCTTATGCCTATCCCACGCATGTTTAAACTCCTTTACTGTGTTAACCTCTACCACTTTAGCTGGAAGGCTATTCCATGCATCCACTACCCTCTCAGTAAAGTAATACTTCCTGATATTATTTTTAAACCTTTGTCCCTCTAATTTAAGACCTTGTCCTCTTGTTGTGGTAGTTTTTCTTCTTTTAAATATAGTCTCTTCCTTTACTGTGTTGATTCCCTTTATGTATTTAAATGTTTCTATCATATCCCCCCCTGTCTCGTCTTTCCTCCAAGCTATACATGTTAAGATCTTTTAACCTTTCCTGGTAAGTTTTATCTTGCAATCCATGAACCAGTTTAGTAGCCCTTCTTTGAACTCTCTCTAAGGTATCAATATCCTTCTGGAGATACGGTCGTCAGTACTGCGTACAATACTCCAAGTGAGATCTCACCACTGTTCTGTACAATGGCATGAGCACTTCCCTCTTTCTACTGCTAATACATCTCCCTATACAACCAAGCATTCTGCTAGCATTTCCTGCTGCTCTATTACATTGTCTGCCTACCTTTAAGTCATCAGAAATAATCACCCCTAAATCCCTTTCCTCAGATGTTGAGGTTAGGACTCTATTAAATATTCTGTACTCTGCCCTTGGGTTTTTACGTCCAAGATGCATTATCTTGCACTTATCCACATTAAATGTCGGTTGCCACAACTCTGACCATTTTTCTAGTTTACCTAAATCATTAGTCATTTGGCTTATCCCTCCTGGAACATCAACCCTGTTACATATCTTAGTATCATCAGCAAAAACACATACCTTACCATCAAGGCCTTCTGCAATATCACTAATAAAAATATTAAAGAGAATGGGTCCAAATACAGATCCCTAAGGTACCCCACTGGTGACAAGCCCAAGCTTCGAATATACTCCATTGACTACAACCCTCTGTTGCCTGTCACTCAGCCACTGCCTCACCTATTCAACAATATTGGAATGCAAACTTAAAGGACCACTCTAGGCACCCAGACGACTTCAGCTTAATGAAGTGGTCTGGGTGCCAGGTACCTCTAGGATTAACCCTTTTTTTAATAAACATAGCAGTTTCAGAGAAACTGCTATGTTTATAATGAGGGTTAATCCAGCCTCTAAATCCTCTAGTGGCTGTCTCATTGACAGCCGCTAGAGGCGCTTGCGTGCTTCTCACTGTGAAAATCACAGTGAGAGCACGCAAGCGTCCATAGGAAAGCATTGTAAATGCTTTCCTATGCGACCGGCTGAATGCGAGCGCGGCTCCTGCCGCGCATGCGCATTCAGCCGATGACGTCGCGATCAAGATGGAGAGGAGGAGGAAAGCTCCCCGCCCGGCGCTGGAAAAAGAGGTAAGTTTAACCCCTTCCTCCCCCCAGAGCCCGGCGGGAGGGGGTCCCTGAGGGTGGGGGCACCCTCAGGGTACTCTAGTGCCAGGAAAACGAGTATGTTTTCCTGGCACTAGAGTGGTCCTTTAAAGATTGCAGTTTATTGATAAGCCTTCTATGTGCAACAGTGTCAAAAGCCTTACTGAAATCTAGGTAAGCAATGTCTACTGCACCATCCCACAGCACCCACTACTCGATATAAACAAACCGTGGAAGCTTCTTACATCATCCGATCCATAGCTACAGGCCACCCACTACTTCCACTAATTGTAAGACTTCGAGTTTTTATATTAAATAGGCAATAAAGGGTAAAATATAGGGTCTTTATAATTAATAGGCATTAAGGGGTAAGATACGATGTACAGTCTTTATGTTAAATAGGCAGAAAGCATCACCCTTATTTATTTATTTTTTTAAACCCCAATATGAGGATGAAATAAAAACAAACAAAAATCTAATATAAAACTTTGCAGCCATTTCATAGTCGCTGCAGACTTGCAGTAAACAATGGAAATTCAGATGTAAATCTCTTTAATGTGTAGAAAATCAATAAAAATATTGAAATACATTCTAACTCTCTAGGTTACAAACAGGAAGCAGCTGGGGCCCACCAGTCAATCCCTGACTTCGCCCAAACATCTCTCTTTAGTGTGCTCAGTGCCTTACCTTAAGAAAACAATGGCGTTCACCTCCACCAGACAAAAATCAATGAGTCACTTCGAGCTGTGCCCAGCATACGTGTTGCAGAAAGGAAATGGGAAGCAAGCACAGTACACTCTTTTTAAACTAGTGCTGGAGAAGAAGGAAAGATGCGCATGTTTATTCTAAGACCCATTTATTTCATTGTACCCAGGTGTCTGTTTAATATCCAATGACAGCAGGTTTCACTATTATAGGTTTCATTCAAACAACCACAAAACAAAGTATGTGATTCTCTCTGCAGCATCCAGGGATTGCAACGTAATACACTATTGGTGTTCCAACTCTGTGACAGTGAACGCCAAGGTTTAACATATCAGCAAAAGAAACTTCTAATGGACAAATGGGAAAACTAGCAGTTGCATGAAAATTGTCTGAGAAGGTCTTCCCTGTAACAGACTGCATGGGGCATTAATACGGTATATCTGCAAATAGAATGGGATCCTGCCCAGCTTCTAGTCTCATAATGGGGGGCTAATAGTGGGAAGCCGGATGGACGTTAAGAGGCTACTTTACGGTCTCATATTGCAGGTTATAGTCTGCTTGCTGGAAGACAAGATTAGGTAGCGATTGGTTGAGACAAATGTAACAGGTATAACTCAGTGCATCATGATATAACATTTAGTCACGGTATTAAAGCTACTACCACCTGAGGAGGAAGGTGTTCATATTTTAGTCACCCCGTCATAAACTGCATTCAGTGTACAGAACAGGAAATAGCGATTACTGAAATACCACCCAACACCATATAGCGCTTTTGGAGTCCAGGAAACAGATTTAGCGACCAAGCATGTATCAAGCGCAGTGCTATCAGAGGATACGCGTCACGTGGCAGTTCTCCGTCTCATCCAAGAACAACGTGCTAAACACATCATTGAAAAATGTCGGGTGATATTTGCATGCTCTGGCGCAGTCTGGATTGAAATTAACTTCCAAAATTTGTGGCTGTATCACCCGTTTACCTGCAAATCAAACAACAGGAAATGTTACAAATACTTGTTAGAGAAAAACCCAAAGATTGGGTGATTCCGACTCAAATTTAAAGGGAAACTAGAGTGACAGGAAAACAAACTTGGGGTTTTGGGTGACGGTGGACATCCCCATCCATAGGGTGAAGATGTCCAGCTCCAGTTAGGTCACAAAAAGTCACCGAACAGCCCCCAAAGTCCCTCAAGTAGACAGTCACTAGGGGTGGCATTAACCCACCAAGATAATTAGCTTTGCCAAGTTAAGGGACGTGGGACTATGCACCCAGACCACTTTAATGAGCTGAAGTAGTCTGGGTGCCTAAAGTGTCCCTTTAGCTTAACCTTGTATACATTTCTACCAGTGTATTTAAACACAGTAATGCAGACAGTAATAATCATCCAGTCACTGGGAAGCATATACATATTCCCAAACAGAAATGTTACAGCCCACAAGGGCATTTCCTGAGAATTACATATAACAGAGTCTAAAGCCAAAGTGCTTAACGTCATCAGGTGTCAAAGGAACACTCTGGGCACAACAAAACCACCATTATGTGTCAAACTAGGGTTGCCCAAAAGGTAGATCCACACATGTTTTTAAACTACAGCTTCCATGATGCTTTGTCATTCTAAAGGCATGCAAAGAATCATGGGAGTTGTAGTTCTACAGCATCTGGGGATCTACCTTTTGGGCATTCCTGGGTTAAACTGTTTGTGGGGAAAAAAAAAAAAGTCTGTGCTCCAGTGCTCTGCCCCTTGACCTTCAATTACTGAAATTCTTCAGATTGGAAGCCTTGGGCAGCATCGGGCAAGGCTGCAGCTGATTGGCTAGAGTGGTCAGCTGGCACCCTAAGCCACTTGGTAGCTCCCTTTTATCTTGTTGTGTGTGTGGCTAAATTCAGCCAGCACGGATACTATGGAAGCATTCACGGAGAGCTGTGAGGGGACCCTTACATCCAATTATAATAAAGATATTCTACAATTACAGCAAGAAACAAAATGTTGCCCACAATGACATATATACCGTCATGAGAGCAATAAAAAGCCAAACCAATCCCACAGGAGAGATCATTACCATCGCTGTCTGTGTCCCATTTCAGCATCAAGTCAATAGCATAAACTGCCCGGGAAGAAGGGTAGTCGCAGATCCCGTATGGCGCCGGTTTGGAGGACGCCACTTGGAAGAGTTCGCCAAAATTTTTAAACAACTGATCCTGGAATAAAAGATTGTGATGAAGCAGACTGTGTTGTGAAGTCCACCCTATAGATAACATCAGGCAAAGAGAGAGATGTATAGATTTTTTATTTACTAATGGGATTATTTTAAACAATAACAGGACTCCTTCCATAAAGATTATTATAGGAGAAGTATGATTTCCAAATGTAAAAAGTAAAATAAAATTAGTTTCATTTAAGAAAGCAAGTGAATAAAACACTATTACTGTAACTGTATGACCTGCAACGAATTCCACTCTCTCAAAAAGAAATTCTAACAGACATTATAGTGAAATCAAATCTGATGATGGTGTATATAGTGCATTCTAACATACATGGTGAAATAGAATCCGATGATAGTATATATAGCGCATTTTAACAGACATAGTGAAATCAAATCTGATAATCGTGTATCTAGTGCATTCTAACAGACATTATAGTGAAATAGAATCCGATGATCGTGTATACAGTGCATTCTAACAGACATGATAGTGGAATAGAATGTACTATATACACCATCATTGGATTTTAACAGACAATATGGTTAAATACAATCCAATGATAGTGAATATAGTGCATTCTAACAGACATAGAATGCACTATACACACTATTATCAGATTTTATTTCACTATGTCTGTTAGAATGCACTATACACACTAATCATTTTTTATTTCACTAACAGATAATAGTGTATATGGTGCATTCTAACAGACATTATAGTGACAGTCTGATAATAGTGTATATGGTGCATTCTAACAGACATTATAGTGACAGTCTGATAATAGTGTATATGGTGCATTCTAACAGACATTATAGTGACAGTCTGATAATAGTGTATATGGTGCATTCTAACAGACATTATAGTGAAATAAAGTCTGATAATAGTGTATATGGTGCATTCTAACAGACATTATAGTGAAATAGAATGTACTATATACACCATCACTGGATTTTAACAGACAATATGGTTAAATACAATCCAATGATAGTGAATATAATGCAGTGAGGCTGCACACAATACACAGTTGTTTAAATCAGGATACTTGTAGCAGCCACTAGCGTTACACAACAAATTCAATAAAATGACCCATTGCCCAAGCAAGGAATGACTAGGAAACCCAAGTACTATCTTTATGTAACCGTGAGACAGGTCATCGCGCAGAGCGATCTATTCACATTCAATTGGGGGGAGGTTAGTAGGTGCTATGGAACAATTTAAATTTGAAGGATTTTTTTTTATCCAGTTTTAGAGTTTCTGCCGATTGGTGCAGGATCTCACGTTCCATCCAGAGGTGGTTTCAGATATCCCTACTAAATGTGTAACTGGATGCCGTATTGCTAAGTTAGCAGAGGATATACTTTCAGTAAACCGGTATGGTTACAATCTCTGCATGCTATGGATTTTACGTTTTGGTGCAAGGCCCAGTAACAGCATTGATAGGACCGTACCTGTATGGAGCTCCAGGGATATTCAGGATACTGCTTCTCAAACAACGTCATGAATTCATCACAGTGAACCTGAAGCCAATGGATAACATTATTTAATGACTCTTTCAAGTAACAACCAGAAATAGATTCTTCCAACCTATGTGGCTATTTCCCCAGAGTTTGTACATTGGAAGCAGCGAGCTCCCAGTATACAGTAACTTGGGCTGTACACTCAATATACACAGCAGGTAACACTGGCGGACAGTTTTAGCTCAGAGAAGTCAGCGGCCTTGCTCTCAGTTTTATTCCTCTTTACCTCCCTTCCCTATAGTATTACGGTTTAACTGAAAACTGTTGTACCTTCCATGCTTAACTCTTGCTTTGTTAAATGTTTATTGTTGTTAGTGAATAGAATTAAACAAGATTATAAGTGCAGTAACTATTTAGGACTTTCACATTTCTCATCTCTCCCATTCCCTTTTATTTTAAAATCTTAAATGTCATTTTTCTCCTTCCTCAGTTTTCTTCGTTGATTGTTTTTTCTCACCTCAATATCAGCATGCCTCCCCACACAGAATTGCTGTTTTATCGAACCCCAGACTCTCTCTTACAGCCTGAGCCCCAAACAGCAATCATACGCTTTACTCAGTTCACAGAGCTAGCAAGTCTTCCAGTTATACGCAGTGGTAGCACTTCTTGTTTTTGAGTGCCCCCTCACCAAACATTCTCAGCCTTATCGTACTCAAAACAGGAGAAGCCTGAGTTATCCTGACCTGCAGCAAGTGTCAGCTGATGTCTGTTCTAACTCTCATCCATCCGTTCTTTGTCCTGTCCCTCTCCGGCTATCTCCTCATGTAAAACTACCCTGAACAATGCAGCCCCACTTAAACCATACCCCTCAAGAGGGGCGCTACTCCAACCGTGGCACACTTAATCGACCCGCTACCTGCAGGAGGAAATCTCGCACCCATTCAGACTTTCTCCATTATAGATTCAGATTATGTTCATACAGCGTAGCCCTTGCCAAACAGTCATACGTTTCCTCTCTGATTAGCTCATGCTCCCACAATCCCAGGCATCTCTGTGATGCCTTTAACTCTTCTTCTCCCTGCCATTGCCAACCCCAAACTAACCTTTCACCTGATAGCTTTGCATGCTATTCTCCTAACAAGATTAAGCAGATTAATTCCATCCCACCTTATCAGATCTCTCTCCTTGTGCCATCATTAACGCACATATCCAACTGCTCTTTTTACTCTGGCATTGTCCCTACACAACTTAAACTTTCTAATGTTATACCGGTTCTAAAAATGCCATCTCTTCACTGGTCTTCCCATATTTCCGCTCCATTTCTCCTCAAAGCTTCTGGGACGGCTCAACTTTACCAGCCTGGCATGCTATCTCAATTCCAGCTCTCTCCTCGATCCTCTTCAATCCAACTTCCGCCTTCTCCATTACTTTACTCAGAGTTCGCTTTGGCTAAAGTAACTATCTAATCACAGCTAAATCCAAAGGCCACAACTTCATACCAATTTTTGTCCCTTCATTATCTCTCCGCGCTGTCAGTGACCTTCTCCTGTCCGCTGCTCGCACCCTTACTACAAACTCGTGCTTGCAGGGCAGCTCCTTTTTTTTTTTTTTTTTTTTTTTTTTTTTTAACAGCCTGCCTACCTCCGTCAGACTCTCCACTTTTCTTCAATCATTTAAGAAATCCCTCAAAATCCATTTGTTCAGAAAATGTTATAGCCTCCCAGATTTACTTCTATTTTAGAAACCTGTCTCTGGCTCTCACTTAAAGAGCCACACTCCACTCTCACCTCCAGTTCTCCTACTTTCCCACCTTGTCGCTTGGTTGCTATCCCACTCTCACCTCCAGTTCTCCTACTTTCCCACCTTGTCGCTTGGTTGCTATCCCCCTTGCTGCACTTACTATTGTCCCTCTAGACTGGAAGCTTGGACAGAGTTCCCATCTATCTGTTGTTCCTGTAATATTTGTATGGTTAAATTTCCACCTTTATCATAATGTAAAGAGCTGCAGAATAAGTTGGCACGGTATAAATGCCTATAATAAAATATTAATCCCATCTGGTCTTTAACGTGTTTAATATTTCACCTATAAAATGGTTTGACAAATTCCTAGCAAATACAATGACAATAATGTAATTTTTTATTGACAAAGATTATATAACAACGGACAAGCCTTACCTGTTTCAGGGTCACGTTAGGGACGTAATTCATTACAGTGAAATGTTTCTCATAATCGTCCAATTCATTCAGAGCAAACGGCCTATTGGGAAGACAAGAACTGCCTTTATTGAAATTCTCTCCCAGAGCGCTATACCAAAGAAAACTGATTGAAACCTTATTTCCAAGCAGTGCTATCAGGCTAAGGGATCCTAAGAAGAACATCATACGTGATATACACCAGTCAGTACTATTGCACACGGCCAGGAGCTCAGGAGAATAAAACAATAAATAAATGTCGGATTTATTTAATACATATTGTAGGAATATAATGAATAACCCATCACCATGTAATCCATCCTATGTGAGCACTGGAACGGCTTCCGGAGAACGAAGTCCTGCTATGCAGAGGATAATGGGATCATTTTATAAAGCACACACACAAATTAGGGGCCCATTCTGGTGAGGGAGAGGTCTGCCTGCTACCGGCACTAACATTGGGCTGAAACACATTATCTATATTATACATTAAAGTGAGGAATACATTTTGAATATGGTTTCTTATTGACAAAAATGAGAAAAACCATTCACAAACTGGAATTATTTCAATAAAAAAATAAATAAATAAAAAGGCACAACTTGCTTAGTGTGAAATAAAATGAGAGTTCTTTAAAACATAAATGGATTCTGCCCAGAGACACCCCGGGATGATTTGTTCCATCTGCTAATTGGCTCTGAAAACATTATGCAACAAGAAGAGTTTCATCGTTTTTCTCGTCATCTTTATACATTATAAAAAAAACTTTGCATAAATAGAAGTTCCATGGTTCCGAACCCAGTCAGGCACACTACTAAACGGTCACATTTGATCTGTTATCGCATAGGAACAGAGCTGGGGAAAGCCTACATTCTGGAGTGTTGTTGTGCTTTAAATAAATGGCCACAGTGTATTCATATCATACAAATAGTGAGAGAGAATGAAAAATGACTTGCCGGTTTGCAAATCGCAGCCAAAATACGTCATATACAAACAGCTTCAGGGGTCGAACCGACCGCAAAAGGACAATGTATCGAATATCAAATTTCACAAGCCCTACGTCATCCCGCTGAAAGAGCACTGGATCTTCAATGTATTTTGACACAACCTGGGGGATTAATGATCATCAATAAGTTATAGTCAATGAAAGATCCATATTTGCCTTTGAAACCGTTTTGCGCATGCAGACAAACCTTCGGTGTGCTTTCTCGCTGCCGAATGATGTAGGAGAGGTTAGTGGTTACGTGCGTATCCAGGCTTCTCGCCAGATTCCATGGCTTGCATATCCAGTGATTGTCTTCTCCACTGGGGGCAAAAGAAATGACAAATAAGGGAAATAAATATGGTTTCTGTAGCTTTTTGCACAGACGAATAGCTCAGTGTCAATTACTAGGGATGCACCAAAATGAAAATTCTGGTCCGAAACCGAAAATTTAGGATGCCCTTGTTCATTCCCTCCCCCCTCCCGTGTCCCGTGTCCCATAGTGTTCATTTCCCAACCCCTCCCCTGTCCCATAGTGTTCATCCCCCCCTCCCGTGTCCCATAGTGTTCATTCCCCCCCCTCCCGTGTCCCATAGTGTTCATTCCCCCCCTCCCGTGTCCCATAGTGTTCATTCCCCCCCTCCCGTGTCCCATAGTGTTCATTCCCCCCCTCCCGTGTCCCATAGTGTTCATTCCCCCCCTCCCGTGTCCCATAGTGTTCATTCCCCCCCTCCCGTGTCCCATAGTGTTCATCCCCCCATCAGCTGTCCCATAGTGTTCATTCCCCCCCTCCCCTGTCCCATAGTGTTCATTCCCCCCCTCCCCTGTCCCATAGTGTTCATTCCCCCCCAGCTGTCCCATAGTGTTCATTCCCCCCCTCCCCTGTCCCATAGTGTTCATCCCCCCCCAGCTGTCCCATAGTGTTCATTCCCCCCCCTCAGCTGTCCCATAGTGTTCATTCCCCCCCCTCAGCTGTCCCATAGTGTTCATTCCCCCCCTCAGCTGTCCCATAGTGTTCATTCCCCCCCCCTCAGCTGTCCCATAGTGTTCATTCCCCCCCCTCAGCTGTCCCATAGTGTTCATTCCCCCCCCTCAGCTGTCCCATAGTGTTCATTCCCCCCTCTCAGCAGTCCCATAGTGTTCATTTCCCCCCCCTCAGCTGTCCCATAGTGTTCACTTCCCTCTCCCCTGTCCCATAGTGTTCACTTCCCCCCCCTCCCCTGTCCCATAGTGTTCACTTCCCCCCCCTCCCCTGTCCCATAGTGTTCAGTTCCCCCCCTCCCCTGTCCCATAGTGTTCAGTTCCCCCCCCCCCCCTGTCCCATAGTGTTCAGTTCCCCCCCCTCCCTGTCCCAGTGTTCATTTCCCCCCCTCCCTGTCCCATAGTGTTCATTTCCCCCCCTCCCCTGTCCCATAGTGTTCATTTCCCCCCCCTCCC
Organism: Pelobates fuscus; assembly: GCF_036172605.1. Taxonomy (NCBI): domain Eukaryota; kingdom Metazoa; phylum Chordata; class Amphibia; order Anura; family Pelobatidae; genus Pelobates; species Pelobates fuscus. Next base: position 12,337,672 of record NC_086319.1, read on the forward strand.
CTGTCCCATAGTGTTCATTTCCCCCCCTCCCCTGTCCCATAGTGTTCATTTCCCCCCCCATCCCATAGTGTTCATTCCCCCCCCCCTGTCCCATAGTGTTCATTTCCCCCCCCCCTGTCCCATAGTGTTCATTTCCCCCCCCCTGTCCCATAGTGTTCATTTCCCCCCCCCCCTGTCCCATAGTGTTCATTTCCCCCCCCTGTCCCATAGTGTTCATTTCCCCCCCCCCGTCCCATAGTGTTCATTTCCCCCCCCCCTGTCCCATAGTGTTCATTTCCCCCCCCCCTGTCCCATAGTGTTCATTTCCCCCCCTCCCCTGTCCCATAGTGTTCATTTCCCCCCCTCCCCTGTCCCATAGTGTTCATTTCCCCCCCTCCCCTGTCCCATAGTGTTCATTTCCCCCCCCATCCCATAGTGTTCATTCCCCCCCCCCTGTCCCATAGTGTTCATTTCCCCCCCCCCTGTCCCATAGTGTTCATTTCCCCCCCCCCTGTCCCATAGTGTTCATTTCCCCCCCCCCTGTCCCATAGTGTTCATTTCCCCCCCCCCTGTCCCATAGTGTTCATTTCCCCCCCCCCGTCCCATAGTGTTCATTTCCCCCCCCCTGTCCCATAGTGTTCATTTCCCCCCCCCTGTCCCATAGTGTTCATTTCCCCCCCCCCTGTCCCATAGTGTTCATTTCCCCCCCCCTGTCCCATAGTGTTCATTTCCCCCCCCCTGTCCCATAGTGTTCATTTCCCCCCCCCCTGTCCCATAGTGTTCATTCCCCCCCCCCCTGTCCCATAGTGTTCATTCCCCCCCCCCCTGTCCCATAGTGTTCATTTCCCCCCCCCGTCCCATAGTGTTCATTTCCCCCCCCCGTCCCATAGTGTTCATTTCCCCCCCCCCGTCCCATAGTGTTCATTTCCCCCCCCCTGTCCCATAGTGTTCATTTCCCCCCCCCTGTCCCATAGTGTTCATTTCCCCCCCTGTCCCATAGTGTTCATTTCCCCCCCCCCTCCCCTGTCCCATAGTGTTCATTCCCCCCCCCTCCCCTGTCCCATAGTGTTCATTCCCCCCCCTCCCCTGTCCCATAGTGTTCATTCCTCCCCCCGTCCCCTGTCCCATATAGTGTTCATTTCCCCCCCCCTGTCCCATAGTGTTCATTTCCCCCCCCCTGTCCCATAGTGTTCATTTCCCCCCCCTGTCCCATAGTGTTCATTTCCCCCCCCCGTCCCATAGTGTTCATTTCCCCCCCCCCTCCCCTGTCCCATAGTGTTCATTTCCCCCCCCCTCCCCTGTCCCATAGTGTTCATTTCCCCCCCCCTCCCCTGTCCCATAGTGTTCATTTCCCCCCCCCCTGTCCCATAGTGTTCATTCCCCCCCCCTCCCCTGTCCCATAGTGTTCATTCCCCCCCCCCTCCCCTGTCCCATAGTGTTCATTTCCCCCCCCTCCCCTGTCCCATAGTGTTCATTTCCCCCCCCCCCTCCCCTGTCCCATAGTGTTCATTTCCCCCCCCTCCCCTGTCCCATAGTGTTAATTCCCCCCCCCCCCCTGTCCCATAGTGTTAATTTCCCCCCCCCCCTCCCCTGTCCCATAGTGTTCATTTCCCCCCCCTCCCCTGTCCCATAGTGTTCATTTCCCCCCCCTCCCCTGTCCCATAGTGTTCATTTCCCCCCCGTCCCCTGTCCCATAGTGTTCATTCCTCCCCCCGTCCCCTGTCCCATAGTGTTCATTCCTCCCCCCGTCCCCTGTCCCATAGTGTTCATTCCTCCCCCCGTCCCCTGTCCCATAGTGTTCATTCCTCCCCCCGTCCCCTGTCCCATAGTGTTCATTCCTCCCCCCGTCCCCTGTCCCATAGTGTTCATTCCCCCCCTCCCCATTCCCATTAGTGTTCATTCCCCCCCCTCCCCTTTCCCATAGTGTTCATTTCTCCCCTGTCCCATAGTGTTCATTTCCCCCCTCCCCTGTCCCATAGTGTTCATTTCCCCCCTCCCCTGTCCCATAGTGTTCATTTCCCCCCTCCCCTGTCCCATAGTGTTCATTTCCCCCCTCCCCTGTCCCATAGTGTTCTTTCCCCCCCTGTCCCATAGTGTTCTTCCCCCCCATCCCATAGTGTTCTTCCCCCCCATCCCAAGTGCAGTATTCTTGACTTTTCATGTTATCATTACTATCTTTCATTGTGATTTATAATCCTCTGAATTGTTAATGCAAGCATGTCTGTTAAACTATTCACTACAAAAAAATTATTTAATTTCAGCAAATTTGACACATTTTTGGCCTGAAACGGGATAGGCCTATTTTCATCCGAAAATTACCTATCAATTACCAGTCTCTTATAACCACAGAGATGGTCACCAAACTAAAACCGAGTGTTCGACTTTGTTACCAATTGAAAGTGTTAACTCATTCTCAACAACCAGAAAGGTTTGGTATTTAAAACGATACACTTTAAAAAGCTTCAGAATGGGTTTTTCAAATTAGGACAAACAGGAGAAAAAAACCCAACAATTATGGAGAATCAAATAGAAATAACAAGGAAAAGAATTACACACACACGCACAAAAAAAGACATGAAAATCTGCTTTAAGAAATAGTGTCAACATTAAACAAGTTTAAAACACAGGGGATGCTTTTTGACCAGCTGTTCTCCACGTCAGGAAGACCTGCATTTGCAACTAATTTCAATAAGCCAAAAATCACATCAATTATGGGGGTCAGCAAGTGAAATGGAGCTCTGTAAACAGGGGGAAAAACTATCCTACATTTTAATTTTATGCAGAAAAGTGAGCGTCACACACGTGACTTGAATGGGTTTATAAAAACCATCTATAGTTTGGGCTGCTATTTCGTTTTACTTCTATTAGGGACTGTAGTAAAGGCACTTATATTGACATGCTTTGGCTTTGAATAAGACACTTGCCCCCTCTGCAGGCTGATAAAAGCAGGAAAATATGATTTTTGTTTTTTCATGTTTGCCTGTTTCTTCTTATGCATTTCACACCTTAGGAGACTGATCTAACCAATCAGTATGCTATCCCTAGGAATGCTTGATATGTGCATTGGGCGTGCCTGACACAGTTATACACATGCAGCTGAAAGATCTCTTCACTAATAGGGGAACAATAGAGGGATTCTGTCCAATGTAAATCATGCGGAGTAATCTCCGGTTTTGGGTTTCGCTCTTCTACGGCTGCACGGCGCCCTTTTTCTGTTATTAGTGGACTGATCTGAAACGGAGATGGGTGGGGAGGCTGAAGAAACTCGCCTAGCCGTGAGTGATGCCCAATAATGCAATCTAACCAAGTTTTAGTAAATTTGTTACATCCTTTTCAAACTTGATCTTGCTTTATTTTGATTTATATATTTGTTTGAAAGTCTTTACTTGCTGATTTACAAAATAATTGACTGCAGGGAGAGTCACCCTGTTCCCTCCCCACCCTTGTCTATCCTTCTGTCTATTTTATTTCTCTTCTTGTTTTTGTATAACTGTATATATTGGGAGATCGACTCTTGAAACATTTGTAATAATGTATACAATATTTCTGTGCTGATCTGTGACCAATATTCTACAAGTAAAGATGAAGTAATACATGTCCATTTAGCATAACCCGAATTGATTGTAAAACACACGATTACACAGGTAAGAGTGAATGGAAAGGAGCACATTCTGAATATTCAGCTTGAAGCATCATCATTACAATTTTCAGTCACCAGTTAAAATCCACAGTTCTCTATTTGCTAAACTTGCCAAACAAAGACAGTACACACTAATTTTTGCAATAAAAACATTAACATTTTGTACACCGTCTTACCGCTGTTCCCGTTGTTTAAAGTAGCTAATAAACTGAGGAAGTTCAGTCTGCAAATTAAAAGTGCGTGGGAGCCATTTTGGACCCTCAGGGCCACCGACCCTCCGTGAAATGGAAGCTAGACAATCCTTAACAGTCAGGAGATTCTCACATGGAAACTGGCTTAGCAAAACATGGGGTCTATGCGTGCTGAGTGACCTGTTCAAGAAACAAAATGATCAGCGTATACAAAATGATAACTCTGGGATTACAGAACTGCTAACGGCATTGCAGAAAGGGGTCTCATTTAAAGCTAGAGTCTCTCTGTCATCCTGACCTAGTCTTGTACTTTCTCTCTATTATACGTTAAACCCGGCCACTCTAAGGACCGGTAAATCAGTCTGTTATTACCTTAGACTCTGTGACAGAAAATAGCTGAGATTGTCCCCTCTCACCTGTAGTCTTTAATATGGGAGAAGTTGTAGAGGATGTCGGCTTCCTGTTCATTGTCTGTAAATATAAACCGCGGGTGATTTATTCCACCGAGGACCTGCTGCATGTCCGTGTAGACCCTACAGAAATACACACAGGGGTAGTTTGTAGGCGCAAAGCTGATCAATGGGGCATCATACTGACAGCTCATATTTATTCACCACTTTAGAATTGTATCAAACAGGAAGTGGAGTGAGAAACATATATATATATTAACTGAAGCGTTGCACGCCAAGTAACAAACATGTACAAAAAAAAAGCGATAAATGGGAAAACATCCAAAAGTTATAGAAGTTCTTTAAATCTGGACTTTTGCCTGAAAAGCAAACGGTCACTTCTTGAAAATTACATAATTGAATAAAACATTGAAAATCATGAATAACTTGTATTGGACTTTTTTCATATGATGCTTTAAGTTTATCTTCGATATTTAGCAATTAACTCAGAACAGACACACAATGCAAATGAAGAGGAGAGATAGAAACATTGGTTAAGCATGCTTTCACAGTGCCTACTACCAGAGGCAAAGCGTATTAAATAAAACCTGGGAAATGATAGTTCTGCTATGTTTACAATACAGGGTTAATCTAGCCTCTAGTGGCTGTCTCCCTGAAAGCCACTAGAGGCCACTTCCGCAATTCTCAGTGTGAAAATCGCATTGAACTCGTGTTGGACATCTATAGGAAAGCATTGAGTAATGCTTTCCTATGGGCGGTTTGATTGCGCGCGGCTCTGGTCATGCATGCACATTCGGCTCCACTCGGGAGCGGACGTCGGTAGGGGGAGGACCTAATAACCCTATAGTGCCTGGAAAACTGGTTTGTTTTCCTGGCACTATAGGATCCCTTTAACAGCTTTTGATCTTGTGCATTTTTCCCTTTGGGTAAAATAAGGTGAAATTAGACACCGAAAGTTCTCAATACTCCAGATGTGAAATCATTCCTTGATTGTAAGCAGGGCCGTTTTTAATATTGATTGGACCCTGGGCAAACATTTGCCTGGGCCCCCTGGATCCTGGCCCCCCACTTCCCGGGCATGCAATCACAACCTCAACTCCCACTAACCGGCAGAACTAATGTATAGAGTGCCCTGCTGCAAGAATATTTTTCAGGCCTTCCCTGTATCGCAAGAGGGAAGAAAAGAGAAATCCCCATCTTTCATATAAGTCATGCGATGCTATGACAGCTGGGGACCTACTATCCTTGCAGGGTTGTATTTGTGAGCAGTGTTTGTGCATTTGAAGGTAAGCATGTTTTTGTATAGAGTGTATGTGTGCATGTAGGGGTGTATTTGTATGTGCTGTTACCATTGGAATGCAGGGGTGTGTGTTTGTCTGTAGTGTTGGCTTTTAAATGCAGGCATGCTTTTGTCTGTAGAGTTGATGTTTGTATATAATTTTAGTGTTTTAATACAGGGGTGTGTTTGTATGTAATGTTTGCATTTGTATGCAGGGGGGTGTTTGGATGTAGTGTTGTCTTTTAAATGCATATGTACATTTGTGTGTAGTATTGGTATTTCAGCAAAGGGGTTTGTGTATATGTAATGTTTGTATTTGCATGGGTGTGTTTCCATGTTCTGATTTCTGGGATGTATGTACATACATATTACCACATATAAACATACACATTACCACGCAGATACACACATAAACACCTTGACACATACTGGCATATACACCCATACACAGATACACCCTATGGCACACAGATAAATGCACTTTGATACACACACTAGTACAGCCACACATCGACACAGATATGTACTCCCTCAGATACACACATACACAGGTACACATGCAGGGGTGTATTTGTGTACAGTGCTAGTGATGGAATGTAGGAGTGTATTTGTGTGCAGTGCTAGCGATGGAATGTAGGAGTGTATTTGTGTGCAGCGTTGGCATTCAAATGCTGGGATGTATGCATTACCACTCACTCAGATGGACACTTACACACCGACACATACATACACACAGGTAAACATACACACTGACCCACAAGTACACATACACAGGTAAACATACACACAGCCAGATACACACACAGCCAGATACACACACACACACACACAGCCAGATACACACAGCCAGATACACACACTGACATAAACACAGTCACACACACATATATAAGTGTCAATTTACATATTTTAATCTCTGCCCTCTAGCAGCTTCTGGATAGCAACTCCCAACAACCTTGGCCAATATAATGCCTCAACTCTGTTCTTACATAGTTAAAATAAATATTTGTCAATGTTTTATTTATTTATATTTAATAGGGCACTGTCAGGTTCATCTAGAAATTTTTAACATGTAGTTATCCTCAGTGTGTTTCATTACAAACACTCACACATGGGTGTTTGTAATGGCTGATAAATAAAAGTGAAATCAGAAATTACAAACAGAAAAAAAAATATTTAGCCACCCTCCTGTCTCCTCACCTTTTGGGTACAGTGGGGTGGCTTCCCTGGGGTCCAGTGGGAGCTTGCTGGCCCTGGCTGATGGGAGTTTGCATTCAGCTGCCCCAGTCCCTCTCCACCACAATGCTTGCATCCTCTCAGTCGCGGCACTGAGAAGGAAGTGATCTGTTCTTACTGGTAGGAGGCAATCTGACCGCACTTCCTCCCAGCATGCCCGGGGAACAAAGAGACTCACAGGGCAGTGTGTGCGGGGGCTAGCTGTGAGTATCTAGTCAGCCACCCCCATATTACAGGGCCCCAGTCCGGAGCAGTATTAAAGGGCCGGGGCCCCTAATTGTCTCAGGTGCTGCAGGGGGCCTTAGGCCCCCCCAGGAGTAACTGGGCCCAGGGCAGCTGCCCCGTTTGCCCCTCCTTAAAGACGGCCCTGATTGTAAGTGATATCATAAAATGTATCGAACACAAGAACATTTTGTTTGATTCTACTGTTTAACAAACTGGGTACAGAAATAAGAGCACATTGGGAGCACCCTGTGAGAGCTCCTGTCTTAGCCACTGATTTTCTCGTCTCTGTGAGCCTTTGTTCAGCACTTGCTCTAAACATACCTAATCCTGCCAGGCAAGGTTTCTGCTGGAGCGCTCGACAGCTGTATATATTGCTGCAATCCACGGCACAGTGCCGCCTGGTGCTTGTGCCCGATGGGAGAGATGACTGCTATCCCAGTTTGCCAGGTGCTGGGCCCATAGAGAATCCTCCTGCTACCCTGTCCCCCCTCTGGACTCTACACCTCGGAGGACCTCTTGCTCATTCTGCAAATATTGGAGACAGGTTCACAAGACCCAGTATATCACCAACGGCAGACGCCACATGCTCTTCGGAGCCCCACGATGATAGAGCTCCACATCATCAATAAACTACACAGCATTTTATCAGAATTTTAGAAAAAGCTGCAACAGAGTGAAACCTCCTGGACACCAAAAGCGGACAAGTGGTTCGCCTCGGTGGTTTCCGCGTGAAACCATCAAGAACCGGGCAGTTGCAGCCTTAGTGAAAAGGCTGATTCCAATCAGTCCCCAGGCCTGAGTCCTAAAGGACCATGAACCTGGGACACTGCATGCTGCTGGGCAACCTGGAGAGGCCTTATCAGTGCCGCAGGGTCAAGTCCTCTACTTGCAAAGGACAACATCCCAGAATAATCGCTGGGGAGAAGTGGCCTACTAATATGGTACAGCGGGACTGTGAGCTGCACTTGGAGGGCATAGGCTGAGCTGAAGCTCCCTACATTTATTTTAAGCTATGGCATGGCTCCCGCTTCTATAGTTTGATTTTCCTCTTCGAGCTCTTGTTTTACTGGATTTAAATGGTCTTAACTGCTTAACTTTTTATGTCTCCTAAAGTTCTATCAGACACCAGACTGTTACTAGATCATAGCACGGCCTCCTTGGTGGACACAAGAGTCTTCAAATGTGTATTATGTCTCTTTCTGGCCTTGGCATCTCACTGTCTCTACTAGCATCTGGTCTTATAACCCTCATGCTCTCTGACACGGCATTTAGCTAGTTTATTATGCATGTTTTACAAACGTAAAAAAGAATGCGACATTCCTGTATGACATAGTTGGCAAAGCTTGTGTCATTTCCTGGCAGTAAAATCTAAAAATAAGATCACTAACGATTTTATCTTAGATAACCACCTGATGATATTTGTATATTCCCAGTATCTGTAAATTGTAAGGGACTTTAAAGAGATCACTGGCTGTAGTAATATTAGTGGATGCCAACACACAACCCTTGGAAACACACCCTGCATTACAGGTACACTTATATAGCAAACACCAGTTACTGCAGTATAAAGTAACAAATAGTGTAACGTTTTATTACACTTTATACAGCAATGAATGGCGTTAATCTGTTTGTGTGTTGGGAACTCCACTGCCTGAGAAAGGGGGCAGCCGTGAGCGATTTTCGCAGAGCCTGTACTCAGCTCTTCGCCATGTGTTCTCCTAATACTATATAAAAGACGATTTAAAGGGGAAGTAGATTTATTTCTATATGGTTCCACTTGTTCGTGGAAGGTTATTAATTATTTATATACTTTACTATTGTGCAACCTTCTGAATTTTCTGTTAGTGTGTGAGAGCACTTGATTTTTAGTAAAACACGTGCACTCATCACTTTTAGATACATTCGACAAATATCATTTAAAGCAACTGAAAACACTTTTTCTGCCGAACATTCCCTTATAACAACCATAAAATGGAGAAAGTTATTAAAGAATAAAACACAGAAAAACAATACAATTGGGAGCCATTTTAAGCATTTTCACAGCATGCGCCAAAACGAAGGCAGACATTGGGGACATCTGTCACTGGTTTTGTATTTGTCAGAGTTGCTTGTATTGCTTACAAGGTTTAGTGCGCACATCGATGTACTATTGTAGCCAAATCACCTATTGATCTAGAAGAGGAACATACTTGAAGATTTTACTCTTGTCGTGTAACGGTGGCTCTACAGGGAGGGGCAGGATTTCTTTGTTTTCCGCAAAAATACTCTATAAAATAAAACAGAAAATAAGTATAAGAAACCAAATTTCATTCATTTATTTTATTAACGAAAAAAAGAGAAAAAAACAAAGTCACTTCATCAATGGAATGAAACTAAATGGAATGAAAAAAAAAATCACTTCAAGAAGCTATATTAACCCCTCAAGGACCAAACTTCTAGAATAAAAGGGAATCATGACATGTCACACGTCATGTGTCCTTAAGGGGTTAAACGGTTAGCAGCCTTCCCTCCCCACACCTCCCTAACCCATCATGCTTCCTCTCCTCTTACTGGGTCATCTAATAACCTAAACCTTTATTGTAAACTCTTCTAACACATGACTCTTCCCATACATGAAATACCTCTGACCCTTATCTCGTGTCATTTTACTAAACCCCTTTAGACTGCAAGCTTCCAACTTGTCTTGTTGCAACTACTTGTATGTTAGTCCACCTATTTTTTTTTTTATAAATGTTGTTTTATTGAGTATATAACAATGGTCATGCAAGAAAGTCATGTAATAATGCGGTTGCACAGGTCTCACATGAAAGATACAATGTAAACGTGATGGGCAGAATAGGTTTAGCTCAGGCAATAGATACATTTTAGATAGTTATTTGGTTGTGCTAAAATCGTGAAAGTGACAGCGACTCATTATATCCTCTGTGTTTGGAACTGCTGAGTTTCAGCAGGATTCTTTTTGTTTTGTTAGATAACTAACTTAAAATACAGAAAGACGCGGAATCTTTACCTGATAATAAGTGTCCGCAGGCTCAGGAGTGTGACAGCTGACGTGACTTATATCTACAGGCGCCCATGGAAAGAGTAGACAGTCCCGAATTAACGCATTGGACTCACCATAAGCATAGTCACGGGAAACTTCCTCTGTAAAAAGGGATACGGAGGTATCAAACAATGACTTTATCAATACTAAGACAGCAGCTAAATAGTTTGAGTGTTAAATATGGAATAGAATTCCTTCCAGCTCTCAAAGAGTTGCAGAGTAATGCAGGTTCCAAAAACTGTACAGTATGTTAAAGGAACACGATAGCATTTGGAATAAACACATGTATTCCCACCACTATAGCGTTCTTCCAACTATTTAGGTGTCCGCCCCCTATGTACATTAAAAAAAAAAATTAGATTAACCTTTTAGCTGTGCCTGTATCTGTGGTGGTTTACCAAAGAAAGCAAATAAAATTATAAACAAATAAGATCCCTCCCCCCCCCCTTTGGACCACCAGGGTTCATTCCGGTCCCAGGAGGGTATCCACCATTACCTCTTGCACCTACCGTTGAAGTGTGCCCCACGATTAAGATGTCGATGGCTGCAGATGTTTCCTCGGCCGAAGCCTACATCGACACGTTAGTCCGACTGGACTCATTTCGCTAACCTCTGGGCTAATCTGGCGGCACGGCAGCAGCACAAATAAATGCCTGTAGCGACCACCACCGAGCCTCCGGCTCAGCAGTCCAGCACACACCGGACCACCTTCCAATCGAAGCCCCCCTGCACTCAGCTAGGCCTGTAACAAATCAACACACCGTGGCGGAGGCCAGGGAGATTGGAGAACGCAGCTCCTCCAAAACCTGACTGCGGACCGACAAGAATAGTGCTGAGGAGCAAGGCCATGACACAAGGCTATGGGAATCTGCATTCCAATGCACCCACAACGGGCGACTCTTACTGTGGGAAGACTGGGTGGCACCCCAACACAGGGCTGCAGTCACTGCCTCCACAGTGTTCATACCCACCTGCTAGAAGCTTACCTTGCCTGCCTGAAGGGTGTGAGGAAAGAGGCACTGGCACGGGGCTGGTCTCTCTATCATGGCCAGCCTGTGGTTTGGGCTGGACAAGGTTACCGTTATCACTAGGCATCCCGCATTCATAATGGCACCATTTTGGTTAACTAAACTGTGATTTCTGCTTGGCTTCTGCCCCTTGCAATCTATCTCTGACCAGTGGTACTATGCCTATTTGCTAGTCTGCTATGCAGCAGCACTAAATAGCTAATATCCTCTTGTCTGGCTGGTCTATTAGAGGTATAGGCTAAGCCTTTCAAACTGTACCATAACATGGATAGATGGATTTTGCTGTTTAGCTCACAGTTAAATGAGATCATTTGCAAATGTGTTATCCTCAGCTCGCTGTTTGTATAATCAATGTACAAGTATTATAAACACAGATCTCAATACTCAAGTCCGAAGTAAAAAATATGTATTGTCACTTCAGCTTATTCAACCTATCACTCTTGATCTCTCCCTCCTGACACATCTATGGTGAGCATGTTTACAGTCTTAACCAGATCATCCTGTCTGTTCCACTACATGCTCATATTGCTCGATTGTTGACTGTTATTATATAAACAATGTGCCAATGTTTAGAATGCCACACTAACGATTTTCAATTCTGTGTCATGTCTATGCCTGTCGATGCTGTTGTGGCAAGGCAAGCTAATGTTGTTATTTATGCACAACAAAAATGAAGAAAGAAAAAAAAAATACTTGATGTCTGTCACCATCTACTTCCACAAACCTTTTGAAATTGCTGATGCATAAAGTAAAAAGCAAAATATATAAAAAAAAAAAATTTTTTTTTTTTTTATTTCTATTTGGATGAAAAAGTAATTTTAAATACAACCTGGGAATTTGAAATATTTGGATACGTTTTTCAAACTAATATATTCGGATAAACTTATAAAACGCTTTAACATTTTGAAAAACTTGATATAATTCTGCGTATGATATTTAAAAAAACAACAAAATTATTATTTTAAACGTTTACTCAAAAATATTAAACCTCTAACATCAGCTATTCTGGCCTTAACTTTTAAGATCAACACACTGAAAATCCCATGGAGAGACCGCATTGATACATACCGCCATTGTCCAAGTCTCGGAGGGGCCACAGGACAGTGTAGGTCATTTCTTGTGGGATGTAATACAGAGGCGCTGTACCAAACGTGGGCTTGTCCGAATGTTGTATTCTGGAGCCAAACTCATCCATGATGTACCAGACCGGAATCTTATCCTCAGCAGACTAAGCAGTAAAAGAACATTTGTGTTAGATTGGAGACTGACCGAGTCTCCTATAGATGATACACATGTTAATGAATACATAAAACTGCAGAGCGAAGCCATCTATCTGTACATCGCATGTTTCAAACCTGGATAAAAATATCTTAAGAGGGGGGGCGGGGCTTGACCAGCTAGATAAACAGACGCATGTTACACGAGCTCCTGGGCCCATCAAGCCTAAAATCGAACTTACAGGCAGCCACGCTGTGGAATCTACCGGCAAACTAGCCAGCTACAAGGGGGAGACCGAGAGGATCCGAGCGATACCAAACTCGGAGCCCGTTGGGACCCTTTGCGGCCTACAAGCACGCCAGACGCTGGAGAGACGGCCGCTCCCCAGCGCTGGTAACCACCAAGCATGGCGGACTTCTACCTCCCCCCCCCCTATGGACCGGCGGGGGTCATCCTGGTCCCAGGAGGCTACCCACCTCTGCACTCGATGGCTACTAGGCAGAGCGACGAAGCGGCACCCAAGATGGCGGGAAACACGAGCAGCACCACAATAGAGGCCTACCTTGCAGCATCCCAGGCAAGACTTGACCGCATCTTCGCCAGATTCTGGGCTACACTGGCAACACGGCAAAAAAGCACATCGGAGCCTGTCCGGCCCGCAGCTGAACTGGCGACGCAACAAACTCGCTCCCGCAGACCCACCGAACACCCGACACTACTGGGCGGTAGGGTGAAAAAGCGACGCCCCCACAAGAAGCGGCACACGACTAAGAAATGCACGCCGGCCTTCCCACGAAAGCAGGCAACATACTGCGATAAGCAAGCAGCAGGGGAAAGAGAGGACGGTGCCCAAACTCACAGAAACCGGACACATTCAGCCCTGCAAGATGGCGGAGCATCGAGCAGAGACGCCACATGGCTCCCAAATGCAGAACAGCCCTGCACTCCCACAGAAAACAGCTCGCAGCAGAAAGACGGTCTGCTCCAACATGATCAGCGACCGCCCCACAGACTGGGCATCGGATGAGAGATGGCGAAGTCCCGAACTGCCTGCAGACGCCCTACCGTGTCACCGCTGGTAAAGAGGACTCTATAAACCACATCTAAAGTGGTGGACTCCTGTTACTAATCAACTCATAAAAGCTGACGTTAACCTTCACAGTTATTTTGAATGCACACACGACCTAACATACTACTAACCAAACACACTCGCATCATAGCCAGTCAGGTCAGTTAACTATTGACACCTTGACCTACTCAGCATGCATACTTTTTGTTTCATTTAATTCTTAAACCCAGCCAGTCATCTAGCCTGCTCAATAGTTAGGATTAATAACTCTGGTGGGTACCACATTCTCATTCAACTATAATTTAATTTTTAAAGCGCTAGATACGCATACACCCACTGTTACCTCTGCTAACTTCATATCTAGTTAAAACAATCACTGGGCTCTTAATGCCTATATGTCACACCACAACTGAGATACACACGCATCACCTAAAGAGCTACTAGTTCTGTTATATGCATGTTTAGCCTAGCAAGTTATACTATAAACATGATGTCTAATCGTATGATATTTTCTTGTAATAAAAAAAAAAAATGTGCTGTCTAACCTGCCACGCTTTGTAATGTTATGAAAATGCATGTAGAAGCTGTCGTGGCTCTACACGCTCGTTGTTCAACTATGCACAAGAAAAATAAAGAATTATAAAAAGAAAAATATCTTAAGAGGAGGGAGAATAACCATGGAGCTTTACACATGTAGAGCTCTTCTTTGGGTAAATAGGTCAATTTAATTAAAATGTAAAGTCTATAATGCTGCCTAGCGAAATATCTGCCTGTGTTAGCTTTTGGCATTCTGAGAGAATTGTGGAAATGTGTAGAATTATTCACTAAAGCTACAATTCTCGGAAATTCAAGGTGAAATTTAAAACCATGTATTGTCCAAGACAGCTATGATTACATTTCCCCTATTTTGACCTAGAATTTGAATTCCTGACAATTCGCACACCTAAATACCCGATTATTCTTCTCACAAGGTCTTTTTTTGCCTTAACTTTTAAAAATGATTCAAAGAAAAGTATGTCCATTATTGAATCATTGGGGAGCTTTGTCACTTGATGCGGTCAGAGATTTTCTATGCAGAGACAAAATTGTGCAATCAATGGATGGACGCATACAGTAACATAGAAAATAGCAGCACTTTGTCACGGCGGTCGGCAGAATAAAGGACAGAAATCGCAATAAAAGAACAATAGCGTATGTACTAGCTTTTACATTTCTTATGGCATTCTGGGAGAGTTGAAAAAAATAAATAAAATAAAGAGTCAGAACTGCTACATTTAGGCACAAACACCCAAATTTAGAGGGGAAAAAAACCCAACCTTACTATTCTGGGCTAAATTGTGTAATTCATTTATTAATTCTCCACCATTCCTGGTCTCTCTCTCAAACACGGCTTAGGATATGTAAAACATTAAGGTTTTATGAATATTCGGATATTGTTATATTTCTAAACATTGGAGCTTTCCTTTAAAGTTGTCAAATAATGACATCTGCATTTAACTCTAGATTTTATTTGCCTAATCCAGCAGAGTTTAATCTTGTATCTGATCTATTAACCCCTTAAGGACCAAACTTCTGGAATAAAAGGGAATCATGACATGTCACACATGTCATGTGTCCTTAAGGGGTTAAAAGAGCGAATTTATTTGGGAAAAAGTCACTGAATTGAGGCACGGTTTGTTGAAGCAAAACTAAGACTGATACAGAGCGAGAGTCTCTTACCCCCTGAGACAGCTGGTAGGTCTGGTTATACTGCCACATTTCTTTCAGCACTTCCTCCACAACCCCCTCGTCCGGCACCTCACCATGAAAGGGTATTGCCATGAGATTCGCCATGCGGTGGAGGAGACCGGGTACTTGCATGAGCTGGTGACGGGCATGTTCAACACGATACGTCCATGCATGGTCAATCAGAAAAATGCTGAAAAAAATTATGTTTATGTGAGTCAGATAAAAGCTAACAATGTATTACACCACAATGGTATATTGTAGATAGAATTACACAAAATAAAGAATATTCACACAGTAGTGTTAGCCTTTGATACATTCCCATTTTCTGAACCATACCTTCTTAAAGCGACTGTCACCCCCACCATGTGTATTTTATCATCGTTATGAAAGACTCACATTTACTGTGTTTGAATTTCACTTAAATTCCAATGCAGTCAGAAGATATAAGGCAAAATAAAGGCTACTTTGTTTTCTGTATTTTTGCTATTCTCGACAAAAAGGAGGAGCGACTGCTGTCACTGGTGATGGCTGTGGGGAAAATGCATTGTCTGCTGAGCTCTCCAGTCGCAATGGATCCTCCACAGACATCAGTGCTCAACGGTCTCACGCAGATAAAGCATCACAAGCTGAAGACAAAATCATACAAAGGGCAGTCCCAACATGGAGAGCGGACTGTCCTACTGGGGATAACCCAAAACTACAACACAATCAAATAACAAATGTCCAATATTTGGGGCACGTCAGACAATGATAAGGCCCTCTAATGAAAAATTTTGAAACGGTTTATTGAAAAGAACATATAATAAGATGTAAATGGACTCAAATACAAACAGTTAAAATTGGGCTCCAATACAAAGAATGGGGGAGAAGCAAATGAATACAGACAACAGAGGTATATACAATTAACCCCTGGAGAGGCCCTCTAGACAGGAAAAGTGCTTATTGTATAGAATGGTAACTAAAAATGGCATTAAATCATTTCACAGAGGAGCCACTATGGGTTAACCCATTGGCTACAAAGAGCCTGTCATTCTAATGCAGTATAAATTGTACCCGGATTACGGAGTCAGCTCTTCAAGTGATATCAAAGAGGAAATCATTTTTTTATATCTCTTTAGTATCTCTGTTGATTTTGGAGTATAGATTATCAAGCATTACTGGTAGACCATGTTTGGTCAGACTTGGAGAAGAGGGATTTAACAGAGGAAAATCTTCTTCAGAAATGTGGGAGTCAGGAGCATACATTGGCAGTGATTTCCTCTATTTTTCCCGAGTCTCCAGTTGAAGTTTGGGAGAATAGTAGGTGTTACAAGATTGAGATTTTTCTGAGTTTACAGCCGTCTCCCTTTCCTTCTCTCTTTTTTGGGGCCATTATCTTGACCACACAAGATTTGTGATGGCTGGATGTCCTGGGAAATATAGTCAGAAGTACTTGGATTGCAGAGGTTTACCTCGCTGCTTATGTTTGGAAGCTCTGGTGTCCAAAGTTTCTCTCCAAGTCCTGGTATAATGTGTATGTTTCCAAGCGATCATACATTTTGTATACCCTCAGGCAGCACTGAACAAAACAATAATGTAAAGTGCAATCTGAGTACTGCATTAGTTTTAGAATTCGTACACTTTTACCATCTTGGAATTCAGAACCGGATTGTTGATTAATCACAATAAGTAAAAAGCGTGCCCTGGTTAGGTTTATACACCTGAGGATAAAGACAGAAACGATTCGGCTATATCCCCCACCCCCTTTCTCTTACCTATTGGGATCCGAGGCCTTTAGACCGTCTTCTTTGGTTACAATGACTTTGAATGATGGTATGAGGCCAGGATTCGACTTCTTTACCGGTTCGGTTTCGATTTCTTCCTCAACGTCGTCTTCTTCTGCTGCTTCCTCAACCTGCATTATTCCGAACACTTCGCCAGCATCAAAGATCTACATAAAGAGAATAAAGGCAAATTCAAATCAGAAAGAAAACGAAAACAATAAACAAATTGCACCCGGGTCCCATGAAGGCTAGTATGCTGATACAGTCACACTAACAATGTGGAGGTTCGCTCACTAAACTCACAAACTTTGGAGAACTGGAAACGGATTTGCAGATTTTACACCAAAATAACCAACCAAGAAAAATGGTGAGAATTTTTCTATTAGGCTGATTTGCCTAAAATGAGAAATTTCCCATTTAAAAAAAAACAAAAAAAACTGATAATATTCCTCTAAGCTGCGCTACAAATGACTCTCCTTGCAGCAATCGGATTTCTCTTCCCTCCCAGTTTTCCATTTATCGGTGCCAGGGTTTTTTCTTTTAATATAATAATTATGAAGAACAAGCCACGACAAGCTCCAAATCTGGGTTTCCAGAAAAAAAAAAAAAACAATCCTCTGGCCGTTAATATGGACTTCATTAACACCAAGTTCTCCAGCAGTTCTGAGATCGAAATGCTTCTGTCTGTAAATGAAAGTGCAGACCACCCCAAAAAAAACAAAATGCTATATAACAAATGGAGTCAGGCAGGGAAGGGTTAACGTCCTTGAAAAATGGGCTCAAGAAACACAATGAGGGCAGGGAAGAAATACAAAAACCAGTGCCAAGCGGAAGTAAAATCCCCCAGATTGTAATACTAGAGCTAGCTATTAATGGCTGCGGGACATTAAAGGGTACCTGGCACAGGAAACAAGTAAATAGTGGCACTGCACCCACAGATTTAATCCGTTTATTGCATCCAATGAATAGATATTAAATGCAAAGATAAGCCGGGCAGGTGTGCACCCTGCTCCGTGTTAAACAAAGTTTGCTGCAAATAATTATTATTTACACAAATATTTTAATATAGGCGTTGGCCGCCAATCTCTCTAACACAGTGTATAGTAGCAACCTGAAGCAGATATTGTTATCTACATGCTGGCTGAGGATTACAGAAGTCACACGGAACAAGAACTGGATGCCAGACACTGCCCAAAATAACTGCCAATGGTGCCCTTGGCGTTCAGCTAACGCTGGGCAATGAGCCATGGGTGCGGCAAAAAAATGAAAGGTAATCTTCCTGTCACAAATCTAAAACATTAAGGCAGGCAAGACAGTGCAAGAAGAAACCATGTGTTCTAAACGATGGGGTCGATGGGGTCAGGCACATACTGGTTACAAAGCTCTGTCGTAGCAATCCCCCCACATAAAGGCAGCTGGGGGGAATGTAACAGGCAGATCTGTCAATTCTATGTTTTCCTCCAAATACGTTCAAAAACATTAACACCAACACAATAGTCACAAGATCAACTACAGCTTATTGTACAGTATACAGGTTATTGTATTTATTCTGGTGAGTACAATCACTTCCTTCAGGCTTTTTGCTGTAAACACAGTTTTTCAGAGAAAATGCAATGTTTACATTGCAGCCTAGGGATACCTCCACTGGCCACTCCTCAGATGGCTGCTAGAGATCCTTCCTGGGGAAGTGCTGCACAATGTGACTGACATTCAGTGACTCCACCCCCTGCATGGAGACACTGAACTTTCCTCATAGGGATACATACAACCTCTGACTCAGTCCGTGGCCCCCCCCCACACAATCTCTCTGTCGCTCCGTGCCCCCCCCACACAATCCCTCTGACTCGCTCCGTGCCCCCCCCCACAATCCCTCTGACTCGCTCCGTGCCCCCCCACACAATCCCTCTGACTCGCTCCGTGCCCCCCCCCACACAATCCCTCTGACTCGCTCCGTGCCCCCCCCCACACAATCCCTCTGACTCGCTCCGTGCCCCCCCACACAATCCCTCTGACTCGCTCCGTGCCCCCCCCACACAATCCCTCTGACTCGCTCCGTGCCCCCCCCACACAATCCCTCTGACTCGCTCCGTGCCCCCCCCCACACAATCCCTCTGACTCGCTCCGTGCCCCCCCCACACAATCCCTCTGACTCGCTCCGTGCCCCCCCACACAATCTCTCTCTCGCTCACTCCATGCCCCCCCACAATCTCTCTCTCACTCCATGCCCCCCCCACAATCTCTCTCTCACTCCATGCCCCCCCCACAATCTCTCTCTCACTCCATGCCCCCCCCACAATCTCTCTCTCACTCCATGCCCCCCCCACAATCTCTCTCTCACTCCATGCCCCCCCCACAATCTCTCTCTCACTCCATGCCCCCCCCACAATCTCTCTCTCACTCCATGCCCCCCCCACAATCTCTCTCTCACTCCATGCCCCCCCCACAATCTCTCTCTCACTCCATGCCCCCCCCACAATCTCTCTCTCACTCCATGCCCCCCCCACAATCTCTCTCTCACTCCATGCCCCCCCACAATCTCTCTCTCACTCCATGCCCCCCCACAATCTCTCTCTCACTCCATGCCCCCCCCACAATCTTTCTCTCACTCCATGCCCCCCCCACAATCTTTCTCTCACTCCATGCCCCCCCCACAATCTTTCTCTCACTCCATGCCCCCCCCACAATCTCTCTCTCACTCCATGCCCCCCCCACAATCTCTCTCTCACTCCATGCCCCCCCCACAATCTCTCTCTCACTCCATGCCCCCCCCACAATCTCTCTCACACTCACTCCATGGCCCCCCCACAATCTCTCTCTCACTCACTCCATGCCCCCCCACAATCTCTCTCACTCCCCCCCCACAATCTCTCTCACTTCCCCCCCACAATCTCTCTCACTTCCCCCCCCCACAATCTCTCTCACTTCCCCCCCACAATCTCTCTCACTTCCCCCCCCACAATCTCTCTCACTTCCCCCCCACAATCTCTCTCACTTCCCCCCCCCACAATCTCTCTCACTTCCCCCCCCACAATCTCTCTCACTTCCCCCCCCCACAATCTCTCTCACTTCCCCCCCCCAATCTCTCTCACTTCCCCCCCCCCAATCTCTCTCTCTCACTCTATGCCCCCCCCACAATCTCTCTCTCACTCACTCCATGCCCCCCACAATCTCTCTCTCACTCCATGCCCCCCACAATCTCACTCTCACTCCATGCCCCCCACAATCTCACTCTCACTCCATGCCCCCCACAATCTCACTCTCACTCCATGCCCCCCACAATCTCACTCTCACTCCATGCCCCCCACAATCTCACTCTCACTCCATGCCCCCCACAATCTCGCTCTCACTCCATGCCCCCCCCACAATCTCTCTCACACTCACTCCATGCCCTCCCCACAATCTCTCACACTCACTCCATGCCCCCCCCCCCACAATCTCTCACACTCACTCCATGCCCCCCCCACACAATCTCTCACACTCACTCCATGCCCCCCCCACAATCTCTCTCACTCTCTCTATGCCCCCCACAATCTCTCTCTCTCTCCCTCTATGCCCCCCCCACAATCTCTCTCTCACTCCATGCCCCCCCCCCCCCAATATCTCACTCCATGCCCCCCCCACACTCACCTCTCCCTCCAGTTTGCGGTGGAGGCTCCTCCAGTGGAGTGCGGGGACCCCGGAGGCGATGAGTGCAGCCTGGTGAAGGGCCACAAACTGAGTGTAACCATCATCCAGCTCGGGAGAGTGAGGATCGGCCATGCTGCGTGCAGGGAGTGAGCGCGGGGCATGATGGGAGTCAGGGGAGGGGGGGGAGTCTGACAGGAGGGGGGAGGGGCCACGTGATCTCACTGTCTGCACTCACTGCACCCTGCACTCACACTCACTGTCAACACTCACTGTCAGCACTCACTGCACCCTGCACTCACACTCACTGTCTGCACTCACACTCACTGTCTGCACTCACTGTCTGCACTCACTGCACCCTGCACTCACACTCACTGTCTGCACCCTGCACTCACACTCACTGTCAGCATTCACTGCACCCTGCACTCACACTCACTGTCTGCACTCACACTCACTGTCTGTACTCACTGCACCCTGCACTCACACTCACTGTCAGCATTCACTGCACCCTGCACTCACACTCATTGTCAGCACTCACTGCACCCTGCACTCACACTCACTGTCTGCACTCACTGCACTGTCATGTTACTCTCACTGTCTGCACTCACTGCACTGTCATGTTACTCTCACTGTCTGCACTCACTGCACTGTCATGTTACACACACTGTCTGTCACTGTCATGTTACACACTGTCTGTCACTGTCATGTTACTCACTGTCTGTCACTGTCATGTTACACACACTGTCTGTCACTGTCATGTTACACACACTGTCTGTCACTGTCATGTTCCACACTGTCTGTCACTGTCATGTTCTTCACTGTCATGTTACTCGCTGTCTGTCACTGTCATGTTACTCACTGTCTGTCACTGTTATGTTATACTCACTGTCTGTCACTGTCATGTTACTCGCTGTCTGTCACTGTTATGTTATACTCGCTGTCTGTCACTGTCATGTTACTCACGGTCTGTCACTGTCATGTTACACTCGCTGTCTGTCACTGTCATGTTACACTCGCTGTCTGTCACTGTCATGTTACTCGCTGTCTGTCACTGTCATGTTACACTCGCTGTCTGTCACTGTCATGTTACTCGCTGTCTGTCACTGTCATGTTACACTCGCTGTCTGTCACTGTCATGTTACTCGCTGTCTGTCACTGTCATGTTACACACACTGTCTGTCACTGTCATGTTACTCTCACTGTCTGTTACTGTCATCTTACACTCACTGTCTGTCACTGTCATTTTACACTCACTGTCTGTCACTGTCATGTTACACACACTGTCTGTCACTGTCACGTTACTCACTGTCTGTCACTGTCACATTACTCTCATTGTCTGTCACTGTCATGTTACTCTCACCGTCACTGTCATGTTACACTCGCTGTCTGTCACTGTCATGTTATACTTGCTGTCTGTCACTGTAATGTTGCTCACTGTCTGTCACTGTCATGTTACTCTCACTGTCTGTCACTGTCATGTTACACACACTGTCTGTCACTGTCATGTTACTCGTACTGTCTGTTACTGTCATGTTACACTCACTGTCTGTCACTGTCATGGGCTTGTTGAATGGTGTCAGGAGCAAAGATTTGGCTTTGTTTCTCATGGTAGCTCTGTTTGGAATGGAAATAAACTGTACAAAAAAGATGGTTTGCATCTTTATCAAAAGGGAACAAATGTTCTCAGTGAGCAGTTCAGAGGTTTTGCTAGGATGTATTTAAACTAGGAGTGATACCGGAGAAACTGACGGAAGCCAAGCACAGAGAAGTGGACACAGGTTTCTTCAGGAAGGAAGAGATTCTTTATTCGATTCACCGACCGGGGCTCAGAGGGACTAAGGTCACCAAAATACAACAAGATCTGAGCCCAGAACTGACTGTGTAAATGCATGATATAGACATATAGCTTCTCCTATAGTTAACTCTACCCACATATACTCTTTACCCAATCAGCTGAACAAAGGCTTCCCTTACCTGTTAGACCACATGGCTCACCCAGAACAATGGAGGAGGGGAAGTGTTTTCAGTTCTTGCATTCCTGCACTTGCTCAGTACACTGTTGATTGTATCTTAGCTACGTGTAACTGACTAAATGATACACCAACATTTACACATATGCCACGTGGAAATCTCGGCCTACTAAATTTAATTTCTACCGAGCTTCCACCACATTCCCCCCTTTGATGCTTCTGATATATATAATAATTCCAGATGCATCACCTAATCATCGCTTACTTACACCTCAAGTTGCCATGAATCAGAACAGACCTCGTAAGCATCTTAGCATCATTACAAATTCCTTCAGCACTCCTCATTCTGAATATATTCTCTCTGGGCTAAGGGTTCATACCTGCAAACAGCCATTACATGCACAGCTGTTTTCCTTTCTGTCGTGCTCTCTATGACACTCTGTATGGACCTAATTACCAATGGAATCAAACATGGTAGAAAGAGACACAACACTATAATCAACATGACTCCTCCTACCAATGTCTTGATCCCTCCAAGCTGCTCGTACCTACTTCCAAACCAACTACTAGAATTGTACCCGTTCCAGGCTTAAGTCGGTACATGCGTCAGTTTAGCCATGTGGCTTGTGAGATCAGCCACTGCCTGCCCTTCATCATCTATGTGCAGACAACAGTTGCTGAGATTGAACTTTCCACATACACCTCCTTCTATTTGCACTGGAAGTGAATGGAGGACTTTATCAACAGCCCAACTGGTTTACCTGGTAAGAAGGCTATGTGCTTTACAGAGGAATCCATAATTGCCTAGTGGTAGAATGAGGCATGAATCCCTGTATTAGAATACAATAACACTTCATGGGCCTACAGTTTGGCTGTTAACCAGTTCCCTCACATATTACATCCCTCCTATTTGCAACGAAGCGCGCTAAGGTAGCCAGTGCCACTCATTATCTTCCCAGCTGCCTACATTCAAGGATGCTAGCTTCTTTTTATGATTCACATCATAAACCTTAACTCCCAAGGTCTCTCCTGTTTCAATTGGTAACAAGAAGAAGGATGGTTTGAGCATACCTAATACACATGCCCCTTCCCAGTACTGTGGTAACTCCGAATAGGCTTTCTTACCACAGATCCAGTACAAATTTGCTGGGGCTTTCCAACTAGATGTAGCAGATAGGTCAAACCACACATCCTTTAAATTGGTATAAATTGCAAACGGATTAGGTGGTTCTGAGACATTTGAAGCTGACCACCAAGTAGTATCTTTTGTACTATCATTATAAGCTTTTTGCCCTAGACAAGTCAATTCTCCTACAGATGTATTAAACATTATTCCTTTCCTTGCTATGCAAACATAACCTATAATGGAGGTCTTTAATCACCACTCAGATTTACCTCTAACACTCACTTGATAATCAGTCTGAGAAGATATTAACTGTTCAACTGTCTCAGAACCGGAATACATTACCTCCTTTGCTTCCCATGGCCATTGGTCTCCCATGTTAGTACCTCCACACACATAGCAGTTGGTTACATTAAGACTACCAAGACTACCAGCAGTGCTTTCGGCTAGATCTATAAATAAGTTTTTCGCATTATGGGGGATCTTATTTTCCACACTCATCTCCTCATAGAAGGAATGAAAGACCTGATGAGTCTGGGTTGCTACAGTATCGGTCTCTATTAATATAAATAATATTGTCCCAGGATCCAAACCTGTTCCATATATCTGGAACCCAAATAAGTTCCCAAACCTATCTATGAATCGTTCTGGGTCATTGATAAGTATATGGACTGGGTTACACTCCCTAGACTTACAATATGGCTTGGTAGGCAACTTAGTGACGATCATATCCTTATCTACTGTCTGTCCCCAGGTTGCCCACCCTACACAGGACCAATACGGACAATAATTATATCTTTATTTGGGCACTTTGGATCCATATATTTGTACTTACTACTGGGGCAAATATATTTATCATTGGACCCATACGTTCTTTCCCATTTAAGATCCCCGCATACATTCCACGGTTTCCTACCACCTGATATCGCCTTACATGCATCAAATAGCAGAACACCTGAAGAATGTACGGTTTCTAGTATGGTCTTATTTATTAGGGTCCCCTGTGAGTCTCCATTCCGAAGGGTCAACCAAATTGTACGGGGTTGATACTCTGGACTAAAACACCTATGTTCTCCTGCTCTTAGATGGCATACACTATAATCTATACTCAAGTATCTACACTTAGATACATGTCCTTTACACTCATATTGTGAATGCCAAATAAGGGTCTGGGAAATATGATTGCCTGTTTTCGTAGTCTTAATGCAAACCTCACAGCCTGGTGTGTCGGTACCTCTAACTTCCTGAATAATTAAAAAACACAAATATACACATTATCAAACACATCACCCCTGACATCTTTGTCCTGACTCTTCGACCGTGCGATGGCACCTGATCCTCACTTTTCTTCACAGAGGTTTTTCCTCTGGCTTAACGTTGGTAGGAGGTCAGGCTTTATTGTGGCCGTCAAAACACCTACTTGTAGATCTTTGTTGATGTTCCCTTTTAACAATATTCTCTTTGCAAAAAACACTTTTAATCCAACTGGGTCACACGCTTCAACCGGATCTTGCAAGGATTCTCTGGATCTATGGTAGATTGTCAGGAATCTGCCGCTGGTTTTTACCCTAGAGTGATGAATCCACGGAGTCACTTCTACAACCTTTACAACTGTTGGGGTAGATAAAAGAACAACATAGGGACCTCTCCACTTGGAACCTAATGGAACAGTGTTCCATTCTGTTATCCACACTTGATCCCCTGGATGGTAAGAATGAACAGGTGGATAAATATTCACAGGTAATCTATCTTGTACCCATTGCTGTACCTCCTCCATAGTTTTACCCAACTCTACAACCTGCTGCCGGGTAATTTCTTCTCCCAACTGACTCAAATCCCCCCTTAAGTTACCAAGTATGGAAGGTAGATGCCCATACATAATTTTTCAGCAGTACCCCAGAAACAAAAGAAAGCATCTTTGAGGTCTAGGAAGGTATAGTAGGTTGCCCCACCTGGTATTAAAGCAAGCAGATTATAGAGGATGGGTACCACTGGGTGTATATTGACTACTGCATTATTAACTGCTTTTAGATCTTGTACAGGATGATACTCATCTGATCCCAGCTTCTGAACTGGTAATAATGGAGTGTTCCAAGGGGAGGTACAGAATTTTAGGATGTCATACTTTACACACTTATCCACATAGGTTTGTATATTTTTCTTAGCCCTCTATAATATATGATACTAACTAAGGCTAACAGGATACGCTCCAAGCTTTAATTCAATGTGTATTGGTGGAATATTGCGAGCAAGTCCTGGAGGATTATTCTTTGTCCATATTCTTGAAATGTCAAATAAGGATTCATCACTCTTAGAGTCTGTATTTGTTATTATAGAGTAGAAGTGCCATTCTTCTTCCCTTTGCACCGATACTGATATTATGCCTGGTGATTTATTAAACTTCAGAGACGTTGATCCGTTGGGTTTAAAAGTTATCTGGGCTTGAAGCTTTGATAATAGATCTCGTCCTAGTAGCTGAACTGGACACTCCAGCATATATAGGAACTGGTGCTTAACAAAATGGCCTCCTAGAATACAAGTATGACTCCTGAGAATTGGTCTAGCAGCGCTTTTCCCAGTAGCTCCTATCATAGTTATAGTCTTCCTGAAGGAGGAGCAACTAGGTTAGTTACCACAGAGTACTCAGCACCAGTGTCAATCATGAAAGAGCTCCTCTTTCCCTCTATTGATACATCGACCATAGGCTGCACTCGGCTAAAGGGGGATGGAGCCCAGTCGGTATCAATAGTCTTCCATGACAGTGTCAGCCAGACCGGCAAAATCTCTATCTTCTCTATCCCTTAATCTCTGGGTAGGGGAATAGTATCTACTTCCCTGAACACCTCCTCTGTTACTACTGTCATTCCCTCCAAGACTTTCTCTATAGCCACCTCTGTAACCATCTCGTAACCTTCTCTCTTGTCTTATCTATAACTTGCTTTATATTCCCTCTGTGGGCAGTTACTTTTCCAATATCCTTCCTCTCTACAATACGCACAGTGATTCCTACTTCCTCCCTTACTCAGCCTATTCTCAACTCCTCTATTCACCTCCCTTCCCTGTCTCTCTACACTTATGATAGCTACAGCTAGCATATCTGCCTTCATCCTCATTTTACGTTCTTCCTCCTCCTTTGTTTCAATCTCCCTGTTCATATACACCTGACTTGCAATTTCCATTAACTGTGATATGGACATTCCTACAAATCCCTTTAACTTTAGCAATTTTCTTTTGATATCACCTTGGGTCTGGCTGACAAATGCTGAGTTGTTCATTCGAGAGTTCTCAGGGGCCTCTGGATTAAAAGGAGTATATAATCTATATGACTCCAGCAATCTCTCATAGAAAGCACTAGGTGACTCGTCGGCTTTCGTAAAGGAATTATGGGTCTTCCAATTAAACAGATCAGTCATGGTGAAAGGGACATAAACAAATACAGGGTCTGCCAACTGTAATTGACCATTAATATCAATGTGTGGTGGACCAGGGGTAAGCTGCAGTGGCATTTGTAAATGTCAAAGTTGGAGGGCACCGGTCATTTGTCAGGTTAGGGTGGGACTTAGATAGGGTTGTTTAGTCATAGGTTCCGGTCGGGGAATGGTGAGGTAGGTGGAAATGGATAAATAAATTTTACTGGTCAGTAACTCGGTTAACAAAATGTTTCGGACAGGGCTAGGAGGAGCCTGACCAGTAACCAAAAATGGTAAAAGTGTATTCCAGCGTCCTATACCATTGACCATTTCATCCAGTTGTATTTCAAAACTAATTTACTGTTACTAAAGGCACACAAGGCTCAGTAATTATAGTGTTATGTCAGTGGTTATGGTGTTTTCAGTGATTATGGTATTGTCAGTGGTTATGGTGTTTTCAGTGGTTATGGTGTTTTCAGTGATTATGGTATTGTCAGTGGTTATGGTGTTTTCAGTGATTATGGTATTGTCAATGGTTATGGTGTTTTCAGTGGTTATGGTATTTTCAGTGATTATGGTATTGTCAGTGGTTATGGTATAGTCAATGGTTATGGTATTGTGTAATTGCTGAGAATTATCTGATTCAGTGGACTCAGTTAGTGTTATTTTTTTTATTTTTTTTTAAAAAGTTCTATTTAAGATTTCATCGAAATTCGTTTTATTATATTATTTTAATTTAACGTAAGACCGGCCATGGAGCATCAGCATTATGTCAATTGCCCTCTCATAATCTATATTAGCTAGTAAATGATGCCTAGCTCCCCTGGTCATATCTTATCAGACTAAACAAACAAAACATACGTGGAAAATTGTTCATTCACACAGTGCACCAGGGGCATTAGGGAGAGTATCGTGGAAATTTATAGGTTTAAGGACCAGTTTCTTTTAGTATATTCTACGTTATTGGTTAGTGGATATCTCAGTTGTCCAGGGTTCCCATATCTTAATGTGTTTGTTTGTCATATTAAGGTTTCTATATACCTGTTTCTCCATTAAACGTTGATATCCTATTTGGGATTCCACCTCTCTCCATGAGGGAATATTTACAGTTTTCCAATATCTGGCGGTACAAATTTTAACCGCCATTAGAATATGAATTATTAGATATTTTATAATTTTAATTTTAGTAGGAATATTCATATGTAGCAAGAATAGTTGTGGAGAAAGGTCCATTGTTATTTTGAGAATGGTATTGATTTTTGTGGATGTCACTTGCTTTAAAGAATCCAAAGCATTGCAATCCCACCATATGTGTCTAAACGTTCCGTCACATCTTAAACATCTCCAACAGAGAGGTTCTGTAGGAGAGTGAAATCTTGCAACTCTCGCTGGAACCATATACCACCTATGGACCAATTTTATCTGTAATTCATACAAACTTATACTATGAATCGCTTTCCCAAGCAAATCGAATGATTCCCTCCATTGATCCAATGAAAACTCAGTTCCAATATCATTTTCCCATTTCAACATAGATTTCATTTTTCCCTTATTGTATCTACTATATAGAACCTTGTTTATTTTTGAGACCATATTATTCTTATGTTCTATACCAAGAACATTATCTATAAGTGAAATATTATGTACTGGTTTAGATTGTATAAAGTGTTTGATTCTAATATATGTAAAATGTTCGTTATCAAGTCCTTTTGTGTCAGTAAGAATTTGTTGAAACGATTTTATTTTAAGATCTGGTTTTAGAATATCAGCTAATTTTACGAGACCGTTGTCTTTCCATTTTTTAATGTTAATGTCCTCTATATATATTTGTATTATTTCAATTGGTGAGTTTATAGTTAGATGTTCTGTAATCTGTAATTTCTTCTTCAAAGTTTGTAAATTAGAAAAAATATCCAGTATTATCTTATTTTGTATTTTTAATTTAGCGAATGTTGAAGAATCAATCCAATATAACATTTTAATATCAGATATATTACTCGAGATTTGTTCTTGGTCTATCCACAAGTTGTCCATATTATCGTTATTCCATTCTAGGATATGGGAGAACATAATTGCGTCATGTATTTGATACACATCTGGGAATGATATTCCACCGTCCTTAAATTTTGTAGTTATATATTTGAGGGCTATTCTTGATTTTTTTTTCCCCCAGAGGTATTGGGAGAATATTTTTTGATATTCTTTTAATATGTCTTTTGGGACTTTCATAGGAATGGTTCTCATTATATATTCAAGTTTAGGTAATAAATAATGTCTAACCGCATTAGATTTCCCTATCCATGATACGTATAGGTTATTCCATTTAAGTAACGTATCTTTCATATCTTTGAGCAATGGATAGTAATTAATTTTAATTATTTGGTTCCAGTCAAAGCTCAATTTAATTCCCAAATATTTTATGCTCTCACTCGACCAAATAAATGAAAATTTAGATTTTAGAGTTGAAAGTTGTTGTTCTGGTAAGTTGGTGTATATCACCTGTGTTTTATTTACATTGATTTTATAATTAGAGATAGATCTATATTTCTCAATTAATTCCATAAAATGATATAATGAATCCTCACATTCAGTTAATGTTAGAATTATATCATCTGCATATAATAAAACCTTGACTTGTTTGCCGGCAAGATGAATCCCTTGAATTTTTTGGTCTAATCTAATAGCTGAGGCGAGTGGTTCTATAGTCAAAGCATATAGCAATGGGGCAAGTGGACATCCCTGGCGTGTACCATTATTTACATCAAACCATTCGGATGCAATACCCCTTCCCATAACCCTCGCCGTTGGATTAGTATAAAGAGACCAGATCAAATCATATATAAAATCTTGAAACCCAAATGCTTTGAGGACCCTCGACAGGAACAACCAGTTTACCCTGTCGAAGGCCTTCTCTGCATCCACGGCCACAAACAACGATGGGATCTTATTATCATCTATTACCTGTATCAAATTTAAAAGTCTGCGTACATTATGAGCTCCTTTCCTACCCATGATAAATCCGGCTTGATCTGGATGGATTAAAGTCGGGACAATTTTTTTTATTCTATCAGCTATTATCCTTGAAAAGATCTTTATATCAATGTTTAATAACGAAATAGGTCTATAATTCGATACAAAATGTGGGTCTTTCTCTGGTTTTAGAATGGGAGTAATCATTGTTTGTAACATTTCGTTGGGGAATTTTTTCTGGTCTCTTACTTCATTATAAACTTTAAAGAGAAGAGAAGCAATAGGGGTAGAAAATGTTTTATAAAAGGAATCCGTTAGACCATCTGGTCCCGGAGCTTTCCCTTTGCGGAGTGTTTTTATAGCATGGGTAATCTCTGTCATAGATATCGGAGATTCCAAATCTTTAATCTGTTCTATATTAATTTTTGGTAATTTACAGGTGGATAAGAAGGTATCTATCTCTTCAGGCGTTGAGGTAATCTTTGGGAGGTTATATAGTGACTTGTAATATTGACCAAATACTTCCCCTATGTCAATTGGGGATAAATGATCTTTGTTGTTATATTTGATCTTTGTAATCCTTTGTTGTCTTTTTTTAAATTTTAGTTTATCAGAAAAAACTTTACTCGTTCTATTTTCTCCATGATACCACAGCTGTTTTAACCTTATAATTGCATTGTTTACTTTATTTGATAAACTGGTTTTAATTTGAGTTTGTATTTGTTTAATTTTGTTTAATTTTAATGTATTGAAATCTTTTTTATTAGTATTTTCTAATATGGCTAGTTCTATATAGAGATCCGTTAAATTTTTCCCCTGTTCTTTTTTCAATTTTGCTCCAATTTTTATCAAATTTCCCCTCATGAAACATTTATATGTACACCAGAGAGTAGTATTGGATACTTCTTTATTATCATTAAATCTTATAAATTCTTCTGCTTGGTCTTTCAAATATTTTAAGCCAGATAGTGAGTCTAGAATTTCATCTTTCATCCTCCAAGGTATAGTTACCTTGGTGTCATTTTTTTGTTTAATATTAGTTATTATCGGTGCATGATCTGACCAGGATATATTATCAATGTTAGAATTCTCAAACTTATGTAATCTGTACGAATTTGTTAAAAAAATGTCTATTCTAGAATAGGTTTTATGTACATGAGAAAAATACGAATAATCCCTGGTGTTAGGGTGATGAACCCTCCAGATATCATATAGATCGTGTTCTATCATGGCATTAGTAAATGATCTGGCATTATTAATTATTTTTCTTGTATAATGATTACTCTTATTAGTTAGTGTTCTATCCATTTTTACGTCTGGTGTAACATTCATATCCCCAGCTATTAATAGAGTTCCTTTATTGATTTTTTCGATTTCCTTAAAAAGTGATTTAAAAAATTTACTAGAGTAGATATTTGGTGCGTATAGATTTACTAGTGTATATATTTCTTCGTTTAACTTACAGATTAGAATCAGACTTCTACCTTGGTTATCTTTTTTTTCCATGATAAGTTCGAATTTAATATGTGCTGAAATTATTATTGCGACTCCTCTCTTCAGGTCTCGGCAGTGCCCCCTACAGAGAAAGGATAGGGGGCACTCCCGAGACCTGAAGCGGCAGCACCTTTCATGCAAAATTCAGGTCTCGGGAGTGCCCCCTATCCTTTCTCTGTTTATACTATATTTGGAGTCCAGACCAGATTCCTTAGGGGTTAAGCACCCCGCCCAGGCCCCCCCAGCTTCAGAGTCTCCTTTAGAGGTGGCCACAGGTGTGTATATTAAGGAGGAGTTTATCAGTAGTCAAGTCACCTTTATTATTTTTTCCAGTGAGCACAGTCATCTGCATTAGTGAGTATACTCATTTTCAGCACTAACACATTAATTATTTAGCTTTAACACTGCTTTTAATTGCTTTCATCACTTTTGTTTGTATACTCACTATGCTCTTACTAGTATTTAACACTATATTATTTATAACACGATTACTATTATTTTGTCTCCCACAGTGTAGTGTAGGACCCACCGATAATGGGGTACTTTGAAAGTAGTGGTGGGCTTAACAACATATGGCCATATGGTGGAACCAAATCCCCATATTTATACTTAGTTAGGCATTTTAGTAGCCTTCTTTGTTTTTTGTATTTTTTTGTAGTCTGAGTGCGCTGCATTATTCTCTCATTCATGAAATCTTGGTCACAGCGTCAGCACCTTTCATGCAAAATTCAGGTCTCGGGAGTGCCCCCTATCCTTTCTCTGTTTATACTATATTTGGAGTCCAGACCAGATTCCTTAGGGGTTAAGCACCCCGCCCAGGCCCCCCCAGCTTCAGAGTCTCCTTTAGAGGTGGCCACAGGTGTGTATATTAAGGAGGAGTTTATCAGTAGTCAAGTCACCTTTATTATTTTTTACAGTGAGCACAGTCATCTGCATTAGTGAGTATACTCATTTTCAGCACTAACACATTAATTATTTAGCTTTAACACTGCTTTTAATTGCTTTCATCACTTTTGTTTGTATACTCACTATGCTCTTACTAGTATTTAACACTATATTATTTATAACACGATTACTATTATTTTGTCTCCCACAGTGTAGTGTAGGACCCACCGATAATGGGGTACTTTGAAAGTAGTGGTGGGCTTAACAACATATGGCCATATGGTGGAACCAAATCCCCATATTTATACTTAGTTAGGCATTTTAGTAGCCTTCTTTGTTTTTTGTATTTTTTTGTAGTCTGAGTGCGCTGCATTATTCTCTCATTAATATAAGAACAGTGACTGAGTCACACCACACAAAAACAAAAGTTTTAGACTTTAGAAAAACAGACTTTTCTAAAATTAGAATATGTGTAAAGGAGTCATTATCAGACTGGAGCAATTTAAATGGAGTCCAAGAGAAATGGGATTATTTAAAAGTTGCACTACGGAAGGCAACAGAAAATTGCATTAGGCTTGTCAGTAAAAGCAAAACATTCAAGAAACCACTGTGGTACTCCGCAGATGTGGCCAAAATAGTAAAAAACAAAAAGTTAGCATTTAAGAAATTATAAGAAAACACAGAGTGAGGAAGACAGAATGACCTATAAGATTAGGCAGAAAGAGGCTAAGCAAGTTATAAGAGCTTCCAACTCACACACAGAAGAGAAAATAGCACAGTCAGTAAAAAAGGGGGACAAAACTTTTTTTAGATACATAAATGAGAAAAGAAAAGTAAAACAAGGATTAATTAGATTAAAAACAAAAGAAGGAAGGTATGTAGATGAGGATAAAGGTCTAGCTGACTGCCTCAATGAATATTTTTGTTCGGTATTTACAGATGAAAATGAAGGAGAGGGACTTCAGTTAAGATAAAGGATAAATGAGTCATTTATTACACGTGAGTTTACAGAGGAAGAGGTTCTATTTCAACTGTCAAAAGTAAAGACAAATAAGTCAATGGGACCTGATGGAATACACCCAAAGCTATTAAAACAGCTTAGTGGCGTACTAGCAAAACCATTAACAGATTTATTTAACCAATCATTGTTAACAGGAGTAGTCCCAGAAGATTGGAAGTTAGCGAATGTTGTGCCCATTCACAAGAAAGGTAAAAGGGAGGAGTCGGGCAACTATAGGCCAGTAAGCCTTACTTCAGTAGTGGGGAAAGTGATGGAAACCATGTTAAAGGATTGTTGAACATCTAAAAACACATGGATTTCAAGATCAGAGACAACATGGGTTTACTTCAGGGAGATCATGCCAAACTAATCTTATTGATTTTTTTGGATTGGGTAACTAAAATTATAGATCAGGGTGGTGCAGTAGACATTGCTTACCTAGATTTCAGTAGTGTAACGAGTATATACCCCTACACGCAGGATCCAGCCAAACAGACGACAGCACAGAGGAAAGATACGTCTACCGGACCTTAGAGTGGCCGGACTCGACGTAATAGGAGAAGTACAGAGTCAGGAACGATCCGAGGTCAAGGGCACAAAGAGACAGCGTAAACGAGAACTAGCCGGGGTCTGGTACACAGGAATCAGCAAGCCGGCAAACAGTACAGACAAGGATAAAGCGAAAACGAAGTCAGAATACAAAGCCAGGGTCAAATACGGAGAAACACAACTGAACACAACAAGCACTAAAGGGAACTGTAGCAGAAACCACGATAGGGCAAGGAACTAAGGGAAAAGGGTGAGTATAAGTAGCCTTCAAACTAATGTGATTGGCTCCTGTCACTTCCACACCCCCAACAGGTAAGTGTATGGGGTGATTGGCATGACAGGAGCCAATGGGAGCCTTTTTGCAATTTAGGCTCCCACTGTCTCTTTAAGAGCGCGCCCGAGACTCGCGGCGCGCTCTTAGCTGCAGGCGGGACACGTGACCGCATCTCGCGGTCACTGCCCGTCTTCCTGTTAGGAGAGTCGGATGAGCCGCGCGCGGCTCGTGCAGCCGCAGGACCGCGCGCGGCTTGAAGAGAGGACCGCGGACGGCCCCCGGATAAGGTAAGTAATGCTACAGTACCCCCCCCCTGAGGACACGCCCTCCGGGCGGGCAGGACCAGGCCTGGCAGGAAAACGCGAATGGAAAGAACGTACAAGGCGGGGAGCATGAACAGCATCTGCAGAAATCCAACTGCGCTCCTCAGGCCCATAACCCTTCCAATGTACCAAGTACTGAAGCCGACCCCTAAGGAAACGAGAGTCAATAACAGCAGACACTTCGAACTCCTCATGACCCTCCACAGAGACAGGAGGGGGAGGGGGAGTATGCCGGGTATAGCGGTTGCGTACGTAAGGCTTCAACAACGAGGTGTGAAATACATTAGGTATACGCAGATTCTTAGGCAGACCCAAGGCATAAGAAACGGGATTAACCTTATGTATAATGCGATAAGGACCAATGAAGCGGGGAGCCAATTTCATAGAAGGCACCCGGAGGCGAATATTCCGTGTGGAAAGCAAAACCCTGTCCCCCACAACATAGGAAGGAGCCGCCCTGCGATGCTTGTCAGCCTGAGCCTTCTGGCGGGCAGCAGAGTCCACCAAAGAACGCTGAACCTGCTCCCAAGTATTACGCAAACCAGCCAAATGCTCATCCAGAACTGGCATGCCCTGTGAGGAGAATGCAGCCGGAAGAACCACGGGATGCTGGCCATAGACAACGTAAAAAGGGCTTTTGCCAGAAGAATCATGAGTGGCGTTATTCCGAGCAAATTCAGCCCAAGGAAGCAGGTCAGACCAATTGTCCTGATGGTGAGACACAAAACAACGGAGGTACTGCTCCAGAGACTGGTTGGCACGTTCAGCAGCTCCATTAGACTGGGGATGGTAAGCGGAAGAAAATGAGAGAGAAATACCCATCTCCGAACAAAAGGCTTTCCAGAACCTGGAAATAAATTGGCTACCCCTATCGGATACAATAGATTAGGGAATACCATGTCATCAAAACACTTCTCTAGCGAAGATAAGAGCCAGTTACTTGGAAGTGGGCAACTTGCGAAGAGACACAAAGTGAGCCATTTTGGAAAACCGATCTACTATCATTAGGATGACTGTGTTACCATTCGAAGGGGGTAATTCAACAATAAAATCCATTGATAGATTAGACCAAGGTCTCTCGGGAACGGGTAACGGATGCAACAGCCCACAAGGAACTCTACGAGAGGATTTCATACATGCACAAGTAGTACAAGCACTTATATAGTCAGTAACATCCTTACGTAAGGTATCCTACCAGAAATACCGAGAAACGGCTGACACCGTTTTGGAAATACCAGGATGTCCAGCAGTCTTAGTATCATGATACAGTGACAGAATATCCCGTCTCTCGGGAACGTCAATGAACAATTTATCATTAGGCCTCTCGCTAGGTGCCATGCTTTGTTTCGCTTGTATGGCCTGCAAGAGGGACGAGGAAATAGACAATATAGTAGTTGCTATTATCCTGTCTGGGGGAATGACAGGAGTGACATCAATCTCCTGTTTGTCAATAGTCTCGAACTGTCTGGACAGAGCGTCCGCTTTAGTGTTCCGATCACCTGGCCTATAGGTGATTATATAATTAAAATGAGACAAGAACAGTGACCACCTAGCCTGCCTTGAAGACAATCTTTTAGCTTCGCTAAGGTAGGATAGGTTCTAATGATCCGTAAATATGAGGATAGGATCCTTAGTGCCCTCTAACAAATGTCTCCATTCTTTGAGTGCTATAATGATAGCAAGGAGTTCGCGATTACCCACATCATAATTCCTTTCTGCTTTGGACATTTGTTTAGAAAAGAAGCCACAAGGATGCAATGGCTTGTCAGGAGACTCTCTTTGGGATAAGACAGCACCTACCCCTATATCGGAAGCATCAACCTCAAGTATATATGGCAATGAGGGGACAGGATGCTGTAAAATAGGTGCAGAGGCGAAGGTAGTCTTAAGAAAGTCAAAAGCCTGAAGTGCCTCGGTAGACCAGGCACGTGTATTGCCATCCTTTTTAGTCATACGAGTAATAGGTGCTACGATAGACGAAAAACCTTTGATAAAACGTCTATAATAATTAGAGAAACCCAGAAAACGCTGGATGGCTTTCAGACCTTGCGGCAGAGGCCATTTTATGACCGCAGCGAGCTTCTGGGGATCCATCCGAAAACCCTTAGCGGAAATCAAATACCCTAAAAACTGGACCTCGGATTGGTCGAATAGACATTTTTCTAGTTTGCAATAAAGACCATTAGCAAGAAGGGTCTTCAGAACTGTCGTAACATGTCTGTGATGAGTGTGTAAGTCTGTAGAATATATTAAAATGTCATCCAAGTACACAATAACAAATGAGTGAATAAAGTCCCTTAAGACATCATTAATAAATTCTTGGAATACTGCTGGGGCATTGCAAAGCCCAAATGGCATGACGGTATACTCATAATGACCTGACCTAGTGTTAAAGGCTGTCTTCCATTCGTGGTCCTTTTTTATACGTATCAAATTGTATGCTCCTCTAAGATCTAATTTGGTGAATACCGTAGCATGTTTGAGCCTGTCAAACAATTGTAGATTATGCTAACGTAGTGTACCTATAATCTTAATTTTAATAATGACAGGAGGCGAGTATTTTGCATAACTTTCTTTACTTTATGCCTCCAGCAGCACAAGTCAATCAGAAAACTTTAAACCAATCAGTAACCAGCATCACATCCATATATAAAGCCCTGAAAGTCACATGATTTCCTCTTTCTTTGATGCGAAAACAGTCCATTATAGCGTCAGGGAATTCAAATAACAGTCTTGAGTAACGTGTAGAACATAATTTGGAACATGACTTGAAAAAACCTTCCAGCTTTATCTTGATCTTTATCTTTATGATGGTTACTCTGAAAAGAACAGAAATACGTGAAAGGTGATGGAACCCAACTGATGTCCACATTAAATCCAGTATTATATGTATCTATATTTATATTACGTTAATATACTGAAACATTAAACAACCGTAGAATACTTTAATAATCGCCACGGCTGAAACACCCGTCAACCAAATAAGCATCCCATAAATATACTGAAATATCCAAAATCTTATAATTAGACTGAAGATGACAACCAGAAAATAGAATTTCCTAGAGTATAGGGAGGGAAACAGGGAGGGAAAATACTCGCCTCCTGTCATTATTAAAATTAAGATTATAGGTACACTACGTTAGCATAATCTACAATTTTATCACATGACAGGAGGCTTCGTATTTTGCATTTTTAAAGCTGTGGTATGAGCGAAAAGGATGCGTGTGTGGTTGACGAAAATAAATATACGGAAGTTGTCTCGCCGCGTCCAATTCGCCGCCCGTAAAAATTATAGAGGCCCCCTGAAGGCCTGAGAAGCGGCCGTGCCTCGTACCGAATGAGTACCTAAAGCACGTCTCCACTCCCGTTAACGATAACCACCAGTGAACCCATCCAGACAGAGTGTTCATGGAAACTGGCTTGTATGGTTGTTATAAATCCCGCAGATGTCTTACTGTGTCAATCTAAGTGATGTCGGGATCTCCATATAACCAAACACCGCTATAACTGCACAAAGACTGGGAGACCGCCGGGAACCGGGTAAAATGCGGACGCGAAAGGGATTAGTTCTACGAAACATCGTAGAGGTCCTCCCTTCTGGTGATACCGAAAAACCATTTACGTCGACCTCCAGAGTATCTGATACCCGACGAAAAAATCTAACGTAACGTGATTATGACTGACGGTTGACGGAGGGATAGGTTCGTGTTATCAGACTAGTTCCGAAAACCCCAATCAAAGTCTCACAACAGTGATACTTTAACTCATGGTTCTGGACCGTATGTTACCCCGTGGAAAAACGACCTATGAAAAGGTTCTTGATCGACCGGAGTGTCGTGAATCGTACTATGCGCTGTCGAACTAATGGAGCGGAACCCGTTAATGGAGCGGTCGGATCGTGCCGATCGGCCCGTCGTGAAAATTATGAGCAAGATTCAACATCGAGGTAGATAGGGGTAGTAAAAAAGATCGTAGTCCCTTTCCATACCCCAGTGACTTCCAAGTGTTCCATGTGGATAAGTTATTTCGGGGAATACCTGTTGTCCATGAGTCCCATGACTCTAGTTGGTTGCGATAGTCCCTTGACATACCAGTCTCCCTTGAAGGACACCAATTCACCAACTCTAGCCGCTCCTGCATTAACAATCGATGATGATGTTCTCCCTTTTGATCTGCCCGAAGGCAAGTTAGAACTGAAGAAGCCGAGGATGATCCCAATTAAAGACAAATCATTCTAGGTGTCACGCTTAGCTCCTTTACCTCTGTAACGAGTACTATCGAAGTCCTTGCCATTCTGATCCCAATTTCATAGGTGTGCCCGGATCTCAGGCAGCGAGCTTTCAGTCGATGTCTGGCCTGTCCGTGAAGTGGTCATGGGAAATAGTCAAGGTACTATGGAGCCTTTCCGCCATATCCGTCGCATTTCCTTACGAAAAATCGCTATCGCTGATGTGGAAAAAGTGCAATCCGTCCAAGGTGGAATCTATTCCGAAGTAGAGGTACGTAGTTACTCGGAGCTGGAATCGAACCGACTCCGCTCTGTTCATTATGAATCCCAACAATTCCAGAAACTGTAACAATAAATCTCGTTTGTATACGCAGTTAGGAATTGGGCTTGCAAGGGTCAGCAAGTTGACTAGGTATGCTACAGCGGATACCCTTTGCTCTTCAGTGCGTCCTGACCAGCTTCCAAAACTTCTTGAGGTACTATGTGAGCCAATAGGTAAGTGTCCTTTCAAATCTTACCTTGCAAAACCCTTTGGAGGAGCAGGTCTCCTAACAGGTGTATACCTTCCTTCTTGAGATGTCAGTACGTCCCAAAGCCATTGGGTTGGCCTATGTTGATGACTAGGTGAGAGTCTCCTGTCTTCTTCTTTACTACTTTTACGTGGACCTCGGTCTGATCGGGGCATAGATATCCCTGTAGTGACACCGAGCTCCCTGTTGAGGACTATCTTGTACGTTCCTAGATGACATGGGCATTCCATCCTGAGCTTGTTTCGTACTTCTTTTCCCCGAAGCCGGAGGTTGGCAAGGTGTGCCCGGTGCTTCGGCAAACCCCTTTCGGATGATCCTGGGTGTCTGGTGGTACGCGAGTCAACCAAGGTTTTCCAGTGTGCCAAAGGAAACTTTTCTTGCCAGGTGTATTCTGTCACTTTTCCTCTTCCGATGGAGACTCTCCCTTCTCTTATGATCTCCAGAGAAGGGGGGGGGATGGAGTCCTCGTCCCCTGATGATGGAGTCTGAGATGTTCAATGTGTAGGATGTTCTGAGAGACGGTTCCGCTAAGTCGTGGTTTTCTCTTTCCCCATTGGGGAAGTCGCGTTGGGCCATTCCCATGGTGCTTAGGTGGTAGGATGCCCGACTTGTTAGTCAGCCCCCTGGAGAGGGCTTCTTCACTTGGAAATTGTTCGGTGAATTGAGGGAAATCCGACCTGTTGGTTCACACCCTTTCGGTTTGTGGAGTCAGGATCGTATAACAGTACGCTTATTGTCACTCAGTGTGCCTCTGTGTATAACCGGGGTCACCCCGCATTTCGATTAATTGGTACCACTTTCGCAGGATCTGGGCAGTGGTCTGAGCATGAGGACACTCTCCGTAGGACCGGGACGTACCCGGGTATGGGAGACGTGAAAGTCTCCCTATGTATAATCCAATGGTTCATCCTTATATGTCCTAGAATTGTGGAATTTGGCGGTATAGTGGGTTCTCCTTCTCGGTTAAGGGAAGGGCGTACGGGTCCTCCAATTGAAACATAGAGGTGTCGGCACACATGCCAGTAGTGTGCCCTGGTCTTGTTGGGACCCTATTCCGGTCTGTGGGGTACCGAGACAGGTGTCAGGTATGGTAATACACTTATTGTCACTAGTGGGTCTCCACCTACAGCTGGGGTTCACCCAGAACTGTTTCCATCAATACCACTTAGAGATTTCCTGGAGTGGCCTGAGGAGGGGGTCGCCCTCCATAAGACCGGGATGAACGGTCAGAAATGTCGGGACGTAAGCCCGTATGGGGGTACGGTAGTCTCCAAATTATCCAATGGGTCACCCTTATTGGATATAGTACTGTGGAGCTTTGGCAGCACCGTGAGCTCTCCTTCTTGGTGCTGTCGACATACCTGTATCCATTGTGTAACAGATCGTACTCCGTGGGGATTAGACCCCAATATCTATATGTCCCTAGCCATTCCGGGTCTAGGCTGGGTTCTCTGACTTCCTGAGGTATGTCTTACCAGTCCTCCTCCTCCGAGGGCGAGTCCTCTGCCCTCCATTCGTCTATGATTTCTAAGGACAGTGGAGATAATGGTTCCTCATCCCCTGATGGGGTCTTGTGGAGTGTCTGACACAAAGGTAGTATGATTCTTCCCGTCTGTGGGGAGACAGAGTATACGTCAGTGCGTATGTAGCTACACAGTGGCTTCCACGTACAACTGGGGGACACCCAGGTATCATGTAATCAGTACCACTAGGAATTTGACTATTGGTCTGAAGAGGGGTCACCCTCTTATCGACCGGGGTGAACGGTCTTAAATGTTGGGCCGGAGCCCGGTAATGGTCGGGACGGAGCCCGGTAATGGTCGGGACGGAGCCCGGTAATGGTCGGGACGGAGCCCGGTAATGGTCGGGACGGAGCCCGGTAATGGTCGGGACGGGGCCCGGTAATGGTCGGGACGTAAGCCCGGTAATGGGAGGTATCGAAGACCTCAGTACGCTTTCACCCTTGTGTATGGAATTTTGTGGAAATTTTGCCATTGTGGATTGTGCGTACTTCGTTATAAGCCCTAGATTGGGCGTGGTGGTGATACCGGAGAAACTGACGGAAGCCAAGCACAGAGAGATGGACACAGGTTTCTTCAGGAAGGAAGAGATTCTTTATTGGATCACCGATCGGGACTCAGAGGGACTAGCGTCACCAAAATATCACAAGTTCTGAGCCCCGGACAATAGTGCAGGCTCCTTATATAGGCATATAACTCCTCCCATATTAAGCTCCACCCGCACATTCTCTTAACCAATCAACACAAATAAGAATTAACTTCCTGTTTGACCGCATGGCTTGTCCAGCATAATGGAGGAGGGGAATACTATATCCTGTATTCTTGCACATGCTCCGTACACTACTGATCGTATCTTGCCTCGTGCAACCAACTGATCGATACGTCAGCATATGCACGTACACATGCCACGTGGTAATCTCGGCCTACTAAATTTATTTTTACCGAGATTCCACCACATTCCCCCCTTTGATGCCTCTTGATATTTTACAATTACTTGAGGCATCACATAACCTTAGTTTTGCTTACACCGCAAGTTACCTTGAACCAGACCAGACTTATCTTATGATGTGAATCTTCAACATTCATCTTCTTGCATTGGTTCTCCCTGATCTAGAGCCTTATATTTATATATCGCCATTATCTGTGCAGCAGCCTTCCTCTCTGCTATACTTCCTATCAGGCTTTGCACAGACCTAACTACTAGGGGTATAAGACACGGTAGGAGTAGACACAATAAAATCAGTAGGACTCCACCTACCACTGCCTTAAGCCCTCCAAACCACTCATACCAGCTACCAAACCAACTACTTGGATTATACCCTTTCCATACCTGAGTAGGCACATGCGCTAGTTTAACCATATGGCTAGTAAGCTCAGCTATTGCTTGCCCTTCGTCATCTATTTGAAGACAGCAATTGCTTAGGTTAAACTTCCCACATACACCTCCCTCTACTGCCAAAAGGTAATCCAAGGCTAATCTATTCTGGTATACTGCTGTCCTCATCCTGGTATTATGTTTCACTAG
This sequence comes from Pelobates fuscus, assembly GCF_036172605.1. Taxonomy (NCBI): domain Eukaryota; kingdom Metazoa; phylum Chordata; class Amphibia; order Anura; family Pelobatidae; genus Pelobates; species Pelobates fuscus. The sequence goes on from NC_086319.1 coordinate 12,379,906, forward strand.
GAGATTGAGCGCTTGTGATGTTTCGTTAGTGATAATCTCAACCACCGCCTGTAATCTTATAATGCGGTTGAGCATATAAATAGGGGTTCTATAACCAAAGGTACCATCTTCTGCCCACGTGGCTGGCCCATAATAATCTATGATACGCTGGGGAGGCCATTCATTATCTTCCCAGGTGCCTATCTCTAAGGGTCCCCTTTTCTTCCTATGATTCACATCATACACTTTAACACCTAAAGTCTCACCTGTTTCAATCGGTAACAAGAAGAAGGATGGTTTGAGCATACCCAACACACATGCCCCTTCCCAGTCCTGTGGCAGCTCCGAATAGGCTTTCTTACCACAGATCCAGTACAAATTTGCTGGGGCTCTCCAGGTAGATGTGATAGATAGATCAAACCACACATCCTTTAAACTGGCATATCTAGCAAACGGGTTAGATGGTTCTGAGACATTTGAAGCCGACCACCAAGTTGTATTTTTAGTATCATCATCATAAGCTTTTTGCCCTAGACAAGTTAATTCTCCTACAGAAGTATTATACATTATTCCTTTCCTTGCTATGCAAACATAACCTATGATGGAGGTCTTTAATCTCCACTCAGATTTACCTCTAACACTCAAATGATAATCGGCTTGTGTAGATATTAGTTGGTCAACTGCCTCAGAACCGGACATTACCTCCTTTGCTTCCCAAGGCCATTGGTCTCCCATGTTAGTACCTCCACACACATAGCAGTTGGTAACATTAAGACTACCGGCAATACTTTCAGCTAGGTCAATGAACAGGTTCTTAGCATTATGGGGGATCTTATTATCTATACTCATCTCTTCATAAAAGGAATGGTATACTTGATGAGTCTGGGAGGATACCGTATCAGTCTCTATCCCTATAAACAATAATGTCCCAGGATCTAAACCCGTCCCGTATATCTGAAACCCAAATAAATTTCCATATTTGTCTAAGAACTTGTCGGGGTTATTAATAAGTATATGGACTGGGTTGCATTCCATAGACTTACAATATGGGCTAGTCGGCAACTTAGTCACTATCATGTCTTTATCTACTGTCTGTCCCCAAGTCGCCCACCCCACACAAGACCAATATGGGCAAAAGTTATAGTCTTTATTTGGGCATCTAGGACTCACATATTTATTTTTACTACTGGGACAAATATATTTATCGTTAGACCCATACGTCCTCTCCCATCTAAGATCCCCACATACATTCCACGGCTTTCTACCACTTGATATCGCCTTACATGCATCAAATAGCAGAACACCCGAAGAATATACGGATTCTAACACCGTCTTATTAATTAGGGTCCCCTGAGGATCTCCATTCCTGAGAGTCAACCAAATTGTACGAGGTTGATACTCTGGACTGAAGCACTTAGGTTCTCCTACTCCTAAATGGCACACACTATATTCTATATTTAGGTATCTACATCTTGATACCTCTCCTTTACACTCGTATTGTGAATGCCAAATTAGGGTTTGGGAAATATGGTTACCTGTTCTCGTAGTCTTAATGCATACCTCACAGCTAGGAGTGTCGGTACCTCTACCTTCCTGAATATAAAAACACATATAAATAAACACAATCAAAAGCACATCTTTCGCCGTCATCCTCAGTCTTCGTCCGTGCGATGGAACCTCAGCTTCCAGGATGTGAGGGCTGCAGGGAATGGAGTTCTGCTCGTCTTCACAGGTGTCCCTTCGAGACTTTCCTGGCTTATACACTATGTGTTGGTAAGCGGACAGGCTTTATTATGGCCTTCTCACTCACACCTGTAACAATAAAATTTGTAATCCACAATAATTCCTCGTTACTCCGACTGAGTAGTGCGTTTCAACCGGATCTTGCAGGGATTCTCTGGGTCTGCTGTAACTTGCCAAGAATCAACTGCTGCTGGTTTAACCCTGGAGTGATGTATCCACGGAGTCACTTCGGCTACTTTTATCGCTGTAGGGGTAGACAAAAGAACAACATAAGGACCTCTCCACTTGGGCCCTAACGGTACATTATTCCACTCTTTAATCCACACTTGATCTCCTGGATGATAACTATGAACAGGGGGATAAATATTCACAGGTAATCTATCTTGTACCCATTTCTGTACCTCCTCCATAGTCTTACCCAACTCTACAACCTGCTGCCGGGTAATTCCTTCTCCCAACTGACTCAAGTCCCCCCTTAAGTTACCAAGTACGGGAGGTGGTCGCCCATACATAATTTCAAAAGGAGAGAGACCCATCCTTCTGGTAGGGGTACTGCGGATTCGCAATAGGGCTATAGGTAAGAGAACGTTCCACTTAAGTTGGGTTTCCTGACACATTTTAGCCAACTGGTTCTTAATAGTTCTATTCATTCTCTCTACCTTACCAGAACTCTGGGGTCTATATGCGGCATGAAGCCTCCACTTTATACCAAGCATATGAGTCAGTTGTTGTAGGCACTGGTGAACAAAAGCTGGACCATTGTCCGATCCTATAGAACAGGGTAGTCCATATCGGGGTATTATCTCTCGTAGCAGGAATCTCACAACTTCTCCTGCTTTCTCTGTACGAGTAGGACATGCTTCTACCCAGCCTGAATAGGTGCACACAATTACCAGCAGGTAACGATGTCCACCCGATTTAGGCATCACTGTAAAGTCTATTTGTAGATCGGACATGGGGAGTCCCCCCATAAACTGGACTCCTGGTGGCTTTACTGGTCCTTGTCTTGCATTATTTTTAGCACACGTTACACATCTACGTACAATGGCCTGAGTCAAGTTGGACAATCTTGGTATGTAGAAATGTTTCCTGAGAGATTCTTCTGTACTGTCTCTCCCAGAATGTGTCCCGTTATGATAGTTCTGGACAATTTCTACTGCTAGTGATGCTGGTATAACTATTCTTCCATCTTCTAGCTGATACCACTTGTTCTCCAAATACTTTCCCGGTTCAGTCTTTAACCACTCCTCTTCTTGAGTTGTATAAACTGGAGTCCATTGAGACAGTGGGGTTGGTATTAGAGCAGCTATATGCCCCACATACTCCTGTCTTCCTGATTCAGCAGCACGCTTAGCTGCACTATCTGCCATCCGATTTCCTTTGGTTACATCACCATCTCCTCTCAGATGCGCTCGACAATGTATAATACCGACTTCTTTCGGCTCCCACACTGCTTCCAATAGTTGTAGGATTTCAGCTGCGTACTTGATTTCTTTGCCTTCTGAATTCAGTAGTCCTCTTTCTTTATACAAAGCTCCGTGGGCATGAGTGGTTAAAAACGCATACTTAGAGTCCGTATAGATATTTACTCTTAAACCTTCAGCCAATTGTAACGCTCGTGTCAGTGCTATCAATTCTGCCTTTTGTGCTGATGTTCCTTTCGCCAGTGGCCGAGCTTCTATCACCTTGTCTATTGTTGTTACTGCATATCCTGCATAGCGGATCCCTTCTTTCACATTACTACTGCCGTCGGTGTAATATTGAACATCGGGGTTCTGGATGGGAAAATCACGAAGATCTGGTCTACTTGAGAATACTTCATCCATTACTTCCAAACAATCATGTTGACTTTCAGTAGGTTGCGGCAAAAGGGTAGCTGGATTTAAGGTGTTTACAGTCTCTAAATGCACTCTTGGGTTTTCACACAACATTGCTTGATACTTGGTCATACGGCTATTACTAAACCAATGATTTCCTTTGTAATCCAACAACGTCTGTACTGCATGTGGGACTCGTACATAAAGTTCTTGACCCAGAGTGAGTTTATCGGCTTCAGCTACTAGCAGGGCGGCTGCAGCTACGGCTCTTAGACAAGGTGGAAGTCCGCTGGCCACTGCATCCAGTTGCTTAGACATGTAGGCAACAGGTGTTTGCCATGATCCCAAGTACTGTGTCAATACTCCCACAGCCATTCTTCTTTGCTCATGTACGTACAGGTAGAATGGTCGTGTGTGATCAGGTAGACCTAATGCTGGGGCACTCATCAAAGCCTTCTTCACATCTTCAAATGCTGTTTGCTGTTCTTGGGTCCATAAGAAGGGGTCGTGCTCTGTACCTTTGATGGCTGCGTACAGAGGTTTTGCCAGTATCGCATAGCTGGGAATCCATATCCTACAGAAGCCTGCTGCCCCCAAGAATTCTCGCACTTGTCTTCTATTCTTGGGTATTGGTATTTGGCAGACAGCTTCTTTTCTCTCTGGCCCCATAATTCTTTGACCTTCAGAGATATGGAATCCCAGATACTTGACAGTTGGCAAACACAACTGAGCCTTCTTTCTAGACACCTTGTATCCTGCCTTCCAGAGAATGTGTAGTAGATCGTGCGTTGCTTGCTGACATTTTTCTTTTGTAACTGCTGCTATCAACAAGTCATCTACATACTGTAACAATACACACTCTCCTGGGATAGACTCGAAATCCAGTAGATCTTGACTTAGAGCTGAACCAAATAGGGTAGGTGAATTTTTAAACCCTTGGGGCAATCTTGTCCAAGTCATTTGGCGTTTTGAGCCCGTTACAGCGTTCTCCCATTGGAAAGCGAAAATACATTGACTTTCTGCGGCAATTCGGAGGCAAAAGAAGGCATCTTTGAGATCTAAGACTGTGAAGTAAGTAGCCCCGCCCGGAATTAAAGCAAGCAGGTTATATGGATTGGGCACGACTGGATGTATACTAACAACCGCATCATTGACTGCTCTTAAGTCCTGCACAGGTCGATACTCATCTGTACCGGGCTTTTGAACAGGCAGCAATGGGGTGTTCCAGGGGGAAGTACAGAATTTTAGGATACCATACCGTATGAACTTATCCAGATAGGATTGAATGTTCTTCTTAGCCTTCTGCGGGATGTGGTATTGTCGTAGGCTTACTGGATAAACCCCAAGTTTTAGTTCAATTTTTATAGGTGGAATATTGCGGGCCAGTCCTGGTGGGTTGTTCTCTGCCCAAACTCCTGGTATGTTGAATAATGTCTCATCACTCCTAGGGTTTTGGCTAGTCAACACTGTATAAAGTCGCCACTCTTCTTCCTTTGGTACGGATAAAGTCATAATACCTGAAGGTCCATTAAACTTTAAAGATGTTGTTCCATTTGGTAGGAACGTAATCTGCGCTTGTAATTTGGATAGCATATCACGTCCCAGCAATTGGACTGGACATTCAGGCATATAAAGGAATTGGTGTTTTACTATGTGGCCTCCCAATGTACAGAGTCGACTTTTAAGAACCGGTTTTTCAGCACTTCTTCCAGTTGCTCCTATCACAGTAATAGTCCTTCCAGATGGAGGAGCAACTAGATTAGTCACCACTGAATGTTCAGCACCAGTGTCGATCATGAACGCACTCCTTTTTCCCCCTATTGATACATCGACCATAGGCTCCGCTCGACCAAGGGGGATGGAGCCCGGTCGGTATCAATAGTCCTCCATGACCGTGTCAGCCAATCCTACAAAGTCCCTACCTTCTCTATCGCGGGACCTTTGCGCTGCTGGAATATACCTATCTTCCCTAACACTTCCTCTGTTCCCATTACTCCCTCTATACCCATTACTCCCTCCGGGGCCTCCTCTACCTCTCACTCTGCCTCTAAAGTTTCCGTAACCTGACCTAGGTCTGTCTCTCTCAGACTGTTCTCTTCGCGGACACTCATTTCTCCAATGCCCTTCTTCCCTACAGTAAGCGCACTGATTCCTACTTAGAGGTTCCTCATTCCACTTACTATCGCCTCTATCCGGGCCCCGTCTATCTACGCCTGCGATCGCTACCGCTAGCATATCAGCCTTTTTACGCATCTTGCGCTCTTCCTCTTTCTTACTTTCTGTATCCCTGTTCATATAAACCTTATTTGCTACCTCCATTAGTTGGGTGATGGACATACCTGCAAACCCTTCTAACTTTTGTAGCTTGCGCTTAATATCTCCGTAAGCTTGGCTGACAAAGGCGGAGTTAACCATTCGGGAATTATCTGCGTCTTCCGGATTAAAGGGGGTATACAAGCGGTATGCCTCCAATAATCGGTCATAAAAGACACTGGGCGCTTCATCGCTTTTCTGAATCACCTCAACTGTCTTTGACATGTTAATAGCTTTCTTTCCTCCGGCTTTCATGCCAGCAATTATAGCGTCTCTATAGGCTCTGAGTTGAACCATGTCAGCACCATTTACGTTCCAATCGGGATCAGTGTTGGGATAATGTGTTGCGGCCCATGCTGCTGGATTAGCTTGGTTCAAAGCACGGGCTCTATCCTCTAGTGCTTTAATGGCTGCTTGATTTATTCTTGTCCTTTCCTCATTGTTAAATAAAGTCATTAATAACTGCTGGCAATCAGCCCATGTCGGATTATGCGTCTGTACTATTGAGGTGAACAGATCAGTCATGGCTTGTGGTTTCTCAGTATACGAGGAATTATGGGTCTTCCAGTTTAAAAGGTCGGTAGTGGTAAATGGGACATATACGAAGACTGGGTCAGCGTGTGCCATTTGACCTGCGGCATCGATATAAGCTGACCCGGGATTTAGGCGAAGAGGCATCTGATAGTGCTTTAATTGTTGGGCACCAGTCAACTGTCGGGTTTGGATGGGGCTACGTAGAGAGGCGTCAGTCATGGGTTCCGGTCGGGGAGAGATAGGGTATGGGGATGTGGGAGGTTGGCTTTGGGAAAAGGTCGTAAATAAAACACTTCGAGCCGAGCTAGATGAGGCTTGACCGGAAGTCTGAAGTGGCGCCAAATCAGGATATTCGTTTCTAATGGGGGTGGGTTCTGGTTCCGGAAGGGGAGATTTAGTACGAGGGGGGGTGGATCCTGTACTGGAGGAGGAAGCGGAAGTGGATGGGGGTAATGAGGGGAGGGGTGCAGGACTTCCTGCGTTTGCGTCACTTCTTCTTAACGGAAAGTAAGGGGGCGGCAAAGGGATCTCGGACTCAGGGGGCGTGTCCAAAATGGGCCTAACACCAGTCCTAGTGGACGAACAAGTCCTAGCTACCATGAGGCGACACTGCTCCTCGTGGCATGTCTGGAGCCATTTTGGCGAGTCATTTACGGCCTGTCTCCAACAATCAATATAAGGAAACTGGCCGTAAAGTTCAGGCCTACCTGATACAGCCACGTGTAAGTGCTGTACCAGAGTTGGATCCAAACTGCCACGTGGCGGCCATGCCGCAACCAAAGTAGGCCACTCCCTAGTGCACAAAGTAACCAAACGTACAGGAGACATCTTAACCCCAAAATCACAAGTTTTGAATCCCTTTTTAAAATTCTTCACCATACAACCTAAGGGATCCGGAATCGTTGACTGCGACGCACCCATACTTAACAATGGAACGTCGTCGACAACGAATACTATGCACACGTACTATTCAACAGTCACACCCGTTTCCTCTGGCAACAGCACCACGTGGTACAGTTACCAAGTGAAACGTATACAATAACAATAAACACTCAGGGAATTCCCGTACACACACAGCTGTTACACCAGTCACTATATAATCAATATTATGCCCTTTGGCGTAACTATACAGTCACCCACGCTATAATTCTCTATATACAAATTACCCGTCTATAACACACCCCAGTAACATCGTCTTTTACAAATAGCGGTTACAGTACGGTTAGCATAGGTCAAAGCACAAGTTAAGGTCACAATACAATTATTAGTGGTTATGGTGTTGAAACATGCAATTGACGACAATGGTTAGTACTTATATACAGTGTCAGTAAATATACAGGGTTATGGTACCGTGCACTATAATACAGCAACACACTATTAACACTCTCGCTAGACGGCTGAGCTCGCGCTATCTAACAAGATATACACTTTACTAACAATCTTTAACACATTTACAATTCCCAACTAAACTATTTGGCCAGTACCTTGAATGGACTACCTAAAAACAATCTACATACGTTTTGGTTAGCCACACTGCCCAATCACCACATATATAGCGAGCTAGAGGTCCGAATTTACACAGACGCCTCTTAGTCGCACTATCAAAAGTCTAGTGGGTTCCAAATTTACACGCCTTCCCACTTAGCCCAGATAGGATGAGAACTAGCGAACCGAATTTACACAGACGCCGCTTAGTCTCCCGGTCCCTCCGACCTAGCGAACAAAATGTACACCCTAGAACGCTAGTCTAGACAAGACACCGGTGTCCGGCTAGGGCTATTTACACCAGAGCCCCGCCTGACTAACAGAATCAAACGGTCTGACTAAAGAGCGTTCGATCGAGCGGTGCGCCTTCGCTCCTTCCCTCCGACAGAGGGGGCAGATACACAGATTCAAAACCCCTTTGGGCCTACCGCACAGTCGGTATACCCCTAGTGGGTCCTGCCGTCTAAAACAGCAGTTGTCTTACCTCCTCGTTCCTGAACCTGAGTTCACACTCATCGACGGGGACACCCCAGCACTTCTCACGTAGAGGCCGATGATCTCCTGGACAACGGCCCAGTGGCGCCGAGACGAAGGGAGGTCCACGCAGAAGTTCAGGGGTGCAGCCGTAGAGAACGTGGGCAAAGATAGACCGTCTCACGCCTCTGCCTCTCAGCTACCGTTGAACGATGAGTTTCCCGGCCAATGCACCAAATGATACCGGAGAAACTGACGGAAGCCAAGCACAGAGAGATGGACACAGGTTTCTTCAGGAAGGAAGAGATTCTTTATTGGATCACCGATCGGGACTCAGAGGGACTAGCGTCACCAAAATATCACAAGTTCTGAGCCCCGGACAATAGTGCAGGCTCCTTATATAGGCATATAACTCCTCCCATATTAAGCTCCACCCGCACATTCTCTTAACCAATCAACACAAATAAGAATTAACTTCCTGTTTGACCGCATGGCTTGTCCAGCATAATGGAGGAGGGGAATACTATATCCTGTATTCTTGCACATGCTCCGTACACTACTGATCGTATCTTGCCTCGTGCAACCAACTGATCGATACGTCAGCATATGCACGTACACATGCCACGTGGTAATCTCGGCCTACTAAATTTATTTTTACCGAGATTCCACCACAGTGGTCACCCTTGTAAAACAAAATTGTCATTTCGGATAATGCCAGATTTTTTGTTGTTGTTGTTTGTTTGTTTGTAATGATTTCTGGGTAGTTCTTCAGTGGTTTGTACCAATCCTCATTGCCTTCTGTGAGTGTTCACCCGATTGGGCAGTGCAGCCTGAGCCTGATGGGAGTTGTTCCTGGTTTGGTGCAATACAATCCCAATGGTAAGTTACCTGCAGTGGCCCTTTAGCACAGAGTTGCAGGGGTTAACTGCAGTGAGAAGTGTGCTTAGCCTGATGGGAGTTGTTCCTGGTTTGGTGCAATACAATTCTAACGGTAAGTTATCTGCAGTGGCCATTTAGCACAGAGTTGCAGGGGTTAACTGCAGTGAGAAGTGTGCTTAGCCTGATGGGAGTTGTTCCTGGTTTGGTGCAATACAATCCTAATGGTAAGTTATCTGCAGTGGCCCTTTAGCACAGAGTTGCAGGGGTTAACTGCAGTGAGAAGTGTGTTAAGCCTGATGTGGGGAGTGTGTTTAGTTTTTACACCTATATTATGTGGCAAGCTTTATTTCCGACAATGTCCAGCATTTTGACACTTCACCTTTAAAACTAGGTGAGGTGTCCTGTGGGTAGGACCAATTTATTCAGGTAACTCTTAATGGCACATAAAACATTTATAGAAGCAGAAAAACGATGTGCCAGTTCGTGGGAATCACGAACTGGCGAAACTAAGATGGCCGCCGAGGATCTCGCGGTATCGCGAGATCCAAGATGGCCGCCGTTCGCGCGCAAAATTGCCGCGCAGTCCGCGATCGCGGCCCGCGATTGCGGTCCGACGGTATCGGTCGGTACCCCCTCGCGCCCCCCTACCCACCCCTCGGTACCCTGGGACTCTTGGAGAAGCCTGGTGGTCCCGCGCGATCGCGGTAAAATGCCACGAATCGCGAGGGACAAACAGGCAAGCAGGCAGACCACCAGATCCCAGCAGGGGAAAAAACAGTGGGGAAAAAAACACCTTACAGTCCAGGGAGAAGGATGGGTACAGCAGAGAGAAGTAGAGGAGGCAGATGAAAGAGGGGGAAATTAAAGACAGGGGGGAAATTAAAAGGTACAATGCCAAAACAATTTAAAGGGACCACAAAATAAATTTGCATTATATATATAAAACAGTTGAGAGCTTAATACTCTGACCTGTGCCTTGGCTGGAAGCAGCAAAGAAAGAGGAAATCATGTGACTGTCAGGGCTTTATATATGGATGTGATGCTGGTTACTGATTGGTTTAAAGTTTTCTGATTGACTTGTGCTGCTGGAGGCATAAAGTAAAGAAAGTTATGCAAAATACGAAGCCTCCTGTCATGTGATAAAATTCTGTTATTAATGGTATAGGGTAAGCATTTTTGATGGTGATTTTATTAAGACCTCTATAATCAATGCAAGGTCTTAAATCACCTTCTTTCTTTGATACAAAGAAGAACCCCGCTCCAGCCGGAGAAGAGGATCTCCTAATAAATCCCTTGTCTAATGATTCTTTAATGTACTCCTCCATGACACGCTTTTCTTGAACCGATAGAGGGTACACCCTGCCCTTGGGAGGTATAGTGCCAGGCAACAAGTCAATAGCACAATCGTAGGGTCTGTGAGGCGGTAATTTGTCAGCCTTTCTTTTATCAAAGACAGTCTTTAAAGATAAATACTGAGAGGGTATAGCCGTAGACAATGGAGGAATGGTAGGAACATTAATAGAATTCACAGGCGTGACTTCAATAGTACATGACTCATGGCAGGCTTCACTCCATGATTTTATCTGTCCTGTCTCCCAGTCAAAAATGGGATTGTGGGCACGTAACCATGGATACCCTAACACCAACTGTGAAGAGGGAGAGGTGATGACCTGGAACCGAATGGTTTCATAGTGTAGAACCCCTGTGTACATGTGTAGCGGTGCAGTCTCGTGAGTAACAACTGGAGATATCAATGGTCTACCATCTATGGCCTCAACGGCCAAGGGTATCTCCTTCTCCCTGATGGGAATATTGTTTTTCTTTACAAAACCAGAGTCTATAAAATTCTCAGCTGCCCCAGAGTCAACCAGGGCGTATATATTTTCAACTATACAACTCTCTCCCATATGTAAAGAAACAGGGAGAAGCAGTCGGTTAAGAGGCAATGTAGGAGACTTAGAAATCACACCCAAGGCCAGTCCCCTATAAGGTCTTAAGTGCGAGAGTTTTCCGGGAGCAAAGGACACTCCTTTACCATATGGTCTCTCTTATCACAATATAGGCATAGTCCCTCCCTTCTCCTATGTAATTTTTCATTATCAGAGAGTTTGGCAACCCCTAATTGCATGGGTTCCTCTTCAGATACTTTTACACTCTCCGGTGTATAAACTCTGGGGTGAATAGGTGTAACAAAACGTCTATTCCTGTTCTTGGTATAGAGCCTGTCACAAATCCTATTATCTATATCGATGAGGTAGTCAATAAGGTCCTCTAAGGCAACAGGAAGCTCCTTAGCTGCTACCTCATCCAATATAGAGTCTGATAAGCCTTCCATGAAGGCAGTAGTTAACCCATTGTTGGTCCAATCTACCTGTGAGGCAAGGGTACGAAACTGAATAGCGTAATCAGCCACAGACCTAGAACCCTGTTTAACCCTCATTAATGCTCTTGCGGCATTCTTAGACCTTTTCATAGTGTCAAAAGTTCTGCGAAAAGCTGTAAGGAAACTGTGAAAGTCATGCACCATAGGTCCATTAGCCTCCCAAATAGGGTTTGCCCATTCAAGTGCTTTGTCGGTAAGTTGGTGCATAAAGAACCCAACTTTAGACCTCTCTGTGGGAAATGAACGTGGATACATCTCAAAATGAAACTCTATTTGGTTAATGAACCCTCTGCATGTCTTAGAATCCCCTCCATACCTAGGAGGAGGCGTTAAATGGGCCGTAGCATTAGGCACAGTCGATACTTCAGGAAGCAGGGGTGTAGGAGGGTTAGGTGCGGTTGCTGGAATGGTTCTAGCTAATAGCGTCTGGAGAGCCTGAGCTATCTGATCCATACGGTGATCCTGCTCTACAAATCTAGCCTCATGGGACGCCATCTGTTGAGCTAAATCTGCGTGGTCCATGGCCCTATCGTAATGTAACGAGTATATACCCCTACACGCAGGATCCAGCCAAACAGAAGACAGCACAGAGGAAAGATACGTCTACCGGACCTTAGAGTGGCCGGACTCGACGTAATAGGAGAAGTACAGAGTCAGGAACGATCCGAGGTCAAGGGCACAAAGAGACAGCGTAAACGAGAACTAGCCGGGGTCTGGTACACAGGAATCAGCAAGCCGGCAAACAGTACAGACAAGGATAAAGCGAAAACGAAGTCAGAATACAAAGCCAAGGTCAAATACGGAGAAACACAACTGAACACAACAAGCACTAAAGGGAACTGTAGCAGAAACCACGATAGGGCAAGGAACTAAGGGAAAAGGGTGAGTATAAGTAGCCTTCAAACTAATGTGATTGGCTCCTGTCACTTCCACACCCCCAACAGGTAAGTGTATGGGGTGATTGGCATGACAGGAGCCAATGGGAGCCTTTTTGCAATTTAGGCTCCCACTGTCTCTTTAAGAGCGCGCCCGAGACTCGCGGCGCGCTCTTAGCTGCAGGCGGGACACGTGACCACATCTCGCGGTCACTGCCCGTCTTCCTGTTAGGAGAGTCGGATGAGCCGCGCGCGGCTCGTGCAGCCGCAGGACCGCGCGCGGCTTGAAGAGAGGACCGCGGCCGGCCCCCGGATAAGGTAAGTGACGCTACAAGTAGGGCTTTTGACACTGTTGCACATAGAAGGCTTATCAATAAACTGCAATCTTTGGGTTTGGATTCCAATATTGTTGAATGGGTAAGGCAGTGGCTGAGTGACAGGCAACAGAGGATTGTAGTCAATGGAGTATATTCGAAGCTTGGGCTTGTCACCAGTGGGGTACCTCAGGGATCTGTACTTGGACCCATTCTCTTTAATATTTTTATTAGTGATATTGCAGAAGGTCTTGATGGTAAGCTGTGTCTTTTTGCGGATGATACTAAGATATGTAACATGGTTGATGTTCCAGGAGGGATAAGCCAAATGGCAAATGATTTAGGTAAACTAGAAAAATGGTCAGAGTTGTGGCAACTGACATTTAATGTGGATAAGTGCAAGATAATGCATCTTGGACGTAAAAACCCAAGGGCAGAGTACAGAATATTTGATAGAGTCCTAACCTCAACATCTGAGGAAAGGGATTTAGGGGTGATTATTTCTGGTGACTTAAAGGTAGGCAGACAATGTAATAGAGCAGCAGGAAATGCTAGCAGAATGCTTGGTTGTATAGGGAGAGGTATTAGCATAGGCGTGCGCACGGGGTGTGCCGGGTGTGCCTGGGCACACCCTAATCACACCTCCATGCTGCACTGCCTTAGGGAAGACTAACATGTCGGGTCCGAGGACCCGACACAGGAGGGGGCCCGGCAGCGTGCCCACAATGCCGCCGGGTGCGAGGCCCCTCCTATCCGTCTGCCCTGACGGAGATCCAGCCTCAGTCTGCAGCTCTGCCGGGAGTGAGCGGCAGACTGAGGTGTCTCGCTATCTCCAGCCTGTCAGAGCGTTACCGCGGGTTACCACGGCAACGCTCTGACTGACTGGAGATCGCGAGACTCACCATGTGGTCTGCAGCTCACTCCTGGCGGAGCTGCAGACTGAAGACAGAGGGCGCCCACTGGACCACTAGAGAAGGTATTAAAACCCTCTGCCCCCTGTCACTTACTGTCCCCACCCCCGTCTACCCCATGTCACTTACTGCCCCCCACCCCCTTCTACCCCTTGTCACTTACTGCTCCCACCCTCCTTCTACCCCATGTCACTTACTGCCCCCCACCCCCCTTCTACCCCATGTCCCTTACTGCTCCCACCCTCCTTCTACCCCCTGTCACTTACTGCTCCCACCCTCCTTCTACCCCCTGTCACTTACTGCTCCCACCCTCCTTCTACCCCCTGTCACTTACTGCCCCCACCCCCTTCTACTCCCTGTCACTACCCCCTACCCCTGTCACTGCCCCTCCACTCCCCCACATCCCCTGTTACTGCCCCTCTACCCCTAACCCCTGTCACTTCCCTTCTACCCCTCTAACCCCTGTCACTACCCCTCTAATCCCCCAACCCCTGCCTCTACCCCTCTACCCCCCCAACCCCTGTCACTGCTCCTCCACTCCCACCACCCCCTGTCACTGCTCCTCCACTCCCCCTAACCCCTGTCACTACCCCTCTACCCCAACCCCTGTCACTACCCCCCTAACCCCTGTCACTGCCCATCTACCCACCTAAACCCTGTCACTACCCCTCTACCCCCAACCCCTGTCACTACCCCCCTAACCCCTGTCACTGCCCCTCTACCCTCCCAACCCCTGTCGCTAACCGTCTACCCCCCTACCTCCTGTCACTGCCCCTCCAACCCCTAATCCCTGTCGCCACACAGGGCACCCCTCACAATCATACACACTGTACCCCACACACACTGCATCCCTCACAATCACACACACACTGTACCCCACAAAATTACACACACTGTACACCTTATAATTACACACACTGTACCCCCCGTGTGTGTGTGTGTGTATGTATGTATATGTATGTATGTGTATATAAAAAACATATACACACGGCGTGTGTTTGTGCTTTAGGGTGCACACCCTAATGCAACAGGCTGCGCACGCCTATGGGTATTAGCAGTAGAAAGAGGGAAGTGCTCATGCCATTGTACAGAACACTGGTGAGACCTCACTTGGAATATTGTACGCAGTACTGGAGACCATATATTCTGAAGGATATTGATACCTTATAGAGAGTTCAAAGAAGGGCTACTAAACTGGTTCATGGATTGCAGGATAAAACTTACCAGGAAAGGTTAAAGGATCTTAACATGTATAGCATGGAGGAAAGACGAGACAGGGGGGATATGATAGAAACATTTAAATACATAAAGGGAATCAACACAGTAAAGGAGGAGACTATATTTAAAAGAAGAAAAACTACCACAACAAGAGGACATAGTCTTAAATTAGAGGGACAAAGGTTTAAAAATAATATCAAGAAGAATTACTTTACTGAGAGGGTAGTGGATGCATGGAATAGCCTTCCAGCTGAAGTGGTAGAGGTTAACACAGTAAAGGAGTTTAAGCATGCGTGGGATAGGCATAAGGCTATCCTAACTATAAGATAAGGCCAGGGACTAATGAAAGTATTTAGAAAACTGGGCAGACTAGATGGGCCGAATGGTTCTTATCTGCCGTCACATTCTATGTTTCTATGTTTCTATGTTACACACACTGTCTGTCACTGTCATGTTACTCTCACTGTCTGTCACTGTCATGTTACACACACTGTCTGTCACTGTCATGTTACACTCGCTGTCTGTTACTGTCATGTTACACTCGCTGTCTGTTACTGTCATGTTACTCACTGTCTGTCACTGTCATGTTACTCACTGTCTGTCACTGTCATGTTACTCTCACCGTCTGTCACTGTCATGTTACTCGCTGTCTGTCACAGTCATGTTACTCACTGTCTGTCACTGTCATGTTACACACACTGTCTGTCACTGTCATGTTACTCACTGTCATGTTACTCACTGTCTGTCACTGTCATGTTACACTCACTGTCTGTCACTGTCATGTTACACACACTGTCTTTCACTGTCATGTTAGACTCACTGTCTGTCACTGTCATGTTACTCACTGTCTGTCACTGTCATGTTACACTCACTGTCTGTCACTGTCATGTTACACACACTGTCTTTCACTGTCATGTTAGACTCACTGTCTGTCACTGTCATGTTACTCACTGTCTGACACTGTCATGTTACACACACTGTCTGTTACTGTCATGTTACACTCACAGTCTGTCACTGTCATGTTACTCTCGCTGTCTGTCACTGTCATGTTACACACACTGTCTGTCACTGTCATGTTACACACACTGTCACTGTCATGTTACTCACTGTCTGTCACTGTCATGTTACTCTCACTGTCTGTCACTGTCATGTTACTCACTGTCATGTTACTCACTGTCTGTCACTGTCATGTTACACTCACTGTCTGTCACTGTCATGTTACACACACTGTCTTTCACTGTCATGTTAGACTCACTGTCTGTCACTGTCATGTTACTCACTGTCTGTCACTGTCATGTTACACTCACTGTCTGTCACTGTCATGTTACACACACTGTCTTTCACTGTCATGTTAGACTCACTGTCTGTCACTGTCATGTTACTCACTGTCTGTCACTGTCATGTTACACACACTGTCTGTTACTGTCATGTTACACTCACAGTCTGTCACTGTCATGTTACTCTCGCTGTCTGTCACTGTCATGTTACACACACTGTCTGTCACTGTCATGTTACACACACTGTCACTGTCATGTTACTCACTGTCTGTCACTGTCATGTTACTCTCACTGTCTGTCACTGTCATGTTACACACACTGTCTGTCACTGTCATGTTACACACACTGTCACTGTCATGTTACTCACTGTCTGTCCCTGTCATGTTACTCACTGTCTGTCACTGTCATGTTACTCACTGTCTGTCACTGTCATGTTACTCTCACTGTCTGTCACTGTCATGTTACTCACTGTCTGTCACTGTCATGTTACTCACTGTCTGTCACTGTCATGTTACACTTGATGTCTGTCACTGTCATGATACACACACTGAAAATATATAATGGTGAGCGCACTCAAATACATGCAGTTAGACTTTTTTTTACCAGTACTGTCTTGGGTATATATCTAAAACAACAAAGCATAAAAAAGAAACATAGGGTAATATTGTCATGAATGTATATAATGACCATAAGATACTGGTTAAACTCACATGTTTCTGAGTCACTTATGCAAGCTGACTCAGACTATGAACTTGTAATGGAGATGAAAACCTTTTAGACTGGACGTCTTGTATTAATGTAGATGATATGGATGAGTCTTCCCTGGATGTAAACTTTACAATTATTCCAGGATACAGGATCAAAGTAAAACTTATTTATTTGATACAAAATCAAAGAATATTAAAACTCAAATACAAATTAAAAATTGTCCATAAAATGTACCACGACGCGTTTCAGCAAAGAAGCCTTTCTCAAGTGGTGCTGTCTGTTCATCTCCAGTGTTTCTGTTTATATTATGAAGAGTTTGGCGCTCTTTTCCGCGGTGTCCGTGTTCTCTTACTTCCGCTTTCGTCATCATCGGTCATCCGACGTGTCCCGCACGTCATGACGTCATTCCGGCGCCGTATACCGGAAGTATTACGGGTGCCATTTTGAAATGTCCTTGCAATACATAATTTGCCAGTTCTTGGTAAAATCAATCAATTAAGCATAAATAGGAATATAAACACTTACTAAAAAACTTCTAAAGAGGGGCGGGGCCTGTCCGCGGAACTAAGAGGAAGCATGCCTCACTAGCTCCGGCAAAAGAAGACCGATAAACGGAAAATAAACGAAAAATAAACTAATAACAAGGCGACACAAAGGTCACACAACGCAAGGGGACACTGGGGCGCACAAAATGATACCCGGCAAGCCACGATCCAATCGGTACACACCCGACACCCTGGCGAGGCCTACCAGCATGGTGAACACGGGAGAGATGGCCGCTCTCCTTACCGCCAAGAAAGGTCGGAAACTCGAATAGGAGCCCTCGTTCCCCCCCCTTTGGCCCGGTGGGGGTTATCCCGGGCCACCCACTCATAATCCCCCCTACTAGGGGTACTCAAGCGAAGCAAACACAAAGTCAGGCAGACACTAAAGATGCTTGTAAAATGGCGGACGACTTACACACCGCAGCCAGGTGCAACGCCAGAGTGGACACAGAGCGCCGACTCAATGGCATCTTCACAGCTTTCTGGAAGAAGCTAGAGGCGCTTATGTGGCCACCAGTACAGGCGTCCCCACCTGACGGCACAACACGAGACCTAACTGTCCCTCCAGACTCCTCTCCCAAGACGAGCAGGCACCGGAGACAGGCTGCCACGAAACCAGCATGGAATCCCACCAACGGCAAACGAAGCCCGAAACAGACTACCAAGGTCCTGGGGCAAAATCGAGCAAACGCCATCAGTTACCCAGCCCACTCGCTAAGGCCCAGCATAGGCCTCGGAGGGGCACAGTCCACCTTGACCGATTGAGTAGGCGGCAAAGCACGAAGACTAACATGGCGGCAGCAACAGCCCGACCACTCGGGAAAAGAAACAGCCAGCGACCACACCAAGCAGAGGGAACCCCGGCCGGGACTACACAAACCCTATTAAGAGGACCCAGCATCTACAAACCAGATGGGAGAACCCTCAAACAGGCGGCAACAAATGCCGGAGGAACGCATACCCCCCAACTTTTGACATGCCACGAAGGTACGCACTTACAGAGACTTACCTCACAAGACCGGAGGACCCATCGTTCCTACCCGGACAGTATCCAGCATCCACAGGCCTCACAGCCGAACCTCGCTCCTGGTGACAATTACCTGTTTTCTGGACTACTTATGCAACACCTCACATTACACAAGTTAACTCCTGCTGACACAATGCACACCTAGGCTGGGTCCACCATACTAAAATAACAACACTACAGCAGCATCCCAGCTTGTATCCCTCATTAGTTAATTCTTGAGACGGGTTCCCTAGCGCATAGCCAATGAATGTCACCTTGCTGGCACGAGGGTCACCAGGGGATGGAAAGGCTTAAAGTACCTTCACCTGTCTGTTGCTCTTTATGAGTGTTTTCCCAAACTACCTAATTACCTAGCTAAATGAACCATTAGACTACTCAGAAACCTATATCTATTCATCCAATAAGCATCTGTAACACTTCTACTAACATAGCAAGTGAACAAGCCTACGCAACCTCCTACATGCACACCATGACCTGTACCACACTACTGTCTACTCACATACAATACAAAGAATTTAATAAACATAACATGGTGCACATGTAACATAGGCGACCTAGCTAAGCAACCAGCATCATCACTTAATTTTATCTCACTCATTCTTCTTTGCACAAATCAACTGTTTAGTTAAGCTGTTCAATATAAACATTGTGCAAATTATCATGCCACTGCCTACCATGTATGAAACTTGAAATACGCTGTTGTGGCACGTGTTGAAATATTGTGTTTATCTGCACTACTAAAAATAAAGAATTTTAAAAAAAGAAAAAAACTTCTAAAGGGAAAAAAAAATAGAGGAAAGATATTGTTAGATTAAAGGAGAATAGCCATAAGATATATATAAAAACTGAAATTAATTTCAGTCCTTTGGATATGTATTCTAAAATAATTTAAAGAGACAGTTTAAAAATTGTAGATTATGCTAGCTTTAGTGTACCTATAATCTTAATTTTATTAATGATAGGAGGCAAGTATTTGCTTAAGTCTCTCTTTACTAGAACTCCACAGCAGCACAGAAAACAACCAATCAGAAAAAAGTTAGGTACTATAAAACTCCCCTCCCCATGCATCATTTCCTCTTTCAAGCTGCGACAAAACAGAACAAAAAGCAGAAAAAATTATGGGAAGAAACGAAGTCCTAGATACAATGAATACAACAATGTCCACCCTCCGAGAAGAACTGTCGAACCAGATAGCGATGAAGGACTGTAAACTGAAACGAGAGAAAAAACAGAATCGAAAGGGTTGGTTAGCCAATGAAATGTACTCTGAACAAAACATGTAGGCACCCAGTGTAACAACCAAATTTACCTTAATATGTAGATATCCCAACCCTACATATGAAAAACAGACATAAGAACAAGTGACAGGTAGCAGAGACAACAAGCAGAGTTGCATACGTACCTGATAAATCTAAACTATTAACATTAAACAAGGGAGGGATAAGAATGGGTGGGAAATACCCGCCTCCTGTCATTAATAAAATTAAGATTATAGGTACACTAAAGCTAGCATAATCTACAATTTTATAACATGACAGGAGGCTTCGTATTTGCTGTTTCAACGCTCAATTCGCCAATCCAACGCTGTATGTGTCGCTGGTACCTATTCCAGGAGAGATCAGAGTAATCCAAAGCGGACATAACAACTGCGATAAAGGACAGAAGACGGATCAATGAAGATGCCAGCCGACGAAGCATCTCAAACACGGAAAAAAACACCATCTGCCTGTAGATCCATTGTACGTGGTGTTGCGATCTGTTTCCTAGCAGTCGGTCCATGAGCCAGCAATCTGACCTATCAGCCATTTTCCTGTAGTTGTAAAATATCGAAGGTCATTTGTGGACTTAGGGCCGCAAGAAGAAATTGCCACCATGTCTCAACTCCGGCTCCTCCGATCGTGCCAGGGTCATCCGGCGATGTGGCCTTGCAGGTAGATCTTCAATCTCAAGAGTGCGCCTAAGTCCACCACCAATATCACAATAGAACCGAGAAGGATCTTTCGTTCCCTCCTGACCTACCCGGTGAGAAGTTTCATCCTAGAATAAATTAGTATGCAGGCAAGAGTGTGGTCAAACCAGCCGTATCCTAAGTGATTCCAATAAAGCAAATGGACTGTGTGATCCTCGTCTGCAGTAGAGAAAAGACTCCAAAAGGACGTCCATTCAGGGTTCTGAACTGAACTTGTGTGGATGAACTGTGGTCGACTAGTCTGGAAATAGAGAATCCCAGAAATATTCAAAGGCATGGGAAGCGTAAACCGGAGTGGAGATTTCCATCCAGATATGTCATCGTCTAAGAGTGACAGATGTACGGATCCAATGGTGATTGGGACCTGGAAACCACGACGAGTCCTCACGTGCTGTAGTGAGAGAGTGAAATAATCCGATTACCCGTAGCACGATCCTGTTCCATGCCCGACCTGTCAAAATTTGTGTAGGGGTTCCTGGTATACACGCCACCTACAAGATGGGTTATAATATAGCGAGACCCTAGCTTTAAATTCATTAGGTACCCCCCTAGGTACCCCAATGGCATCTATGTAAACATGTGGGTCAAAACTGCCTTTTACTGGGGTTTCTCGTTTGGCTCTGGCTGGTATATGTGGTGGGCCGGGTGTGTCAGTATGATTATCGGAAATAATGTGTATGGGCATAATGACTTTAGCTAGGGCACACTCACCCCACCATTCAATCTCCAGTCTAGATCTTATCAGTAGATCCCCACATAACCAGTAAATATCCCCCAGTGACCTGGTATGATGCTGTAGCAGATGTTTAGGGACAGTTCTGTAGGTAGCACAATAACCTTTTGAAAAGTTACCCACAAATTTACCAGTTTCGTCATAGTTGGTATAGCAAGTATAATTACCTTTGTAAATTGTAACTCCGTCAGGGGGTTTGAAATTTCCAACTAAGAGAGGGTATTCTGCTGTCCATGCTTTGCAGAGGGACTGGTTGGAACCATAATTAAAGGCAAAAAGACTTAGAAAACAGGTTTCTATTTCTAAAGGGATAGTTAAAGGGACGGTGCCAAGATGGGGTCGGGCACCTCCACATACATAACAGGCGGTTTTATTGTGCTTATTGGCATTATATCTCATCCATTCTAACCACAAATTTATATCATTAAAGCCTGTTTCAGCAGCCATAGTATCTTCAAAAGTAGGGTTAGCAATGGCCATCCTGTCCCTAAAGGACTGGATATGCGGTTTTAGCGGATTTGGGACCATATGATCAGCCCCTTGCCACTCTGGAGAGTGACACATGTCTTTGAGGTAGAAATGGCCTAGTTTATTATAGGAACCTCTTCTCCAATACATTCCCATCACATATTGGTCAGCATCCTCTGGGCCAGGATGTTCAATATTTAACATTAATTTCATAGGTGTACCTCCTCCAGGCTTTCTTAAAGTCATTCTTTGAAGGAGGGATCTACCATGGTCATCTACCTTTGATAAAGCACTTTTAGGTTTGTAACCCCAGGCAGGCCCGGCATTCCATCCCGCCGCCCCCCAATGGTTACAGTTGTGCCCCCACTGTTTGTCAACTACACAAACATAGGGGTCTTTTGCTTGTGGTATATCTTTATAAATGGCTTGAATCTGTGATTTAGGGAATGGGCAATCTACAATGTCACAGTAATCAAAGGTAAAGGTGGCTACACGGGTACATGATGAATTATACCAGAAGGTGTACCCACTAGCATCTTTAGTAATGGCCACCTGCTGGGCTTTAAGAAGGCCAATCAAGGGGATTAGGTACCAGAAGTACATGGTTGTGTGGAATTAGCTTCCTCTGGAGCGGGTGTCTTTTTGCAATGGGAGGCGTGAATCCAATGTGGCCTACCAGCCAGCTTGACAGAGGTAGCGGTGATCAGGAGAACCTGGAATGGTCCCTCAAATCTTGGTTCCAGAGTGTGTTTTCGCACAAATTTCTTGACTAGGACCCAATCACCAGGTAGCAGACTGTGGTTGCCTGTGTCAGAATCAGGATCTGGAATTGAAGAGAAAACTTGGGCATGGATTTTGTTTAAGGCACTTGCAAGTTCAGTCACATAATCTACTAAAACATCAGTCTGAAGCTGCAGTTGTTGGGGAAAATAGCAACCTAGTCTGGGTGCAGTACCAAATAGAATCTCATAAGGGGACAATGAGGGCTTTCCCCTGGGTGTATGTCTGACACTGAACAGGGCTATTGACAGGCTTTCTGGCCAGGGCATTTGTGTTTCTTGTGACATTTTTAACATTCTAGTTTTCAAGGTACCATTCACACGCTCCACCTTACCACTACTCTGTGGGTGGTAAGGGGTGTGAAAAGCAAGAGTCACTCCTAGAGCAGTCCAAATTTCTTTGGTAACTGATGCTGTGAAGGCCGGACCTTGGTCACTTTCAATGACTTCCGGCAATCCAAATCTACACACAATTTCTGTAAGTAGACATTGTGCTGTTGTTTTGGCGGTAATGTTAATCACTGGGTAGGCTTCTGGCCAGCCTGAGAACATGTCCACTATTACTAGTTGTCAGGGTACCTGAAGCCTCTACCTCCGAAAGAGGTAGAGACGTAGTAGTTTACTCCTCCAGCAGGTCGGCTTCCTCCATCCCTCGCGGCTCTCCTAGACACTCTCACGCCGGCCGCGAGGGATCCGTCTCATTTTATGACGTCACGCACGCTGCCCGACGTCATGACGTCAGTCCGGACCGATCTGTCACTCAAGTGACTGGAAGCCACTCAGGACTCGTCGGAGGCGGGTATACTCACTGTAACCAGGGTATTTAAATCTGTTTCTCCCATTCACTCATTGCCCTGTCGTGGTTCTAGCCTGTCTAGTCACACAGTGCTCTGGCGATTTCAGTTATTCCTTTGGTTCCGACCCGGCTAGTTTGTCTTACTCTGTTTCCCTCTGGTATCCTTGACCCGGCTTGTTCCTCGCTCACCTGTCCTCTCGTTCCCTGGACCTCGGCTTGTTTCTAACCATTCTCTTTACTCTCCGTACGTTAGTCAGGCCATTCTAAGGTCCGGTATACGTACCCTGTCCTGTTTGTACTTTGCGTGTTGGATCCCTGTCCCGATCCTGACATTACGACAGGGCCAATGGATCCTGCAGGTACAAACAGTCAGGTTGGTCCCTCTGATTCCAGGTTTGACGCCATGGAACACAGAATGGACCAGATGGCACTAGCACTACAGGCGCTATTATCTCGTGCCAATAACCCACCTGAGGAGATCCGTACTACTTCCATCTCTCCTGTAAGTTCTGGTCTAGAGGTAGCCACTGTAGGTGCCTCTTCCCGTATTTCCCCACCTGTACGTTATGGTGGTTCACCGGAGAAGTGTCGTGGTTTTTTGAACCAGATTAGTATCCACTTCGAACTACAACCTCGCTCCTATCCCACAGATAGGGCGAAAGTTGGATTTATTATCACCCTACTCATTGAGAAAGCTCTGAGATGGGCCAACCCACTATGGGAGAATGATAACCCATTGGTATATAATTATAATGCCTTTGTAGCTGCATTTAGAAGAACTTTTGACCCTCCTGGTAGGAAGGTTAATGCAGCCAGATTACTGTTGCGCCTGAGACAGGAGAACCGAACACTTGTGGATTATGCACTAGAGTTCAGGTCTCTGGCGGCAGAAGTCAAGTGGAATGAGCAGGCTTATATAGATGTATTTTTGAACGGGCCATCAGATATTATCCTTGATGAGGTTGCTACTAGGGAGCTTCCTGAGAATTTAGAGGACTTAATTTCGTTCATTTCTCGTATTGATGAGCGTTTAAGAGAGAGACAGAATACTAGAGAGAGGAACTTCAGACCTGCCTTTAAATTAGCCCCTACATTTCAAAGTCCTGATTCCAATACCTCACTGTATCCTGAACCTATGCAGATAGGCAATACTCGCCTCTCTGAAGAGGAGAGGCAGTACAGGAGAAGGGAGGGTTTATGTATGTATTGTGGAGCCAGAGGTCATTTGCGTCTGAATTGTCCTACTCGCTCGGGAAACGCCCGCACCTAAGTTTCTCTAGAGGACAGGCCTTGGGTGTTTCTATTTTGTCCTCTACGCATAATTATAAAGATCACAGGCTTCTGCTACCAATTTCTTTAACGTGGGAGAAGGGAATGCTAAAGACCATGGCCTTGATAGATTCCGGAGCTGCTGAGAATTTTATCGACCAAGTCTTTGCTACTAAACACACTATCCCATCCCAGTTAAGGGATACACCCTTGGCCGTTGAGGCCATAGATGGTAGACCTTTACTTGAGCCTGTTATCTCTCGTGAGACTATACCCATTAACTTAACTATTGGTATCTTACACGAGGAGAACTTATCACTTATGCTCATTTCATCTCCTTCTGTTCCCATAGTCCTGGGCTACCCATGGTTAAAGAGACATAACCCTATTATCGATTGGGAATTAGGGGAGATAATCTCATGGGGCCAGGGTTGTCAGGAGAGGTGTTTACGCAGGGTGTCTCCATTGGCTATGATCAACACACCAGATAGTTCTACCCAGTCTACAGGGAGACAGATACCTCCTCTGTACATAGACTTGAAAGCAGTGTTCGATAAGAAGAACGCTGATACACTACCCCCACACAGGACCTTTGATTGTAAAATTAATCTTTTGCCCGGCACCATGCCCCCCAGGGGTAATGTATATCCTCTATCCATTAAAGAGAATTCTGTTTTAGAGGAATATATTCAGGAGAATTTAGACAAGGGATTCATTAGGAGATCCTCTTCTCCCGCCGGGGCTGGATTTTTTTTTGTTAAAAAGAAGGATGGCTCACTCAGACCATGTATTGATTACCGAGGTTTGAATAAAATAACAATTAGGAATGCTTATCCGATCCCCTTGATTACCGAGCTCTTTGATCAGCTAAAAGGTTCTAAGATTTTCACCAAGTTGGACCTCAGAGGGGCATATAACTTGGTGAGAATTCAACAAGGTCACGAGTGGAAGACGGCGTTTAATACCCGCTACGGGCAATATGAGTACACGGTCATGCCTTTTGGCCTTTGTAACGCACCGGCAGTATTCCAGGATCTAATTAACGAAGTTCTTAGGGAATTTCAACAGGATTGTGTTATTGTATACCTGGATGACATTCTCATACACTCTAGAGAGATTGAGACCCACCATACACAAGTCAGAAAGGTATTACACAAACTTCTACAACACGGCTTATACTGCAAATTGGAGAAATGCAGCTTTGACCAGACCCAGATAGATTTTCTTGGATACGTTATTTCTGGGGAAGGCTTTAAGATGGATCCTGACAAACTCCAGTCTATTCTAGATTGGCCATTGCCTAAGGGACTCAAGGCTATCCAGAGGTTTATTGGGTTCTCCAATTATTATAGGCGCTTCATTAAGGGTTACTCTTCTATTATTGCACCTATTACCAATATGACCAAACAAGGGGCTGATACTAAGACTTGGTCTACTGAAGCTCTCGTTGCTTTCAAAAATCTCAAAGAACTTTTTGCTTCTGCTCCAATATTAGTCCATCCTGATACATCCTTGCCGTTCCTACTTGAGGTCGATGCCTCTGAGACAGGAGTAGGTGCCGTTCTCTCACAAAGGTTGGGGGTGGATAAACCGTTACATCCTTGTGGTTTTTTTTCCAAGAAACTTTCTGGGCCTGAGAGCAGGTATGACATCGGAGACAGGGAATTGTTAGCAGTCATTAAAGTCTTGAAAGAGTGGAGACATCTATTGGAGGGCACTTTACATCCGGTTACTATTTTGACGGACCACAAGAACTTGTCCTATATTGGGGAGGCTAAGCGTTTGTCCTCTAGGCAAGCTCGTTGGTCCTTATTCCCGACTCATTTCAATTATGTACTTACTTACAGACCTGGCTCTAAGAACTCTAAGGCCGATGCTTTGTCTCGACAATATGAACCTTTCACTGTATCTGAACCGATTCTTTCTTCTATAGTTCCTAAATGCAAGATTGTTGCTAATACGAATCTCAGGATTCATTCCCCGTTACTGGCCGAGATCATTAAGCTGGAACATCTAGCACCTAAACAGACTCCTGAGGGTCGACATTTCGTTCCTCCTACTCTTCAACTGGAGCTGTTGCAATGTTTCCATAACAGCAAGATGGCGGGACATCCTGGTATCCGCAAGACGTATGCTTTGATTTCTAAAGACTTCTGGTGGCCTGCTTTACGTAAAGATACTAAAGATTTAATCGCTGCGTGTGAAGTGTGTACTAAGACCAAACAACCTCATACGCTCCCAAGTGGATTCCTGCATCCCTTAGAGGTACCAGAGAAACCATGGTCTTGTTTGGCCATGGACTTTATTGTCGATCTACCTATCTCTAAAAAACAGACTGTTATCCTCACCGTGGTTGACAGATTCACCAAGATGGCCCACTTCATTCCCTTGCCTAAACTTCCATCCTCCCAAGAGTTGGCAGAGATATTCGCGAGGGAGATTTTTCGCTTACATGGGATACCTTCCCAAATCGTATCTGACAGAGGGTCCCAATTTGTTTCCCGTTTTTGGAGATCCTTTTGTTCTCAACTAGGTATTAAATTAAATTTCTCTTCTGCCTATCATCCCCAGTCTAACGGAGCTGCTGAACGTACTAACCAAAAGATTGAGCAATATCTACGTTGTTTTGTTTCCGAACACCAGGACGATTGGGTCAGTTTGATTCCTTGGGCGGAGTTTGCGCACAACAATCTCGTTTGTGACTCTACTCATTCAAGCCCCTTCTTCATGAACTATGGCTTTCATCCATCTATTCTTCCCTCGGTTTCTCCTTCCCAAGGTGTACCGTCGGTTGATGTACATGTTGCCAATTTGAGGAAGTTGTGGGATCAGACTCGACAAATTCTTCTACACAATTCTATGCTGGTTAAGAAACACGCCGATAAACGTAGAAGGGCGGCTCCGATTTTCGTTCCAGGCGATAGAGTATGGTTAAGCACTAGGAATATTCGGCTTAAAGTTTCTTCCATGAAATTCGCTCCTCGATATATTGGCCCTTACAGGATCTTGACTCGAATTAACCCAGTGGCGTATCGTCTAGCTCTCCCAGCTGCCTTACGCATCCCTAATTCCTTTCACGTTTCATTGTTGAAACCCCTAGTTTGTAACAGATTCTCCTCCACGATCGCCCCTCCTCGCTCTGTTCAGGTGGAGGGTCAGGAGGAGTATGAGGTTAACTCCATCATTGATTCTCGTATCTCTCGGGGGAGAGTACAATATTTGGTCGACTGGAAGGGATATGGTCCTGAGGAGAGAAGTTGGGTACCACAAGAGGATGTTCATGCTCCTCGCCTTCGCAGGGCGTTTCACTCACGCTTTCCGTCTCGTCCCGGTTCCTTCCGCCCGGTGGGCGTATCCGAGAGGGGGGGTACTGTCAGGGTACCTGAAGCCTCTACCTCCGAAAGAGGTAGAGACTTAGTAGTTTACTCCTCCAGCAGGTCGGCTTCCTCCATCCCTCGCGGCTCTCCTAGACACTCTCACGCCGGCCGCGAGGGATCCGTCTCATTTTATGACGTCACGCACGCTGCCCAACGTCATGACGTCAGTCCGGACCGATCTGTCACTCAAGTGACTGGAAGCCACTCAGGACTCGTCGGAGGCGGGTATACTCACTGTAACCAGGGTATTTAAACCTGTTTCTCCCATTCACTCATTGCCCTGTCGTGGTTCTAGCCTGTCTAGTCACACAGTGCTCTGGCGATTTCAGTTATTCCTTTGGTTCCGACCCGGCTAGTTTGTCTTACTCTGTTTCCCTCTGGTATCCTTGACCCGGCTTGTTCCTCGCTCACCTGTCCTCTCGTTCCCTCGACCTCGGCTTCTTTCTGACCATTCTCTTTACTCTCCGTACGTTAGTCCGGCCATTCTAAGGTCCGGTATACGTACCCTGTCCTGTTTGTACTTTGCGTGTTGGATCCCTGTCCCGATCCTGACACTAGTGCATATTCATAGTTGCCGCTCTTTGGCATCTGGATATGATCTATCTGGATTCTTTGGAATGGATACATGGGCTTGGCCAGGTGCTTCAAGGGGACTTTAGCTGTTTTCCCAGGATTACATTTAGCACAGATGACACATGCTTTGCAGTAATTATTGATTAGCGTGGTAATTCCAGGAGCTTCATAGTACTTCTGTACAAGGGCATTCATCAGATCTTTTGATAAGTGTGCAGGGCCATGTGCCCATTGAACAACTGCTGGGTACAAACTTTTAGGGAGACAGAATCTGAGGTTGTTGTAATACACTCCATCTTTTAGAACAGCCCCTTTCTGTTTCCATTTTTGTATTCCCTCGGGGGCTACTGTAGCTTGTTGTTCTCGTAAGATCTTTAGGTCAGTTGGAAGAGTCTGCAAAGTGAATATTGGAGTTTCTTCATTTATAGGAGTTTCTTTATTTACGGACAGTCTTCTTTCCACTTCCTGTGGTCCTCATGCAGCTTGCTTTGCAGCTTGATCAGCTAGATGGTTGCCCTTTGCTTCATCCGAGTCCAACTTCCCATGTGCTTTTATCTTTAAAACAGCCACTTCTTCTGGAAGTAGGAGGGCATCCATCAGCTCCTTGATTGCAAAACTGTGCTTGACTGGTGTACCGGCAGTAGTAAGAAATCCTCTTGTTTTCCAAATCAGTCCGAAGTCATGAGCCACGCCCAGTGCATATCTTGAATCTGTGTAGATATTGGCGCGCTTTCCTTCAGAAATCTTGCATGCTGAAGTTAGAGCTTGTAATTCAGCTTCTTGTGCAGACTTTGTTGATGGTAGTGATGATGACTCAATAATTTCATCTGTTGTGGTGACGGCATATCCTGTATGATATTTTCCTTCTTCATCAGCATATCTGGAGCCGTCCACAAACAGGGTGATGTCAGGATCTGTTAGTGGATCCTCATGCACGGTTGGTAGGTGTGTAGTTTCCATTTTCATCTGTTCAAAGCAGTCATGGGGGGTTTCTAGATGAAGCATCAGAGGTAGGGAACACAAGGCTGAGGTATCTGAATCAGACAGGGCCGAAGATAATTCCACTTGGCCATCAGGTGTGAAAGTGATTGATGCCTGCAGGCGGGAGAGTACATCAGCATCTAATAGGTTAATGGGACATGTGGATGACACCACAAAACGGGCAAGTAGACTAGGACAGCTGCCAACCCGCAAAGGGGTAGTTAATGGGCTTTGTCTTGGAAGACCATCCACTCCCACACAGGAGACATCAATATTGGACAGAAATGAAGAATCAGGCAGGTCTTGTTCTCGCAGAACACTTCGGGCTGCACCTGTATCAACAAGGAATGTGGTGGGGTGGCCTTCAATGGGTAAAGTAACAGTGGCTAATGGCCCCCCCTGTTCCCCTGCAGATACTGCCATAACAGGGGTTAATGATACAGGCTTGCCAATATCCTAGTCTTCTTGGGCCGAATCAGGTGAAGGAGGTGCTGGGGCCTTTGTGGCAGATTTAGGCCTGTTTGATCTTTGGGGTTTAAGGGGTGCAGGGCAATCACTCCTAAAATGGCCCTTTTCCCCGCAGTTGAAGCAGATTCCATCTGCAGGCTTAGTGCATTTGGGGATTAGTGGTCGTGACACCATAAAGGGAGTGGGATGGGGTCTCCTTGGAACCTGTGCGGCTTCTAAGCCTCTGGCAACTAGGAGCAGCTTATCAAGGGGAACCACTCTATACTCAGGGCGGGCAGCAATAATAACCTTACGTATAGAGTCTTTGATGCCTAGTACAAAGGCACCGGAAAGCATCTGAGCGTGTATTTTGTTACTGAGTTCAAACCCTAGGTCAGTGAAGACTTGGAAAAGTCTAGCATGAAATCTTTCTACAGATTCACCTTTTTCCTGGACAATGTCAGTAAGGCCTGCTGCTAAATCTGCAAGTTTATCTTTAGCCCAGGCCCTCAGTTGGTCACAGAACTCAATACCAGACAAATAATCTGTGTCACTGACTAACCAATTAGTACAGAGGTGGTGGGCAATGCTAGGCCAGTAGGCATCCCCAGCTTTAATGGCACAAAGGCTCAGTAAGTCTTGCCAAGCGGCGGAATAAGTTTGCTGGATCTGAACTATTGCTCTGTAGAAGGGCATGGGCTGTTTTTCGGGGTCAGGGAGCGATTTCATCAGTGTACTGGCTTGTGTTGGGTTAAAGGTGACATACATTACAGGGGCCTCGCCTCCCTGAAGCCTGCGGCCAAAAGGGTCATTTAAAGAACGCCGGGCTGATTGGGGCGAAGCTTCCCTGGCGTCCGGTGGCACCTGGTAGCCATGGGTGCTAACCGAGTCAGATTAATCTGCTTGTGTCACCCGGATGCCCGGGGGGCGCACTACTTGGGGTGTCAAGGCTGGGGGCAGAAGTGGCACTCCTCCGGCTGGGGCTGCCGGTGTACTAAGAGTTGGTGGAAGCAGATCATCCGGAAGGACCAGCATAAGAGGTGCTGTGTTACTGGGGGACGCCATATTGGAGGCGTGGAAAGAAGTGACGTTTGGGTTCAGTGAGGAAGTGGCGGCCATGTTGGATGTGGGCATAGCAAGGGCAGGTGTAAGAGGGGCTGGCTGCGTGACTACGGGAGGCACAGGGGAAGTGGGTGTATAGGGCGGAAGTGACGGATAAGGATATGAGAGGGGCCAAGACAGTTGGGTGGAGTAGGCATAGGGCGGTGGTGACGAGAAGGGGCTAGGAAGGGCGGAAGGATACAGAGGATACGGACATGAGGACGCAGAAGGGGAGGGATGAGAAGCGGGTGGAGTAGGAGGGGGAGAGGGTGGAGTAGGCGGGTGTGGCGAAACCGACCTCGCCACGTGTCCTTGGAGGGGGCTGATTGCCCGCCTCTTGCCTTTGGACTATGGACCAGACTTTATGGGAATGTGATACCCCAGATAGCCATACCATGGAGCCTATTCATATAATGAAAGACTATGGGAAAGACTTTAGCTCCATGGCAATTGTACTGTGTGAGTAGGATCTGCGCGCTATTCGGTAGTTTTGTGCGTACAGATCCCAGCTATCTGGGGATAGGTGAAATGTCTGTGTGTTATGTGTAAATGTGACTTTATGTATTTTAAAGTGTTTTATGTTGTTTTGCAACCATGTGGTTAATGGAGTCTGCCTTTAGTCCTGGGTAATTGGATTACTTCTCCAATTAACTCCAGGGCAGAAGGGAGGAAACCAGGGTGCATTGTGGGGATGTTTTTCTGCCAGCCAGAAAGGAACAAAAGATACTTTTAGTAACTTTTGAACCCCTGGTCGGATTCATGCCATTTTTTAATATGTTGTTCCCCTGAATGGATTGATTGTGGATATGTATTTTTATGTGAATGTGATGTATGGTTTTAAAGTTATGAAAGTTGGTTCTTTTATGCCTCCCCCTGGGTGTGGCCTGTATGTGTGAGTTGGAAATAAAAGCCAGGCTGGATGAGCCAGTCCAGGGTTCCTGTTTTACCCTCAAAGTGAAGTGTCGTCTCATTATTGGGGGAAGGATTTATTGCATGCTGTTCCGGTTTGACTGCTAGGAGTGAAAACCTATTCGTATGGTTCCTATTCAACTGTCTACAGCATTCAGAGGCTTGAGAGGATTCATATGCTTCTCTGATTCGGTGATTGTGGTGTCGGCTAGAGAGCTTGGAGTCCTCAGGAAGCACTAGGAGCATCCATTAACAGAGGTACCAAGTCGGGGTGCCAGGTGATCCGTTACAGCGGGGCTGGAGGAGTAGGAGGAGGAGAAGGTGGGACAGGGGAAGTAGGGGAGGCAAAAGGAGGAGAGACAGGCAAAGGGGATGGGTCAGTGGGAGGAGGAGTGGAAAACGGACAGGCACGAGGGCGTGTAGGTGGGGACGGGCGGAGGGACGTCATGTTGGAGGGGTGGAAGGGGCTGGAGGGAGATGGACGGGGTGAAGGGTTGGATGAGGATGATGGGAGTTGCGGGACTGATGGTGGGGAAAATATGGATCCATCAGCATTCAGGACTGGGTAAATGGGGGCAGTGGCAGAGAGGGGACTAGGAGCGGGAGCTATGGTCAGTTGCTTTTCAACCATTGCTGAAGTGATGCTGGGAGGGGTCACCTCGTGTGCGCCATAACTGAGCGCCGGCTGGGAGAGCCTCCCTGTAACAAAGTTTTTATAGTACACAAACAGTTTTACACCTTTATGATCAACCTCTTCCTCAATCCATCCCTCTTGCTGAATAGCCTTTGCCACCCGGTACCAAGCCTCAGCTGTCCGGACTAAATCATGATCTGAAAGCTTTCCTTTCTTTTCTGTCAGTAACTTACGCCAGCTCTCTGGCTGCAATCTAACGCACGGAGGTACGGCAATTCCACAGACTAGTCGCTGATTCCGCCTACCCAAGGTAGCCGCGGATTGGAGCGAGGCGAGAAGTGTGTGACCAATCACTTCTCTCAGAACAGAGAAATAGGAGGGGAAAGTGTAAATGATACAGAGAGTAAGATGAAAGTAAATACAGGAACCAGCGTGACAGACAATGAAAACAATATTCAAGTGTAAATACAGTACATGCATCACAGTGCAAATAAGTTCAACAGTTCAAACAGGGTTAACAAAAATCCCTTTCCTTACACGTGTGGCAAAAGCCACCTACCTCAATCCCGTAGTACACCTGCAGACCCACCCGCAAGTACAACTACCACGTGGTGATGGAGACAGCAATACCAGCCTGAATCCACCTGCCACAAAAGTTAAACTGGAACACCCAGCGTCAGCGCTCGAGGCTGCAGTGTTTCACCTCTCTGCACACAACAAGCAGAGTAAAGTGGTGTCCAATGAGGCTAGCAGTCAAAGTGACACTTATGGGAAACCCCCAGGAGGCAGTGAGTCTACACCCCTCCACAGATTCCCCCCCTCTTTTTCCTTACTGCCGTAGCTACTCGGCACCTAAAAGAGGAAAACAGGCAAACAGAAGATCCCCAGGAAAACTTCCACAGATCCACCCCCCTTTTTCCTTACTACCACAGCCACGTGGTACCTAAAAGGGGTAAACAGGCAAATAAACAAATAAACTACCCAGGCACTAAAATAAGGACAAATCAATAAGAGCACACCCAGGTAACAGATAGTCAGTATGTGCAGGTAAAGTAGGTATCAACAAGTAAGGTGTGGGGTCTCTGGGCAAGATATTACCTGTCTTTGATGACCTCTTGGCAGCCAATCACAGACGCTGGGGCAGGTCAATCACGGGGGCTGGAACATACCGGGCAGGTGCTGCAGCAGACTCAACCGTGTATTCAGAGGTGATCAATCTCCTTCCTTCCCCCAGGATTCATCCACCCCACGTCTTCTCGGACGGCTGCCCTAGCAGGGCATAACCCAGGCCGCACAGTTGGGCGCCAGCTGATAAGGGAATCTTTTAGGCAAACCAATAAGTTTGAATGACTATCTGTTCCTGACCAAATTAGAGATGTTTAAATTGCGTATACGCAGAAGTAAATTCACACTGACACACGGAGTTCAGGTTAAAAGAACTTCGAGAAAATTTATTGGCATCTGTTAAAGCGGCACTGTCATGCCGAATCCCGTTTTTTTTTTAACCCCCCTCCCGCCTCCACTACATCCAATCGACCCCCTAGTCACCCCCAAATGCCCCTAAGCCTCCCACATTACCTCTTTTTAATTCTTTATCTTCTGCCCCGATCTATATTCAGGGCGCCGCCATCTTTGTGTGGGTAGGTGAAGTCCCTGTGGGACACGTCATCTACCCACACTACACAGACTGTGAGATTCCCGCACATGCCCAGTGAAACACCTGGACATGCGAACGGGAATTTCATCTATTCATTCATTCATCAGACAGACGAATGAATGAATAGAAAAAATCAGATGAACAAACTAACACTGAGTATCAGTGTTAGTTTGTTCGTTCAGTTTATTACAAGGAGGGAGCTACCGGCGTGCAGCTCCCTCCTTGTAATATGTAACTATAGAAGCGGCAGGGAGCAGTGCTCCCCACCACTTCATAAGCCCCCCAGGTCCCCTCCTCACTCTATGGGGGTCAATATGACCCCCATAATAGGACAAGGGAGATTAAAATCTCCCCAATACCCCTACTCGCTATACCGCGAGTAGGGGCATGTCCACTAAACAGTGAGCAGCCTGTGGCTGCTCACTGTAAAAAAAAAAAAAAATGGTACCTGCGCGGTGGGTGGGGGCCCTAATAAAACAATAAGGGGGGGGGGACCTTCTGTCCTCCCCCCCGGCCCCCACCCCTGAGCGGTGGGTGGGGGCCCTAATAAAAACAATAAGGGGGGGGACCTATTGTCCTCCCCCCCTGGCCCCCACCCCTGCGCGGTGGGTGGGGGCCCTAATAAAACAATAAGGGGGGGGGACCTATTGTCCTCCCCCCCTGGCCCCCACCCCTGCGCGGTGGGTGGGGGCCCTAATAAAACAATAAGGGGGGGGGGACCTATTGTCCTCCCCCCCTGGCCCCCACCCCTGCGCGGTGGGTGGGGGCCCTAATAAAACAATAAGGGGGGGGACCTACTGTCCTCCCCCCCGGCCCCCACCCCTGAGCGGTGGGTGGGGGCCCTAATAAAACAATAAGGGGGGGGACCTACTGTCCTCCCCCCCGGCCCCCACCCCTGAGCGGTGGGTGGGGGCCCTAATAAAACAATAAGGGGGGGGGACCTACTGTCCTCCCCCCCTGGCCCCCACCCCTGCGCGGTGGGTGGGGGCCCTAATAAAACAATAAGGGGGGGGACCTACTGTCCTCCCCCCCTGGCCCCCACCCTTGCGCGGTGGGTGGGGGCCCTAAATGACCCCCCCCCCATCAAGGTGACTAGGGGTCCCAAGCCCCTAGTCACCCCCCACCCAAAACATTCTATCCCCTACCTACCCCCCTCACCCTAAAAATAGTGAGGGGGGAATAAAATAACTAACCTGTAAAAAAAAAAAAATTAAACTTACCATTTGACGTCTTCTTTTTTCTAAATTCTTCTTACTTCAGCCCCCCAAAAGGCCAAATAAAAATCCATAAACCCGTCGCACTTAAAAAAAAAAAAAAAAAAAACGAGCGCAAACAAAAATTAATCCATCTTCAGACTTCAGACTTCCGCGCAGACTGAGCTCTGCAGGGCGGGGGAAGGCTTATAAAGCCTTGCCCCGCCCTGCAATTAGGCTTAGAACCCAATGATTGGTTGGTTTAAGCCAATCAGAGTGCTCTGTGTCATTTTACACAGCGTGGGAAAATTCAAAAGAACTTTCCCACGCTGTGTAAAATGACAGATCACTGTGATTGGATGGTTTTCAAGCCATCCAATCACAGTGCTCTGTGTCATTTTACAAGCGTGGGAAAATTCCAAAGAACTTTCCCACGCTTGTAAAATGACACAGAGCAGTGTGATTGGATGGATTTCAAGCCATCCAATCACAGTGCTCTGTGTCATTTTACACAGCGTGGGAAAATTGAACTTTCCCACGCTGTGTAAAATGACACAGAGCA
The DNA here is from genome assembly GCF_036172605.1 of Pelobates fuscus. Classification (NCBI taxonomy): domain Eukaryota; kingdom Metazoa; phylum Chordata; class Amphibia; order Anura; family Pelobatidae; genus Pelobates; species Pelobates fuscus. Next base: position 12,415,836 of record NC_086319.1, read on the forward strand.
CTGTGATTGGATGGTTTGAAATCCATCCAATCACAGTGCTCTGTGTCATTTTACAAGCGTGGGAAAGTTCTTTGGAATTTTCCCACGCTTGTAAAATGACACAGAGCACTGTGATTGGATGGTTTGAAAACCATCCAATCACAGTGATCTGTCATTTTACACAGCGTGGGAAAGTTCTTTTGAATTTTCCCACGCTGTGTAAAATGACACAGAGCACTCTGATTGGCTTAAACCAACCAATCATTGTGTTCTAAGCCTAATTGCAGGGCGGGGCAAGGCTTTATAAGCCTTGACCCGCCCTGCGGAGCTCAGTACGCGGCGTGCCCTCCATGGGTGAAGATGGATTAATTTTTGTTTGCGCTCGTTTTTTTTTGTTTTGTTTTTTAAAGTGCGACGGGTTTATGGATTTTTATTTGACCTTTTGGGGGGCTGAAGTAAGAAGAATTTAGAAAAAAGAAGACGTCAAATGGTAAGTTAAATTTTTTTTTTTTTACAGGTTAGTTATTTTATTCCCCCCTCACTATTTTTAGGGTGAGGGGGGTAGGTAGGGGATAGAATGTTTTGGGTGGGGGGTGACTAGGGGCTTGGGACCCCTAGTCACCTTGATGGGGGGGGGGGTTCATTTAGGGCCCCCACCCACCGCGCAGGGGTGGGGGCTAGGGGGGGAGGACAGTAGGTCCCCCCCCCTTATTGTTTTATTAGGGCCCCCACCCACCGCTCAGGGGTGGGGGCCGGGGGGGAGGACAGTAGGTCCCCCCCCCTTATTGTTTTATTAGGGCCCCCACCCACCGCGCAGGGGTGGGGGCCAGGGGGGGGAGGACAATAGGTCCCCCCCCCCTTATTGTTTTATTAGGGCCCCCACCCACCGCTCAGGGGTGGGGGCCGGGGGGGAGGACAGTAGGTCCCCCCCCTTATTGTTTTTATTAGGGCCCCCACCCACCACGCAGGGGTGGGGGCCGGGGGGGAGGACAGTAGGTCCCCCCCCTTATTGTTTTATTAGGGCCCCCACCCACCGCGCATGGGTGGGGGCCCAGGGGGGGAGGACAATAGGTCCCCCCCCTTATTGTTTTATTAGGGCCCCCACCCACCGCTCAGGGGTGGGGGCCGGGGGGGAGGACAGTAGGTCCCCCCCCTTATTGTTTTATTAGGGCCCCCACCCACCGCGCAGGGGTGGGGGCCGGGGGGGAGGACAGTAGGTCCCCCCCCCTTATTGTTTTATTAGGGCCCCCACCCACCGCGCAGGGGTGGGGGCGGGGGGGGGACAGTAGGTACCCCCCCCCCCCAATCTTTAACCCCCGCGCAGGGGAGGGGGGGTGTTTATTGTTTTTTTTTTTTGTTTTTTACAGTGAGCAGCCACAGGCTGCTCACTGCTTACTAGACATGCCCCTACTCGCGGTATAGCGAGTAGGGGCATATTATTTACTAATACTAAGTAATTTTTACTTAGTATTAGTAAAGTTGGCTGAAAGACCAATTCAGGTCTTTCAGCCTTTTAGTAGATAGCTCCCTGATACCGTGGGAATTAGGGAGTTATCTACTAAGCGGCTGCAAGATGCAGCCACAGCAATGAATAGGATCGGAGTTTCATTCATTAGAATGAAATTCCGATACAATCAAAGTACCGAATTGCATCCTAACACCAATGGAGAATTCTGTTAGGATGCAATTCGGCAGTTTTGCCGGCGTTCTGTCTAAGTGACAGGACGTTTGGCAATACTGACAGGAAGCATTGTGGGAACAGGGAGGAAAGCTAGGGATCATGGGAAAATTGCTCTGACCAGCGGAAATGAAGCACACTTTGCTCCTCCGCTGGTCAGAGCTGGTCAAGCGGAGGAATCCCATAAGACAAAGAGTCCCTACTTTGTCTTATGGTTTTAAAGAAAACTAAAGGAGACAGGAAGAAAAGAAGAACAGATCCTGAGAGAGGGGTAGAAGAGGAAGAGATTGAGGAAAGGTAAGTTCGGCATGACAGTGCCGCTTTAAAAAGCGGGCTCGCAGACCCTTTTAAAGGCAAAATTACATCATTGAAATTAATCAAGATATCAGCAAATAAACATTGTCAATTGGCTTAGGTGCAAAGTGGTTAGTTAAATGCCCTCCCTGTTGGGTGTTACATCTTTATGTCATAGCTGACGTCATGACGAGCTCCTACAGGTTTCAGCACCATCTTGCTGGCACGAGGGAGCTCTCTCGATGGGAGGGGGCTTTTGGCAGTTGTCCATAATGAGCAACTGGTACATTAGTCGTTCAAGGCTAGCATCCTCAAGGCCTTTTTAGCAATTATACATTCTATTAAGACTATCTGCTACAGTGTTTCATTTAACAGGATTCTAGCATTTCCTGCTGACATGCCATTTCTATGAACAAAGCAATCTTGTAAGATTTAAACTATGAGGCCTGAGAAATGCATATAAGAGTATAGTATTAAAGGGGCCCAGTAAGGGTATATTTTATAAGGGGCCTAATAATTCTACAACACTTGCACACACTCACACACACACACACTCACTGTCTGTCACTGTCATGTTCCACTCACTGCTTGCACACACTGTCTGTCACTGTCATGTTACACTCACTGCTTGCACACATACACACACACACTGTCACTGTCACGTTACACTCACTGCTTGCACACACTGTCTGTCACTGTCATGTTACACTCACTGCTTGCACACATACACACACACACACACTGTCTGTCACTGTCACGTTACACTCACTGCTTGCACACACAAACACACAAACTCACTGTCTGTCACTGTCATGTTACACTCACTGCTTGCACACATACACACACACTGTCTGTCACTGTCACGTTACACTCACACACACACACACACACACACTCACTGTCTGTCACTGTCATGTTATATTCACTGTCTGTCACTGTCATGTTACACTCACCGCTTGCCCTCAGACACTCACTGTCTGTCACTGCCATGTTACACTCACTGTCTGTCACTGTCATGTTACACCCACTGACTGCCAAGCTATGACACTAGCTAAGCTGGAGGAGGCCCCTAGACCCTCATAAGTGTTTTAGTGTTTTTATTTCACTTTTGTTTTTAATTAAAGGGACACTGTAGACACCCAGACCTCTGCAGCCCATTGAAGTGGTCTGGGTACAAACTCCCATCACCCTTAACCCTGAGCATGTAATTATTGCCAATTCCTCTTCTAGTGTTTACTTTTGGCCGTCTAAACAGCGCTGGACGTCCTCCAGGGAAGCTACAGTGCCAGCAAAACGAGTTTGTTATATAGTTTCCATTTAACTACATTTCGGTATTTAGTGAATAAACCCCAGAATGCGCAGTGATACCTGCACAACTCACACATACACAGTTATTTCCTAAAGGGAGAATTTAAAGTGAATCTCAAAGGCCATAATTAATGGAGTTAATTAGCAATTAATCAGGTATGTAATGGGGAGAGTCTACACGGTAATACCATGATTGCCAGGATAGCCCACTAGAAACAGGGTATATAGTAAACTGTCCACCAATAATCACACTGTTAATTAAAAGAACATGTAGAGGTAACTGTACCTCTAACCGATCTACATAAGCCCGCACATATAAACATCGTAATATAACTAACAAACAAAGGTCAGTATTGTATGCGGTGGTGCCACAATGTATCACAGTGTAAGGAAAACAGTAGCAAGTCATAAGAGAGTCAGTGGCGGAGGGGCAAATTATCTAACTGGATAAAACTTTCCCTATTGTGTCCTTGTGGGCACCCCTTAATTGCCAAAAAAAACTCTCCCTGTACTAGCTAAAGTAGTGCTGCATCTCCCACAAAGTTGTATTAGACTAGCTGTCAAAAAACCGTCATTGAATAACATTGAATGAAAACTCACAGTAGAACAATACTAAATGTTATAGTAACATCTCACGGTCAGAGGGTAGTGAAATAGATAGACCGTAATCACTGCTGGTTGGATGTGAATAATCCAAAGATAATGTAAGTAAAGGATGTCCCTACTGCTGGTTACATGTGGATGGTTCAGTAATAATGCCCCTGACGCGCATTTCGCTTTTCAGCTCATGAGAGGGGAGTGTGTGTATCTATGTTTGTGTATGCGGCTGTGTGTATGTGTCAGTATGTTTATATGTTTGTATTTGTGTGTTAATGTGTATGTAAATCTTTGTAAGTGTGCATGTATGTATGTATGTATGTGGTAGTGTATGTGCATATTTCCAACCAATCAAACACAAATGCAACATGCAAACACACTCCTGCATTCAACTCCAAAATTTTATACAAACACACTTCTTCACTCACACACCAATACTACACACATATGTACTTCTCTATTTAAAAGCCAATATTATATCCAAACAAACCCCTACAATCACATGCACACATTACATACAAGCACACCTTCAATCAAACACAAACGCTACAAACAACTGCACACTGCATCTAAAAGCCAACACTACATAGAAACACACACCCCTGCATTCAAATGCAAACACGACACACTCCTGCATTCCAGCAACAGTACATACAAATACACAAATACATGTGCACATATACTCTATACAAAAACATGCTTACATTCAAACGCACAAACAGTGCTCACAAATACAACCCTGCATGGACAGGCAAATGGTAGATCCCCAGCATTGATTGGAAGTGTACGACAGATGGGGATCTACCTATTGGCCACTCTAGCACTAGAGGAGTGCCCAAAAAAGGTTCTTGCACCAGGACCCTCTTTACATTAGGTCGGCCAATGCATCCAGACCATTTCAATGAGCTCACGTGGTCTGTGTGACTATAGTGTCCCTTTAAAGAATCAGAAATTAAAATTCAGGTGTCAGTATGATCCTGGATGTAAAAATCTTCATGACATTAAAGGGGTACTGACACTAGCTGGTTTTTAAATATGATGTTTACTTTTCTCTATATTAAGTAAATATGTACTTTTGAGATGTGAAAGATAAAATTATATATAGAAATCCTCACGTCTTATCCACAACTGGGCGCTTCCATCTTAGCCTCCTGTCTACCATTGGTATCAGCTCTGAAGAAGAGGAGAGATGAAACAATGCTTCTATCTCTCCTCTTTGTGTCCCATGGCTTTATTTTGCCTAAACCTGATAAAGCTTCATTTGCTAAATTTTTAATATATTTATAGTATACCTTTAAAAGAAATTGGAGCATCTCATTAAAGAAATAACACAACTTAATGATGATTTTATGTTTTACTCAATGGTGTAAATTCTAGATAAGTAAAAGCTCAATTTTAGGGGCATTAAAATGATAGAAATTATGTTTTTTAGCCTCATAATAAAGTTTAAAAGTAAGGATATATGTATTTTATAGCAGTCTGATATCTTGGGCACGCGCCTCCAAGGGTGCTACCTCTTTTATCGGCCTCTAAGTGGCAGCACAGTATCAGGGATCTTTGTCTGAGGAATTTGAAACAATCTCAGATAGAATGTGTAAAGTTTAGTAAGATTCCAGGAAGGATCGGAATGAAAAGTCTGTAGCTGTAACGCCTGAATAGGCCTGGAATGCCTGAAGCTCATTGTATTGAAAGAAAAGGAATATCCCCAGTATAACAACAAATATCGGAAAACCCTAAAGGGCCAATCGATGTAACATTATATAGAATCTCAGACTGATTTTATTTATTCTTCAAAATAGTCCTATTCACACACCAAACATTTTTCAGTTCCTTTATAGTTTTAGATTTTTCTGCTTCTGCTAGACAACATTTCCAGGTAACTACTACCCTTTTGGTATTACTGCTGCAGCCATTGCTGTAACTTTATGTGTGGCTGTCTGCCTGTAACTGTGTGTGTGACTGTCTTCCTGTAACTATGTGTGTGTATGTGCGTGACTGCCTGTAATTATGTGTGTGACTGTGTATGTGACTGTTTGCCTGTAACTGTGTGTGTGTATCTGCCTGTAACTGAGTGTGTGACTGTCTGCCTGTAACTGTGTGTGTATGTGTTTGTAACTGTCTGCCTGTAACTGTGTGTGTGTGTGTTTGTGATTGTCTGCATGTTGTAACCACAAATAGCTATTACTTCTTTAACATTTTAATTGCTTAGAATTTAGCAAGACTTACCTTACAAGTAGTTTAGAAACAATTTTATATAGATAGTCAGGTTTCTCTATTTCTAGTTTATAAATAATTGAGAAAAATAAAAAAAGGGATTTGAAAGCAATAATGTTTTGTCTTTTTAAATGATTTTATTGAATATCAATAGATATATGTGTATGCATATAGACATATAAAAACGTAATAATCCAATAATATATTATACAGCATATAGAATTAAATGAATGTATGTTTGCAATAAAAAGTATTAGTATAACATTACATACCCTCCTGATGTACAGGAAAAAAACTCGCAATAGTATCTCCTTAAGAGGAATACATCTTAAAGGACCACTATAGTGCCAGGAAAACATACTCATTTTCCTGGTTCTATAGGGTCTCTAGGTCCCCCCCACCCTTAGGGTCCCCCTCCCGCCGGGCTCTAGGGTGAGGAAGGGGTTAAACACATACCTTTTCTCCACCGCCGGGCTCCCTCGGCAGTGGGGACTCTCCGCCTCCTTTCCCGTCATCGGCTGAATGCGCATGCGCGGCATGAGCCGCGTGCGCATTCAGCCAGTCTCATAGGAAAGCATTCTCAATGCTTTCCTATGGACGCTGGCGTCTTCTCACTGTGAAAATCACAGTGAGAAGCGCGGAAGCGCCTCTAGCAGCTGTCAATGTGACAGCCGCTAGAGGCTGGATTAACCCATAGGTAAACATAGCAGTTTCTCTAAAAACAAAATGTGTACAGCAGAAAGGGTTAATTCTAGATGGACCTGGCACCCAGACCACTTCATTAAGCTGAAGTGGTCTGGGTGCCTAGAGTGGTCCTTTAATCAGTTTATTGTCACAACCTAGGCATCTTAATCTTTGTTTGTACTAAAACGCAAGGTTTAACATGACGTGCACAAGGCCTTGACTTGTTGTCACATAATCTAGGAGAAGATGGCGTCTTAAAGTCTAAACATCCTATGCACTGAATCTGGGTAAAGGTTCATTTATTAAAAAAAACATGCTACCGTTTAAAGAAATACAATTTGCCGTATTTTATACCTGCAATTACCCATCACAATGTAAGTGTGTGTGTGTGACTGTCTGCCTGTGAGTGTATGTGTCTGCCTGTAACTAGGTATATTACTGTCTTCCTGTGACTCTGCCTGTGACTGTATGCGGCTGCTTGTAACTCTATGTATAACTTTCTGCCTGTAACTGTGTGTGTGAGTGATTGGGACTGTGTACAAGTGGCTGTATTTGACAATATATGTGTTGAGGGGTGTGCATCTGACTGTGTGTCTGACTGTGTGTTTGTGTGACTGTGACACTTAAAAAACACACCTGCATTCACACATTTCCCTCGATATATTTATAAAAATTGGAATTAAATACTCACCACAGATATCACACACAGTCAATATCACACACGGAGGCGGAGTTGCAGACCAGATTACCAGCACACTGGACCACCACAAATCAGCATGCCCCTCCCTGGCTTGCCACTCTCTCTGGTACAACAATGAAGGGGGAAATTAATAATTTTTTGTTTCTTTAATAATTATTAATTTAATAAAGCCGCTATACATGGAAGACCGAGTCTGACCATTGAGGAGAGATGTGAACATTTTTCACACAGGATACCTAAAGGGCTAAAGCCGGCCCTGATTCCAGGTATCTTCTACACTTTCTATATCACCTTTATCCTTTACTGCTCCCACTGGAAGGCTATGCCAGGTATCTACTACCCTTTCTATATCACTGTTAGCTTTTACTGCTTCCACTGGAAGGCTATTCCAGGTATCTACTACCCTTTCTATATCACTATTACTGCTCCCACTGGAAGGCCATTCCAGGTATCTACTACCCGTTCTATATCACTGTTACTGCTCCCACTGGAAGGCTATGCCAGGTATCTACTACCCTTTCTATATCACTGTTACTGCTCCCACTGGAAGGCTATGCCAGGTATCTACTACCCTTTCTATATCACTGTTACTGCTCCCACTGGAAGGCTATTCCAGGTATCTACTACCCTTTCTATATCACTGTTACTGCTCCCACTGGAAGGCTATGCCAGGTATCTACTACCCTTTCTATATCACTGTTACTGCTCCCACTGGAAGGCTATGCCAGGTATCTACAACCCTTTCTATATCACTGTTACTGCTCCCACTGGGAGGCTATTCCAGGTATCTACTACCCTTTCTATATCACTGTTACTGCTCCCACTGGAAGGCTATGCCAGGTATCTACTACCCTTTCTATATCACTGTTACTGCTCCCACTGAGAGGCTATTCCAGGTATCTACTACCCTTTCTATATCACTGTTACTGCTCCCACTGGAAGGCTATTCCAGGTATCTACTACCCTTTCTATGTTACTGTTACTGCTCGACACTGGAAGGCTATTCCAGGTATCTACTACCCTTTCTATGTTACTGTTACTGCTCCCACTGGAAGGCTATGCCAGGTATCTACTACCCTTTCTATATCACTGTTACTGCTCCCACTGAGGGCTATTCCAGGTTTCTACTACCCTTTCTATATCACTGTTACTGCTCCCACTGGAAGGCTATTCCAGGTATCTACTACCCTTTCTATATCACTGTTACTGCTCCCACTGGAAGGTTATTCCAGGTATCTACTCCCCTTTCTATATCACTGTTACTGCTCCCACTGGAAGGCTATGCCAGGTATCTACTACCCTTTCTATATCACTGTTACTGCTCCCACTGGAAGGCTATGCCAGGTATCTACTACCCTTTCTATATCACTGTTACTGCTCCCACTGGAAGGCTATGCCAGGTATCTACAACCCTTTCTATATCACTGTTACTGCTCCCACTGGGAGGCTATTTCAGGTATCTACTACCCTTTCTAGATCACTGTTACTGCTTCCACTGGAAGGCTATTCCAGGTATCTACTACCCTTTCTATATCACTGTTACTGCTCCCACTGGAAGATTATGCCAGGTATCTACTACCATTTATATATCACTGTTACTTCTCCCACTGGGAGGCTATTCCAGGTATCTACTACCCTTTCTATATCACTGTTACTGCTTCCACTGGAAGGCCATTCCAGGTATCTATTACCCTTTCTATATCACTGTTACTACTCCCACTCGAAGGCCATTCCAGGTATCTACTACCCTTTCTATATCACTGTTACTGCTCCCACTGGGAGGCTATTCCAGGTATCTACAACCCTTTCTATATCACTGTTACTGCAAAAATATTACATCAATTTAACAGCTTACCCAACAGTAATAAGCCCATGCCTACATTCTCCTTTCGTGTATTGTATTCTCATGACACAATAACAATCTATCAAAAATAAAGTGTCACTCAAGATGGGCTGTTTAATTTTTTAATATTAATATTGAGGAGATTTAATTATTTTCAATAAATGCATTTTGCTCCACCTGGTGGCTCACTTTGGATCTGCTAGTTGCATGTGTATGTTGGTAACATTGTTATTCTCTATTTTGATATGTGTGCAATTATTATTATTTATATAGCACCAGTAAATTCCGTAGCGCTATACAATGGGTGGACTAACAGACACGTAATTGTAACAAGACAAGTGGACGCACAAGCACAGAAGGGTCAAGGAGCCCTGCTCAATGAGCTTACATTCTAGAGTTAGTGGGATATAGTGACACTGTGGTGGAAACTCGGTAAAAATAAATTTAGTAGGCCGAGATTACCACGTGGCATGTGTATGTGCATATGCTGACGTATCGATCAGTTGGTTGCACGAGGCAAGATACGATCAGTAGTGTACGGAGCATGTGCAAGAATACAGGATGTAGTATTCCCCCTCCTCCATTGTGCTGGACAAGCCATGCGGTCAAGCAGGAAGTTAATTCTTATTTGTATTGATTGGTTAAGAGAATGTGCGGGTGGAGCTTAATATGGGAGGAGTTATGTGCCTATATAAGGAGCCTGCACTATTGTCCGGGACTCAGAACTTGCTGTATTTTGGTGACGCTAGTCCCTCTGAGTCCCGATCGGTGATCCAATAAAGAATCTCTTCCTTCCTGAAGAAACCTGTGTCCATCTCTCTGTGCTTCGCTTCCGTCAGTTTCTCCTGTATCATTTGGTGCATTGGCCGGGAAGCTCATCGTTCAACGGTAGCTGAGAGGCAGAGGCGTGAGACGGTCTATCTTTGCCCACGTTCTCTACGGCTGCACCCCTGAACTTCTGCGTGGACCTCCCTTCATCTCGGCGCCACTGGTCTGTTGTCCAGGAGATCATCGGCCTCTACGTGAGAAGTGCTGGGGTGTCCCCGTCGATGAGTGTGAACTCAGGTTCAGGAACGAGGAGGTAAGACAACTGCTGTTTTAGACGGCAGGACCCACTAGGGGTATACCGATTGTGCGGTAGGCCCAAAGGGGTTTGAATTTGTGTATCTGCCCCCTCTGTCGGAGGGAAGGAGCGAAGGCGCACCGCTCGATCGAACGCTCTTTAGTCAGACCGTTTGATTTTGTTAGTCAGGCGGGGTCCTGGTGTAAATAGCCCTAGCCGGACACCGGTGTCTTGTCTAGACTAGCGTTCTAGGGTGTATATTACGTTCGCTAGGTCGGAGGGACCGGGAGACTAAGCGGCGCCTGTGTAAATTCGGTTCGCTAGCTCTCAACCTATCTGGGCTAAGTGGGAAGGCGTGTAAATTTGGAACCCACTAGACTTTTGATAGTGCGACTAAGAGGCGCCTGTGTAAATTCGGTTCTCTAGCTCGCTATATGTGGTGATTGGGCAGTGTGGCTAACCAAAACGGGTGTATATAGTTTTAGGTAGTCCATTCAAGGTACTGGCCAATAGTTTAGTTGGGAATTGTAAATGTGATAAAGATTGTTTAGTAAAGTGTATATCTTGTTAGATAGCGCGAGCTCAGCCGTCTAGCGAGAGTGTTAATAGTGTGTTGCTGTATTATAGTGCACGGTACCATAACCCTGTATATTTACTGACACTGTATATAAGTACTAATCATTGTCGTCCATTGCATGTTTAACACCATAACCACTAATAATTGTATTGTGACCTTAACTTGTGCTTTGACCTATGCTAACCGTACTGTAACCGCTATTTGTAAAAGACGATGTTACTGGGGTGTGTTATAGACGGGTAATTCATATATAGAGAATTATAGCGTGGGTGACTGTATAGTTTCGCCAAAGGGCATAATATTGATTATATAGTGACTGGTGTAACAGCTGTGTGTGTACGGGAATTCCCTGAGTGTTTATTGTTATTGTATACGTTTCACTTGGTAACCGTACCACGTGGTGCTGTTGCCAGAGGAAACGGGTGTGACTGTTGAATAAGTACGCGTGTATAGTATTCGTTGTCGACGACGTTCCATTGTTAAGTATGGGTGCGTCGCAGTCAACGATTCCGGATCCCTTAGGTTGTATGGTGAAGAATTTTAAAAAGGGATTCAAAACTTGTGATTTTGGGGTTAAAATGTCTCCTGTACGTTTGGTCACTTTGTGTACTAGGGAGTGGCCTACTTTGGTTGCGGCATGGCCGCCACGTGGCAGTTTGGATCCAACTCTGGTACAGCGCTTACACGTGGCTGTATCAGGTAGGCCTGAACTTTACGGCCAGTTTCCTTATATTGATTGTTGGAGACAGGCCGTAAATGACTCGCCAAAATGGCTCCAGACATGCCACGAGGAGCAGTGTCGCCTCATGGTAGCTAGGACTTGTTTGTCCACTAGGACTGGTGTTAGGCCCATTTTGGACACGCCCCCTGAGTCCGAGATCCCTTTGCCGCCCCCTTACGTTCCGTTAAGAGGAAGTGACGCAAATGCAGGAAGTCCTGCAACCCTCCCCTCATTACCCCCATCCACTTCCGCTTCCTCCTCCAGTACAGGATCCACCCCCCCTCGTACAAAATCTCCCCTTCCGGAATCAGAACCAACCCCCATTAAAAACGAATATCCTGATTTGGCGCCACTTCAGACTTCCGGTCAAGCTTCATCTAGCTCGGCTCGAAGTGTTTTATTTACAACCTTTTCCCAAAACCAAGCTCCCACATCCCCATACCCTATTTCTCCCCGACTGGAACCTATGACTGACGCCCCTCCACGTAGCCCCATACAGACCCGACAGCTGACCGGTGCCCAACAATTAAAACACTATCAGATGCCTCTTCGTCTGAATCCTGGGTCAGCCTATATCGATGCCGCAGGCCAAATGGCACATGCTGACCCAGTCTTTGTATATGTCCCATTCACGACAACCGATCTCTTAAATTGGAAGACCCACAATTCCTCGTATACTGAGAAACCACAAGCTATGACTGATCTGTTCACCTCAATAGTACAGACACATAACCCGACATGGGCTGATTGCCAGCAGTTATTAATGACTTTATTCAACAATGAGGAAAGGACAAGAATTAATCAAGCGGCCATTAAAGCACTAGAGGATAAAGCCCGTACTTTAAACCAAGCCAATCCATCAGCATGGGCCGCAACACACTATCCCAACACCGATCCCGATTGGAATGTAAATGGTGCTGATATGGTTCAACTCAGAGCCTATAGAGACGCTATAATTGCTGGCATGAAAGCCGGAGGAAAGAAAGCCATTAACATGTCGAAGACAGTTGAGGTGATTCAGAAAAGCGATGAAGCGCCCAGTGTCTTTTATGACCGATTATTGGAGGCATACCGCTTGTATACCCCCTTTAATCCGGAAGACGCAGATAATTCCCGAATGGTGAACTCCGCCTTTGTCAGCCAAGCTTACGGAGATATTAAGCGCAAGCTACAAAAGTTAGAAGGGTTTGCAGGTATGTCCATCACCCAACTAATGGAGGTAGCGAATAAGGTTTATATGAATAGGGAAACAGAAAGTAAGAAAGAGGAAGAGCGCAAGATGCGTAAAAAGGCTGATATGCTCCCGGCTCTCTTGTTTGTCTTCTCCTCTATCCCTTCTTTTCTCTACTTTCTATTCTTTAAATGGCTCTCACTGCTAACTCTCTCTCTACCGTGGCTGAACTCTGGTCCACGTTGATGGGGATCGGTATCACCCAGTACAATCTTTAGACATCCGCTATTATACCATATGATATACCTTCGGACTGGGTTGTATGGAAGCCCTGTGCAATATGCACCGGACAGAGGTGGGCTCTTATTTGAATGTGTACCGGAGAGATATATCTTGTACCGCAGCCATTTTTGTTCTTCTTCACTTTTATGTTATTGGAAAATTGGAGAGACACCGCGCTCATACACGGACATTTCAAAACCACGGTGCCTAATGTATCAACGATGCCAAGAATAACACATGAACTGATTTGCATAATTGGCTCAAGGCCTACGCTTGATCGCACTAAAGACTATCCAATTGTGATGTTTTATGCTGTGTATTGTGATGTTGGTGTGTCACCTTGTTATAAATAAAGAATTTAAAAAAAAAAAAAAAAGGCTGATATGCTAGCGGTAGCGATCGCAGGCGTAGATAGACGGGGCTCAGATAGAGGCGATAGTAGATGGAGTAGGGAGCCTTTGAGTAGGAATCAATGCGCGTATTGCAAGGAAGAAGGGCATTGGAGGAACGAATGTCCACAAAGAGAGCAGTACGAGAGAGACCAACCCAGGGCAGGTTACGGAAACTTTAGAGGCAGAGCGAGAGGTAGAGGAGGCCCCGGAGGGAGTAATGGTAATAGAGGGAGCAATGGGAACAGAGGAAGTGTTAGGGAAGATAGATATATCCCAGCAGCGCAAAGGTCCCGCGATAGAGAAGGCAGGGACTTTGTAGGATTGGCTGACACGGTCATGGAGGACTATTGATACCGACCGGGCTCCATCCCCCTTGGTCGAGCGGAGCCTATGGTCGATGTATCAATAGGGGGAAAAAGGAGTGCGTTCATGATCGACACTGGTGCTGAACATTCAGTGGTGACTAATCTAGTTGCTCCTCCATCTGGAAGGACTATTACTGTGATAGGAGCAACTGGAAGAAGTGCTGAAAAACCGGTTCTTAAAAGTCGACTCTGTACATTGGGAGGCCACGTAGTAAAACATCAATTCCTTTATATGCCTGAATGTCCAGTCCAATTGCTGGGACGTGATATGCTATCTAAGTTACAAGCGCAGATTACGTTCCTACCAAATGGAACAACATCTTTAAAGTTTAATGGACCTTCAGGTATCATGACATTATCCGTACCAAAGGAAGAAGAGTGGCGACTTTATACAGCGTTGACTAGCCAAAACCCTAGGAGTGATGAGACATTATTTAACATACCAGGAGTTTGGGCAGAGAACAACCCACCAGGACTGGCCCGCAATATTCCACCTATAAAAATTGAACTAAAACTTGGGGTTTATCCAGTGAGCCTAAGACAATACCACATCCCGCAGAAGGCTAAGAAGAACATCCAATCCTACCTGGATAAGTTCATACGGTATGGTATCCTAAAATTCTGTACTTCCCCCTGGAACACCCCATTGCTGCCTGTTCAAAAGCCCGGTACAGATGAGTATCGACCTGTGCAGGACTTGAGAGCAGTCAATGATGCGGTTGTTAGTATACATCCAGTTGTACCCAATCCATATAACCTGCTTGCTTTAATTCCGGGCGGGGCTACTTACTTTACAGTCTTAGACCTCAAAGATGCCTTCTTTTGCCTCCGAATTGCCGCAGAAAGTCAATGTATTTTCGCTTTCCAATGGGAGAACGCTGTAACGGGCTCAAAACGCCAAATGACTTGGACAAGACTGCCCCAAGGGTTTAAAAATTCACCTACCCTATTTGGTTCAGCCCTAAGTCAAGATCTGCTGGATTTCGAGTCCATCCCAGGAGAGTGTGTATTGTTACAATATGTAGATGACTTGTTGATAGCAGCAGTTACAAAAGAAATCTGTCAGCAAGCAACGCACGATCTACTACACATTCTATGGAAGGCAGGATACAAGGTGTCTAGAAAGAAGGCTCAGTTGTGTTTGCCAACTGTCAAATATCTGGGATTCCATATCTCTGAAGGTCAAAGAATTATGGGGCCAGAGAGAAAAGAAGCTGTCTGCCAAATACCAATACCCAAGAATAGAAGACAAGTGCGAGAATTCTTGGGGGCAGCAGGCTTCTGTAGGATATGGATTCCCAGCTATGCGATACTGGCAAAACCTCTGTACGCAGCTATCAAAGGTACAGAGCACGACCCCTTCTTATGGACCCAACAACATCAAACGGCATTTGAAGATGTGAAGAAGGCTTTGATGAGTGCCCCAGCATTAGGTCTACCTGATCATACACGACCATTCTACTTATATGTACACGAGCAAAGAAGAATGGCTGTGGGAGTATTGACACAGTACTTGGGATCATGGCAAAGACCTGTTGCCTACATGTCTAAGCAATTGGATGCAAAGGCCAGCGGACTTCCACCTTGTCTAAGAGCCGTAGCTGCAGCCGCCCTGCTAGTAGCTGAAGCCGATAAACTCACTCTGGGTCAAGAACTTTATGTACGAGTCCCACATGCAGTACAGACGTTGTTGGATTACAAAGGAAATCATTGGTTTAGTAACAGCCGTATGACCAAGTATCAAGCAATGTTGTGTGAAAACCCCAGAGTGCATTTAGAGACTGTAAACACCTTAAATCCAGCTACCCTTTTGCCACAACCTACTGAAAGTCAACATGATTGTTTGGAAGTAATGGATGAAGTATTCTCAAGTAGACCAGATCTTCGTGATTTTCCCATCCAGAACCCCGATGTTCAATATTATACCGACGGCAGTAGTTATGTGAAAGAAGGGATCCGCTATGCAGGATATGCAGTAACAACAATAGACAAGGTGATAGAAGCTCGGTCACTGGCGAAAGGAACATCAGCACAAAAGGCAGAATTGATAGCACTGACACGAGCGTTACAATTGGCTGAAGGTTTAAGAGTGAACATCTACACGGACTCCAAATATGCGTTTTTAACCACTCATGCCCACGGAGCTTTGTATAAAGAAAGAGGACTACTGAATTCAGAAGGAAAAGAAATCAAATACGCAGCTGAAATCCTACAACTATTGGAAGCAGTGTGGGAGCCGAAAGAAGTCGGTATCATACATTGTCGAGCGCATTTGAGAGGAGATGGTGATGTAACCAAGGGAAATCGGATGGCAGATAGTGCAGCTAAGCGTGCTGCTGAATCAGGAAGACAGGAGTATGTGGGGCATATAGCTGCTCTTATACCAACTCCACTGTCCCAATGGACTCCAGTTTATACAGCTCAAGAAGAGGAGTGGTTAAAGACTGAACCAGGAAAGTATTTGGAGAACAAGTGGTATCAGCTAGAAGATGGAAGAATAGTCATACCAGCATCACTAGCGGTAGAAATTGTCCAAAATTATCATAACGGGACACATTCTGGGAGAGACAGCACAGAAGAATCTCTCAGAAAACATTTCTACATACCAAGATTGTCCAACTTGACTCAGGCCATTGTACGAAGATGTGTAACGTGTGCTAAAAATAATGCAAGACAAGGACCAGTAAAGCCACCAGGAGTCCAGTTTATGGGGGGACTCCCCATGTCCGATTTACAAATTGACTTTACAGTGATGCCTAAATCGGGTGGACATCGTTACCTGCTGGTAATTGTGTGCACCTATTCAGGCTGGGTAGAAGCATGTCCTACTCGTACAGAGAAAGCAGGAGAAGTTGTGAGATTCCTGCTACGAGAAATAATACCCCGATATGGACTACCCTGTTCTATAGGATCGGACAATGGTCCAGCTTTTGTTCATCAGTGCCTACAACAACTGACTCATATGCTTGGTATAAAGTGGAGGCTTCATACTGCATATAGACCCCATAGTTCTGGTAAGGTAGAGAGAATGAATAGAACTATTAAGAACCAGTTGGCTAAAATGTGTCAGGAAACCCAACTTAAGTGGAACGTTCTCTTACCCATAGCTCTATTGCGAATCCGCAGTACCCCTACCAGAAGGATGGGCCTCTCTCCTTTTGAAATCATGTATGGACGACCACCTCCCATACTTGGTAACTTAAGGGGGGACTTGAGTCAGTTGGGAGAAGGAATTACCCGGCAGCAGGTTGTAGAGTTGGGTAAGACTATGGAGGAGGTACAGAAATGGGTACAAGATAGATTACCTGTGAATATTTATCCCCCTGTTCATAGTTATCATCCAGGAGATCAAGTGTGGATTAAAGAGTGGAATAATGTACCGTTAGGGCCCAAGTGGAGAGGTCCTTATGTTGTTCTTTTGTCTACCCCTACAGCGATAAAAGTAGCCGAAGTGACTCCGTGGATACATCACTCCAGGGTTAAACCAGCAGCAGTCGATTCTTGGCAAGTTACAGCAGATCCAGAGAATCCCTGCAAGATCCGGTTAAAACGCACTACTCAGTCGGAGTAACGAGGAACTATTGTGGATTACAAATTTTATTGTTACAGGGATTTGGTGAAGTGAGTGTTTTTAGACGGCCATAATAAAGCTTGTCCGCTCACCAGCACATAGTATATAAGCCAGGGAAAGTCTCGAAGGGACTCCTGTGAAGACGAGCAGAACTCCATTCCCTGCAGCCCTTACATCCTGGAAGCTGAGGTGCCTTCGCACGGACGAAGACTGAGGATGACGGCGAAAGATGTGTTGATGATAGTGTTTATTTATGTGTGTTTTTATATTCAGGAAGGTAGAGGTACCGACACTCCTAGCTGTGAGGTATGCATTAAGACTACGAGAACAGGTAACCATATTTCCCAAACCCTAATTTGGCATTCACAATACGAGTGTAAAGGAGATGTATCGAGATGTAGATACCTAAATATAGACTATAGTGTGTGCCATTTAGGAGTAGGAGAACCTAAGTGCTTCAGTCCGGAGTATCAACCTCGTACAATTTGGTTGACTCTCAGGAATGGAGATCCTCAGGGGACCCTAATTAATAAGACGGTGTTAGAATCCGTACATTCTTCGGGTGTTCTGCTATTTGATGCGTGTAAAGCGATATCGAGTGGTAGAAAGCCGTGGAATGTATGTGGGGATCTTAGATGGGAGAGGACGTATGGGTCTAATGATAAATATATTTGTCCCAGTAGTAAAAATAAATATGTGAGTCCTAGATGCCCAAATAAAGACTATAACTTTTGCCCATATTGGTCTTGTGTGGGGTGGGCGACTTGGGGACAGACAGTAGACAAAGACATGATAGTGACTAAGTTGCCTACCAGCCCATATTGTAAGTCTATGGAATGTAATCCCATCCATATACTTATAAATAACCCCGACAAGTTCTTAGACAAGTATGGCAATTTATTTGGGTTTCAGATATACGGGACGGGTTTAGATCCTGGGACAGTATTATTTATAGGGATAGAGACTGATACGGTATCCTCCCAAACTCATCAAGTATACCATTCCTTTTATGAAGAGATGAGTATAGATAATAAGATCCCCCATAATGCTAAAAACCTGTTTATTGATTTAGCTGAAAGTATTGCCGGTAGTCTTAATGTTACCAACTGCTATGTGTGTGGAGGTACTAACATGGGAGACCAATGGCCTTGGGAAGCAAAGGAGGTAATGTCCGGTTCTGAGGCAGTTGACCAATTAATATCTACACAAGCCGATTATCATATGAGTGTTAGAGGTAAATCTGAGTGGAGATTAAAGACCTCCATCATAGGTTATGTTTGCATAGCAAGGAAAGGAATAATGTATAATACTTCTGTAGGAGAATTAACTTGTCTAGGGCAAAAAGCTTATGATGATGATACAAAGAATACAACTTGGTGGTCGGCTTCAAATGTCTCAGAACCATCTAACCCGTTTGCTAGATACGCCAATTTAAAGGATGTGTGGTTTGATTTATCCATCACATCTACCTGGAGAGCCCCAGCAAATTTGTACTGGATCTGTGGTAAGAAAGCCTATTCGGAGTTGCCACAGGACTGGGAAGGGGCATGTGTGTTGGGTATGCTCAAGCCATCCTTCTTCTTGTTACCTATTGAAACAGGTGAGACTTTAGGTGTTAAAGTGTATGATGTGAATCATAGGAAGAAAAGGGGGCCCATAGAGATAGGCGCCTGGGAAGATGATGAATGGCCTCCCCAGCGTATTATAGATTATTATGGGCCAGCCACGTGGGCAGAAGATGGTACCTTTGGTTATAGAACCCCTATTTATATGCTCAACCGTATTATAAGATTACAGGCGGTGGTTGAGATTATTACTAACGAAACATCACAAGCGCTCAATCTTCTAGCGAAGCATAACACTAGGATGAGGACGGCAGTCTACCAAAATAGATTAGCCTTGGATTACCTTTTGGCAGTAGAGGGAGGTGAATGTGGGAAGTTTAACCTGAGCAATTGCTGTCTTCAAATAGATGACGAAGGGCAAGCAATAGCTGAGCTTACTAGCCATATGGTTAAACTAGCGCATGTGCCTACTCAGGTATGGAAAGGGTACAATCCAAGTAGTTGGTTTGGTAGCTGGTATGAGTGGTTTGGAGGGCTTAAGGCAGTGGTAGGTGGAGTCCTACTGATTTTAATGTTGTGTCTACTCCTGCCGTGTCTTATACCCTTAGTAGTTAGGTCTGTGCAAAGCCTGATAGAAAATATAGCAGAGAGGAAGGCTGCTGCACAGATAATGGCGATTTATAAGTATAAGGCTCTAGATCAGGGAGAACCAATGCAGGAAGATGAGTGTTGAAGATTCACATCATAGATAAGTCTGGTCTGGTTCAAGGTAACTTGCGGTGTATGCAAACCAAGGTTAAAGTGATGCCTCAAGTAATTGTAAAATATCAAGAGGCATCAAAGGGGGGAATGTGGTGGAAACTCGGTAAAAATAAATTTAGTAGGCCGAGATTACCACGTGGCATGTGTATGTGCATATGCTGACGTATCGATCAGTTGGTTGCACGAGGCAAGATACGATCAGTAGTGTACGGAGCATGTGCAAGAATACAGGATGTAGTATTCCCCCTCCTCCATTGTGCTGGACAAGCCATGCGGTCAAGCAGGAAGTTAATTCTTATTTGTATTGATTGGTTAAGAGAATGTGCGGGTGGAGCTTAATATGGGAGGAGTTATGTGCCTATATAAGGAGCCTGCACTATTGTCCGGGACTCAGAACTTGCTGTATTTTGGTGACGCTAGTCCCTCTGAGTCCCGATCGGTGATCCAATAAAGAATCTCTTCCTTCCTGAAGAAACCTGTGTCCATCTCTCTGTGCTTCGCTTCCGTCAGTTTCTCCGGTATCAACACAGTAACACAGGGATTGAGGGCCCTGCTCAGTGAGTTTGCATGTTAGAGGGAGTGGTGTATAGTGACACAGTAACAGAGGGATTGAGGGCCCTGCTCAATGAGCTTACATTCCAGAGGGAGTGGGGTATAGTGACACAGTAACAGGGGGATTGAGGGCCTGCTCAGTGAGTTTACTTGTTAGAGGGAGTGGGGTATACTGACACAGTAACAGAGGGATTGAGGGCCCTGCTCAGTGAGCTTACATTCTAGAGGGAGTGGGGTATAATGACACAGTAACAGGGGGGTTGAGGGCCTGCTCAGTGAGTTTACATGTTAGAGGGAGTGGTTTATAGTGACACAGTAACAGAGGGGTTGAGGGCCCTGCTCAGTGAGCTTACATGTTAGAGGGAGTGGGGTATAGTGACACAGTAACAGAGGGATTGAGGCCCTGCTCAGTGAGTTTACATGTTAGAGGGAGTGGGGTATAGTGACACAGTAACAGAGGGATTGAGGCCCTGCTCAGTGAGCTTACATGTTAGAGGGAGTGGGGTATAGTGACACAGTAACAGAGGGATTGAGGGCCTGCTCAGTGAGTTTACATGCTAGAGGGAGTGGCGTATAGTGACACAGTAACAGAGGGATTGAGGCCCTGCTCAGTGAGTTTACATGTTAGAGGGAGTGGGGTATAGTGACACAGTAACAGAGGGATTGAGGCCCTGCTCAGTGAGCTTACATGTTAGAGGGAGTGGGGTATAGTGACACAGTAACAGAGGGATTGAGGGCCTGCTCAGTGAGTTTACATGCTAGAGGGAGTGGCGTATAGTGACACAGTAACAGAGGGATTGAGGCCCTGCTCAATGACCTTACATGCTAGAAGGAGTGGCGTATAGTGACACAGTAACAGAGGGATTGAGGCCCTGCTCAATGACCTTACATGTTAGAGGGAGTGGGGTAAAGTGACACAGTAACAGAGGGATTGAGGGCCCTGCTCATTGAGCTTACATTCCAGAGGGAGTGGGGTATAGTGACACAGTAACAGAGGGATTGAGGGCCTGCTCAGTGAGTTTACTTGTTAGAGGGAGTGGGGTATACTGACACAGTAACAGAGGGATTGAGGGCCCTGCTCAGTGAGTTTACATGTTAGAGGGAGTGGGGTATAATGACACAGTAACAGGGGGTTGAGGGCCTGCTCAGTGAGTTTACATGTTAGAGGGAGTGGTTTATAGTGACACAGTAACAGAGGGATTGAGGGTCCTGCTCAGTGAGCTTACATTCCAGAGGGAGTGGGGTATAGTGACACAGTAACAGAGGGATTGAGGGCCCTGCTCAGTGAGTTTACATGTTAGAGGGAGTGGGGTATAATGACACAGTAACAGGGGGGTTGAGGGCCTGCTCAGTGAGTTTACATGTTAGAGGGAGTGGGGTATAGTGACACAGTAACAGAGGGGTTGAGGGCCCTGCTCAGTGAGCTTACATGTTAGAGGGAGTGGGGTATAGTGACACAGTAACAGAGGGATTGAGGGCCTGCTCAGTGAGCTTACATGTTAGAGGGAGTGGGGTATAGTGACACAGTAACAGAGGGATTGAGGCCCTGCTCAGTGAGTTTACATGTTAGAGGGAGTGGGGTAAAGTGACACAGTAACAGAGGGATTGAGGGCCCTGCTCATTGAGCTTACATGTTAGAGGGAGTGGGGTATAGTGACACAGTAACAGAGGGATTGAGGGCCTGCTCAGTGAGCTTACATGTTAGAGGGAGTGGGGTATAGTGACACAGTAACAGAGGGATTGAGGGTCCTGCTCAGTGAGCTTACATTCCAGAGGGAGTGGGGTATAGTGACACAGTAACAGAGGGATTGAGGGCCCTGCTCAGTGAGTTTACATGTTAGAGGGAGTGGGGTATAATGACACAGTAACAGGGGGGTTGAGGGCCTGCTCAGTGAGTTTACATGTTAGAGGGAGTGGGGTATAGTGACACAGTAACAGAGGGGTTGAGGGCCCTGCTCAGTGAGCTTACATGTTAGAGGGAGTGGGGTATAGTGACACAGTAACAGAGGGATTGAGGGCCTGCTCAGTGAGCTTACATGTTAGAGGGAGTGGGGTATAGTGACACAGTAACAGAGGGATTGAGGCCCTGCTCAATGACCTTACATGTTAGAGGGAGTGGGGTATAGTGACACAGTAACAGAGGGATTGAGGCCCTGCTCAATGACCTTACATGTTAGAGGGAGTGGGGTATAGTGACACAGTAACAGAGGGATTGAGGCCCTGCTCAGTGAGTTTACATGTTAGAGGGAGTGGGGTATAGTGACACAGTAACAGAGGGATTCAGGCCCTGCTCAGTGAGCTTACATGTTAGAGGGAGTGGGGTATAGTGACACAGTAACAGAGGGATTGAGGCCCTGCTCAATGACCTTACATGTTAGAGGGAGTGGGGTATAGTGACACAGTAACAGAGGGATTGAGGCCCTGCTCAGTGAGTTTACATGTTAGAGGGAGTGGGGTATAGTGACACAGTAACAGAGGGATTGAGGGCCCTGCTCAGTGAGTTTACATGTTAGAGGGAGTGGGGTAAAGTGACACAGCAACAGAGGGATTGAGGCCCTGCTCAGTGAGCTTACATGTTAGAGGGAGTGGGGTATAGTGACACAGTAACAGAGGGATTGAGGCCCTGCTCAGTGAGTTTACATGTTGGAGGGAGGGAGTGGGGTATAGTGACACAGTAACAGAGGGATTGAGGGCCTGCTCAGTGAGTTTACATGTTAGAGGGAGTGGGGTATAGTGACACAGTAACAGAGGGATTGAGGGCCCTGCTCAGTGAGCTTACATTCTAGAGGGAGTGGGGTATAGTGACACAAAAGTGGGAGCTGTTTTGCTCCAGTGTCACTCCACTTGTGTGTAGGGATTATAATGGAGAAATAAAAAAGTTGCCATAGGAATGAGGAGAACAACATTTGTTTGTTAAATTTCTGCCTTTTATAATATTGTAAAGCACTGCAGAATAAGTTATTGCTACATAAATGCCAATAATAATAACAATTTGCTATAGACGGTGAGAGGGGGAAAAACCGTTCAGTTTTGTATTGTACTTCCCAGATGCTTTGATGCGCGATGTACCGCGTCTGGAGTAACGTGAACACTAATAAATGTACAAGACGATGATTTGCAGCAGCTCATAAAACTCCCCTAATTGCCTACATGTATATAAATCCGAATCATAAAAATAAATAGGAAAATATCGCTTTCACAAACTCATTATGCTAACCCTTTTAAAAGCCTGTGGAAAATAATTTTGAGTGATTTAGAAAACTGCGCTGGAACAGGTCAAATTTCGCCATTTCACTCATTTCCAGTACCTAGAATTATAATGTATGTAGGATTCAATCCTGATTCATTTCTCTATATTGCAACGGCTGACATGGACTAACATGGCTTGTTTATACAAGATTTGTAGAATATTTATACAAGAGAAGAGAATTTCTCCCTTCTGCCAAGACAAAGACTGAATTGTCCACGATGGGATCGGCTGTATATTTTTCTCTGGGCCTTCTCAGGAATGATCTGATGGTGTCAGAATAGTTTTAGGAAATATGTTCCCAATTGGAAAAGTCTGTTCTGAATATTTAATTCACAAGAAAGATGCTTATGGTAAGTGATGGAGGGTCTGCAAATCTACCTTCTTAAAAAACCTGGAGTTTAGATTTATCCCTATTTTTAAGGAACAGATGCAATACCCAGTAAATTACAACCTTATGGGTCTGTATCGCATTGCCAATAGAATAAATAACTTGGAATTTTAAAATGAAAAATATACACGCATGAATTACTAGCGGGACTGAAATAGATACAGATTTTCTATATAACATTTTTTTAAATGGACACATTTTGAACTAATACCTAAAATTCTGAAGGGCAAGACTAGGTCAAACTATAGGCTATAAACAAAATGTCCAGAATTCAACATAATTCTAATAAGTGTTCAGACATCTTTTTGCTGTTTATCTGATGTCCCACACACTCAATCCTTGCTGAACATCAAAAGTGTAATTACATTCATCCAAAATTTGGAATTATTGAAATTGTCACAGAGACATGACACTTGTATCATTTGCCCCTAGAAGGTAATGGAGCTTTCAAATTATCCAAGTCCAGACTTATTTCTTTCTCTTGTCCTGGCCTGAAATTGACAATTCTCACTTAATTAATACTTTGTCCATTCAAGATATCTTCAAACTGAAAATCAGCTAGACTGAGCCTTTCAACAGATCCAGTCATCTTTTCTATGTGCCCTGACTGATACCAGATGAAGCGGATTCAGTGTAATTATTATGTCCGTAACCCATAACACAGAACATGCTTAACAAAGCTGTACACTCTTTTTAATCGGACACTCTTAGATTTATAACTGTAGCATGTTAGATCTGTCACTTGTTTTTAAAAAAAAAAGAACTATACAAATGTTTTGCATGTTATATTCCAGCAGAGGGCGATATAATTGTTCATTACAAAGATGGTAAAACTGGAGTTTGATGGGAAGAAAAAGGTACAAGAGAGTTGTTTACTAAACGGTTAATTGTGATAATTTGAAGATTCATTAGCACAATTTAAGCCACATTACAAAATGGAATAAAACATATGGCCAATATTAGAAATTTTGACTTAAACTATTTATTTAAATTTTATTACTACAATCACTAGTGAAAACGTACATAGAAATAAAGAACTATCGCCTTATAGATCTCACATTACATAGAAAATAACCAGGAAAATATAAAGGGAAAATGTGCCCACGAAACACTGGGTTCACTAGGTCGTTAGGCAACCCTTATTGTGGCCAGGAAAAGCCCATTACGGCACAAGTAAAGGGCTCACTTGTTCTTTGCTGATGTCCTTAGGAATACATGCAGTCAGGTTTAGTGAGCATAGCCCCAAACCGAACAGGGCAAAACCATCCACTAGCATATGAGGCCATTCGGACTGGAAATCCAGACTTTATGCTATTTCACAATATCTGGATTTTGCAATTCAGGCACCAAATGAGTCAGAGTAAGGTTTCAGATTTCAGTGGGTCCAAACACCGCCGGATGGCTTAATTCCGGAACCGAGTGCTTTAACCCCTTAAGTACACATGACATGTATGACATGTCATGATTCCCTTTTATTCCAGAAGTTTGGTCCTTAAGGGGTTAAACGCAGGCTAAGATGCTTCAAATTAACTACAGCTCCCAGAAAGCAAATAATTAAAAATCCCCGGCACTGAGTGTTAATCATGTGGTGGCTTTACCGTTCTTCCGATTCAGAAATAAGAGCCAAATAAGAAAATAAATGGTGAAAAAAGCCTACAGGAGTCAATTAGACAGCTACTCTCTCTCTAAAATGATATACCGCCAGGGCCGGTGCTAGGATTTTTAGTTACACAGGCGAAGATGCATTTTGGCGCCCCCAACCCTCATTAAAAAAAAAAAAATGCATCTTCACCTGTGTGTCTTTCCTCCCAAGCCACAGGCACACAGGCATCATTTTTCAGTCACACAGTCAAAGTCATACAGGTACACTGTCATACAAAGACAGAAATAATCATACAGAGACATACAGACACATACAGTCAGAGACATACAAGCAGAGATATACATGCATACAGAGACATGCAGGCATATAAAGACATACATGCATACAGAGGCATACCGTCATACAGACACATACATACAGACAGGCATACAGAAACATACATAGAAAGACATTCAGGCACCTACATACAGACATACAGGCATAAAGAAACATACATACAGAGACATACAGGCATGCAGACACATACATACATACAGAGGCATACCGTCATACAGACACATACAGAGGCATACCGTCATACAGACACATACATACATACAGAAACATGCATACAAAGACATACAGGCATACAGAGACACACACATACGTACATACAGAGACATAAAGGCATACAGTTACATACATGCATACAGAGACATATATACAGACATTCAGAGACAAACATACATCCAGTTACATACATGCATACAGAAACATCCAGAAACATACGTACAAGACATACAGACACATACATACATACAGAGGCATACCGTCATACAGATACATACATACAGACAGGCTTACAGAAAAATACATACTCACACACACACACAAACTCACAGACACATACTAGAACACACACATACTCACATGCACACACACACTGACAGACACACACACACACACACACTGACAGACACACACACACACTGACTGACAGACACACACATACACTGACAGACACACACACACACACTCACACACACATACACACACAGTAATTAATTATCTAAATTAAATTTAAATTTCCCACCCAGCCTCCCTACCTGGAGTGCTGGCGTGGGTCTTTCATTGGTGGTCCAGTGGGGCTGCTGGGAGGCGTGCGGCTGAAGTGGATTAGGAGGCGGCGAGAGAGCTCTCTGATCTCTCTGACAGGCTCCCTCGCAGTCATATGACGTCATAATCCGGCTCCTGTGGCATCAGCAAAAGGTGCGCGAGGGAGCCGGTCAGAGAGATCAGAGAGCTCCCTCGCCGCCTCCTAATCAACTTGTGCCGCGCGCCGCTCCGCTCCGCTCCGGGGATCCAGGAGGTGACCAGGCAGGAGGGAGCACTTCCCTCCTGCCGGTCACTGGAATGTTGCGCCCCCAGAGCCGGTGCGCCCTAAGGCGGCCGCCTGTGCCGCCTTATGGACGCGCCGGCCCTGTATACCGCCTATTACTCTGCTACTCTCTCTCTAAAATGATATACCGCCTATTACTCTGCTACTCTCTCTCTAAAATGATATACCGCCTATTACTCTGCTACTCTCTCTCTAAAATGATATACCGCCTATTACTCTGCTACTCTCTCTCTAATAATATACCGCCTATTACTCTGCTACTCTCTCTATAATAATATACCGCCTATTACTCTGCTACTCTCTCTCTATAATAATATACCGCCTATTACTCTGCTACTCTCTCTCTATAATAATATACCGCCTATTATTCTGCTACTCTCTCTCTATAATAATATACCGCCTATTACTCTGCTACTCTCTCTCTATAATAATATACCGCCTATTACTCTGCTACTCTCTCTCTAAAATGATATACCGCCTATTACTCTGCTACTCTCTCTCTAAAATGATATAGCGCCTATTACTCTGCTACTCTCTCTCTAAAATGATATACCGCCTATTACTCTGCTACTCTCTCTCTATAATAATATACCGCCTATTACTCTGCTACTCTCTCTATAATAATATACCGCCTATTACTCTGCTACTCTCTCTCTATAATAATATACCGCCTATTACTCTGCTACTCTCTCTCTATAATAATATACCGCCTATTATTCTGCCTCTCTCTCTCTATAATAATATACCGCCTATTACTCTGCTACTCTCTCTATAATATACCGCCTATTACTCTGCTACTCTCTCTCTCTAATAATATACCGCCTATTACTCTGCTACTCTCTCTCTAATAATATACCGCCTATTACTCTGCTACTCTCTCTCTATAATAATATACCGCCTATTACTCTGCTACTCTCTCTCTATAATAATATACCGCCTATTACTCTGCTACTCTCTCTCTAAAATGATATACCGCCTATTACTCTGCTACTCTCTCTATAATAATATACCGCCTATTACTCTGCTACTCTCTCTATAATAATATACCGCCTATTACTCTGCTACTCTCTCTCTCTAATAATATACCGCCTATTATTCTGCCTCTCTCTCTCTATAATAATATACCGCCTATTACTCTGCTACTCTCTCTATAATAATATACCGCCTATTACTCTGCTACTCTCTCTCTCTCATAATAAACCGCCTATTACTCTGCTACTCTCTCTCTCTAATAATATACCGCCTATTACTCTGCTACTCTCTCTCTCTAATGATATACCGCCTATTATTCTGCCTCTCTCTCTCTATAATAATATACCGCCTATTACTCTGCTACTCTCTCTCTCTAATAATATACCGCCTATTATTCTGCCTCTCTCTCTCTATAATAATATACCGCCTATTACTCTGCTACTCTCTCTATAATAATATACCGCCTATTACTCTGCTACTCTCTCTCTATAATAATATACCGCCTATTACTCTGCTACTCTCTCTCTCTAATGATATACCGCCTATTATTCTGCCTCTCTCTCTCTATAATAATATACCGCCTATTACTCTGCTACTCTCTCTCTATAATAATATACCGCCTATTACTCTGCTACTCTCTCTCTCTAATGATATACCGCCTATTATTCTGCCTCTCTCTCTATATAATAATATAGCGCCTATTACTCTGCTACTCTCTCTCTATAATAATATACCGCCTATTACTCTGCTACTCTCTCTCTATAATAATATACCGCCTATTACTCTGCTACTCTCTCTCTCTAATGATATACCGCCTATTACTCTGCTACTCTCTCTCTATAATAATATACCACCTATTACTCTGCTACTCTCTCTCTCTAATAATATACCGCCTATTACTCTGCTACTCTCTAATAATATACCGCCTATTACTCTGCTACTCTCTCTAATAATATACCGCCTATTACTCTGCTACTCTCTCTCTATAATAATATACCGCCTATTACTCTGCTACTCTCTCTCTAATGATATGCCGCCTATTATTCTGCCTCTCTCTCTATATAATAATATACCGCCTATTACTCTGCTACTCTCTCTCTCTAATAATATACCGCCTATTACTCTGCTACTCTCTAATAATATACCGCCAATTACTCTGCTACTCTCTCTAATAATAAACCACCTATTACTCTGCTACTCTCTCTAATAATATACCGCCTATTACTCTGCTACTCTCTCTAATAATATACCGCCTATTACTCTGCTACTCTCTCTAATAATATACCGCCTATTACTTTGCTACTCTCTCTAATAATATACCGCCTATTATTCTGCCTCTCTCTAATAATATACCGCCTATTACTCTGCTACTCTCTCTCTCTAATATACCGCCTATTACTCTGCTACTCTCTCTAATAATATACCGCGTATTACTCTGTTACTCTCTCTCTAATAATACACAGCCTATAACTCTGCTACTCTCTCTCGAATTATATGCCGCCTATTTCTCTGCTACTCTCTCTCTCTCTAATGATCTACCGCCTATTTCTTTGATACTCTTTCTCTAATAATATTATTTCTCTGGTACTATCTCTCTCTCTCTAATAATATTATTTCTCTGGTATTTTCTCTCTTTCTCTCTAATAATATTATTTCTGTGGTATTTTCTCTCTATTAATATTATTCATCTGGTATTATCTCTCTCTTTAATAATATTATTTCTCTGGTATTTTCTCTCTAATAATATTATTTATCTGGTATTATCTCTCTCTCTAATACTATTATTTCTCTGGTATTATCTCTCTCTCTAATAATATTATTTATCTGGTATTATCTTTCTCTAATAATATTATTTATCTGGTATTATCTCTCTCTCTAATAATAATATTTATCTGGTATTATCTCTCTCTCTCTAATAAAATTATTTATCTGGTATTATTTCTCTCTCTCTAACAATATTATTTCTCTGGTATTCTCTCTCTCTAATAATATTATTTCTCTGGTATTCTCTCTCTCTAATAATATTAATTCTCTGGTATATTCTCTCTCTCTAATAATATTATTTCTCTGGTATTTTCTCTTTCTCTCTAATAATATTATTTCTCTGGTATTTTCTCTCTCTAATAATATTATTTCTCTGGTATTTTCTCTCTCTAATAATATTATTTATCTGGTATTTTCTCTCTCTAATAATATGAATTCTCTGGTATTATCTCTCTCTCTAATAATATTATTTCTCTGGTATTATCTCTCTCTCTAATAATATTATTTATGTGGTATTTTCTCTCTAATAATATTATTTATCTGGTATTTTCTCTCTCTCTAATAATATTATTTCTTTGGTATTTTCTCTCTTTAATAATATTATTTATCTGGTATTTTCTCTCTCTAATAATATTATTTATCTGGTATTTTCTCTCTCTAATAATATTATTTCTCTGGTATTTTCTCTCTCTCTAATAATATTATTTATCTGGTATTATCTCTTTCTCTAATAATAATATTTATCTGGTATTTTCTCTCTCTAATAATATTATTTCTCTGGTATTTTCTCTCTCTAATAATATTAATTCTCTGGTATTATCTCTCTCTCTAATAATATTTATCTGGTATTATCTCTCTCTCTCTAATAATATTATTTCTCTTGTATTATCTCTCTCTCTAATAATATTATTTATGTGGTATTTTCTCTCTAATAATATTATTTATCTGGTATTTTCTCTCTCTCTAATAATATTATTTCTTTGGTATTTTCTCTCTTTAATAATATTATTTATCTGGTATTTTCTCTCTCTAATAATATTATTTCTCTGGTATTTTCTCTCTCTAATAATATTATTTCTCTGGTATTTTCTCTCTCTCTAATAATAATATTTCTCTGGTATTTTCTCTCTCTAATAATATCATTTATCTGGTATTTTCTCTCTGTCTAATAATATTATTTCTCTGGTATTTTCTCTGTCTAATAATATTATTTCACTGGTATTTTCTCTCTCTTTCTAATAATATTATTTCTCTGGTATTTTCTCTCTCTCTCTCTCTAATAATACTATTTATCTGGCATTTTCTCTCTCTAATAATATTATTTATCTGGTATTTTCTCTCTCTCTCTAATAATATTATTTATCTGGTATTTTCTCTCTCTAATAATATTAGTTCTCTGGTATTTTCTCTCTCTCTAATAATATTATTTATCTGGTATTATCTCTCTCTCTAATAATATTATTTCTCTGGTATTTTCTCTCTCTAATAATATTATTTCTCTGATATTTTCTCTCTCTCTAATAATATTTTTTCTCTGGTATGTTCTCTCTCTCTAATAATATTATTTCTCTGGCATTTAATCTCTCTATAATAATATTATTTCTCTGGTATTTTCTCTCTCTAATAATATTATTTCTCTGGTATTATGTCTCTCTCTAATAATATTATTTATCTGGTATTTTCTCTCTCTCTCTCTAATAATATTATTTATCTGATATTTTCTCTCTCTATAATAATATTATTTCTCTGGTATTTTCTCTCTCGAATAATATTATTTATCTGGTATTTTCTCTCTCTCTCTCTAATAATATTATTTATCTGGTATTTTCTCTCTCTAATAATATTATTTCTCTGGTATTTTCTCTCTCTCTCTCTCTAATAATATTATTTACCTGGTATTTTCTCTCTCTAATAATATTATTTCTCTGGTACTATCTCTCTCTCTAATAATATTATTTCCCTGGTACTCTCTCTCTCTATGATACTATTATGTCTCTGGTATTTTCTCTCTCTAATAAAATTATTTCTCTGGTACTATCTCTCTTTCTAATAATATTATTTCTCTGGTATTTTCTCTCTCTAATAATATTATTTCTCTGGTATTTTCTCTCTCTCTCTCTAATAATATTATTTATCTCGTTTTTCTCTCTCTAATAATATTATTTATCTGATATTTTCTCTCTCTTTAATAATATTATTTCTCTGGTATTTTCTCTCTCGAATAATATTATTTATCTGGTATTTTCTCTCTCTCTCTCTAATAATATTATTTATCTGGTATTTTCTCTCTCTAATAATATTATTTCTCTGGTATTTTCTCTCTCTCTCTCTCTAATAATATTATTTACCTGGTATTTTCTCTCTCTAATAATATTATTTCTCTGGTACTATCTCTCTCTCTAATAATATTATTTCCCTGGTACTATCTCTCTCTATGATACTATTATGTCTCTGGTATTTTCTCTCTCTAATAAAATTATTTCTCTGGTACTATCTCTCTTTCTAATAATATTATTTCTCTGGTATTTTCTCTCTCTAATAATATTATTTCTCTGGTATTTTCTCTCTCTCTCTCTAATAATATTATTTATCTCGTTTTTCTC